>NC_142878.1:108510000-108810000 GCF_051225735.1 Oryctolagus cuniculus
CAGCGCTCACTGCCCCACTGCCGCCAGGCGGGCTAGCTGTCGCTTGGTTGCTCACATGCCCTACGTGCCAGGCTAGGCTTAAGCGGTGAGATTTCTCATTCATGATGTCTTTCAGCAGAGAGGAGAGGGTCTTTGCACTATAGGACAACCCCCAGACCTGGGTCCGCTCGCCCAATGCATGGGGGTGGCAGGAGAAAGGAGGGATTCCTTGCAGTGCAGAGGGAGGGGCCGGCAGCTCTGGCCTGATTCCTGGGCTCCCTGCGGGGTTGGGGTGAGGGTTGTTACAGACTGAAGTCGGGGCTGAGGTGCCTGGTGACACAGGCCAGGCAGGCAGCTGAAATGCACGTACTGCAACCACCCCCACCCCACCCCCATGTAATTCTATCTACCTGTCCATCAAAATGCCCCCCACCCAGGACCTGGGGGAAGAAGCCGGGGGTGTATGCTGCACGTGGGATTCGTGGAGGTGCCGTAGAAGTCCCAGGTGGCTTCGCACCTGTCCAGGTACCGCCCACTTCATAAAAGGAGCTGCATCCCCTCCCTCCCCAACCCCTTTCTCCTTTTCAGACAGAATCTTCTGGCCCATTGCCCACTCAGGCGGGGCTCTCTCTGTGGGGGACAGCCCATGGTCATGCGTGTGTGTGCACACGCATGTTTGCTCTCCCACCTTTTAAGTAACATTGACATCAGTACTAGGGACACTTCTCTTGGTACAGGACAAGATCCTGGGATAATAATTAACTCTTAGCTCCCCCAGGCCCAAGATCACGGTCAACCGGTGGTGCTCGTGGTTGGTGATACCATGTTCTTCAAGGGAGTTCTTAGCCAAGTCTGGGGCTGCACTGGGCCTGGAATTCCCCAAAACGACTCCCCAGGAGACAACACCAGCCATGAAGCCGTCATCTGCTGCAAAGGGCACCGCGAGTCCTGCGATCAGAACCCGCCGGCCACACCCCTGACCCCGTGTGCCGAGCTGACCCAGAGAGTGGTCGATTTGCTCTCAGAAAGGCAAGGCTAGGACACTCTCAGCTGAGGGAGGGGGCAGGTGTCTGGGGCCCCACAGTGCTTGGTTTCAAGCCCCCCTACTTCTTGTTAGCCCTCAGGCCTGTAGGAGCAGTGGCGCCCATCGCCGTGGCTACCTCCTGCCGCTAAGGGGAGAAGCGGGGTATTCCAGGATTGGGGGAGGAAGCAGTTCCTGACTTAGCTTGAGAGATTGTCCCCCATCCCAGTACGAACCAGGCCCGACCCGGCTCAGCTCCCGAGATCAGACGAGATCAGGTGGGCTCAGGGCGGTATCTGTAGCCTAGAGATTGTCTGCAGCGTGCTAGGCTTGGCTTGCATCCACACAGCCTCACCTTGCAGGGGCATCAATGGTCCCCCAGCGATAAAAGCCACAACAGACTGGCACCCCTGGACCCATCGTGGAAGCCGGTAGGGCCGAGAGTTGCTGCCACCAGGGACTTCTGGCCCCAAACCAGGGGTAAAGCCACAGAGTTAGAGCCAGTGTGGGATGGGCCGTAGCCGTGCTCACCCGGGGGAGCTAGGGAGATGTCCCAGGGTGACCGGGGATGTGGACACAGCTTTCTGTGGTGGTGAGGTCCCCTGGGCCAGCTGCAAGGCCATCTAGAGATGCTGGCTCTGCAGAGCTGCCTCCTCGGCAGGACAGTCCCCCGGCACTGTCCCTGAGGGCACTGTGAGGGCAGCCGGCCAGGCCTTCACGGTGCCCAGTTACACTCTCCAGTGATCACAAGTGATCGCACCAGCAGAAAACAGCTGGGAAACTGGTTGGCTCTTGTCTATTTTCCCCCATCTTCCTGGAAGCCAGGTGTTAGCAGACAGATACAATGGGGGTCCTTGGAAGAACCCAGGCGTGAGACGCAGGGGAGCGGTCAGCAGCAAGGTTTCAGGGACAGGCATGCGTCAGGACGGCCGGCCCCTCCCCTCTGCAGACAGAATCTGAGACGGCGCCCAGCCCGTCAGACCGGGGACAGCAAGGTCACACAGCGATGGAGGCAGTGCACCTGCCGGGCCAGGCGGCGGCTAGGGGAAGGGCTGGGAGCTGAAACGCACCTGCTACACCAGGCGAGTGGCTCAGGAGGGGCTGAGCGCTGCAGTCTGCACGCAGACCGGGGCTGGGGTCCAGGCCTCCCCGCCACCTCGCGCCACCATTCCAGGAGTTGTCACCAGTCTTCGCCCCAGTCCTAGGCTCTGAGGTTTCTCAGTGGGAACAGGCAGTCAGCCCAGCGGCTGCGATGCCCACAGCCCACATCGGAGTGTCTGGGTTCAGTTCGGAGCTCTGGCTGCTGACTCCAGGTTCCCACTCATACAGCCCCCGGAGGCAGCAGGTAATTGAGTGCCTGTTGCCCGCGTGGGGCACCTGGGTCGAGTTCCCAGCTCCTGGCGTTGGCTCAGTCCAGCCCTGTGCGTTGTGGACACTTGGGGATTGGGCCAGCAGGGGAGAGCTCTCTCTCTGCCTGCCTCTAAAATAAATAAATAAAGATTCCACAGTTGCAGCTGAGCCCCATCCTGAGGAGAGCCAGGATTTCTTCCATAGCCAGCAATCGCTCTGCGAAGCTTAAGTCTTTGAGTCAAGGGAAGAGCACAACCATCCCAGGGGTTGACATAGACGACAGTGCAACGCTGGCTTCTGCAAGCCTTGAAATTCCTTCGTCACCCTCAGAGCTAATATCCTCTAGTCAGACTTAAATTGAGACGTTTTCCAGGAACTTCCAGCCCCGGTCAAAGAAGGTAATCCCACCCACCTCTAGACTCAGCGCAGGCTACCCCTCTGAACTCCAACACTCACTGCCTGACTCCCTGGGGAGGCCTGGGAATCGAGTGACAGCTCTCGGCACCTTCCTCCTAGCAGCCCAGTCCAACGGTCCTACAGCAACTCCTGCAAGTGCTTTTGTGTGGCTGGGTGCGCTGGGCACCCGGGGATGCTCAGGTATTCACTTGGCTTTTATGGAAATGTGCACTCCTGTTGTAAAAACAACTCTCTCCCCACCGTTATCTTGGTCCTTTCAGGAAACTGAATCAGTCAGATGGTTACTCAGATTGGTCTAATTCTCTTCTCTCTTTTACTCTATTTTTCATCTCTGTGTCTTTCTGTTTCACTCTGAGTTTCCTTGCCTTTATCTTTGCACCACGTTACCACGTGTTAACTTTTTTAAAAAAAGATTGATTTATTTATTTGAAAGTCAGAGTTACACAGAGAGAGGAGGCAGAAAGAGAGAGAGAGAGAGAGAGAGAGAGAGAGAGAGAGAGGTCTTCCATCCACTGGTTCACTCCCCAATTGGCCGCAATGGCCAGAGCTGCGCTGATCCAAAGCCAGGAGCCAGGAGCTTCTTCCGGGTCTCCCACGTGGGTGCAGGGGCCCAAGGGCTTGAGCCATCTTCTACTGCTTTCCCAGGCCATTAGTAGAGAGCTGGATGGGAAGAGGAGCAGCCGGGACTAGAACCAGTGCCCCTAAGGGATGCCTGCGCTTCAGGCCGCAGCGATGGCCCCGTGCTAACTTTCTCACCTGCTCTCCTGCGCAGCGTCTCCCAGGCCACCCACACGAGCGCGTCTCCAGAGCTGCCTCTGCTCTTTGTACCGGCGTCCCCGCACCTGCTGGAGGCATCTCTCAGATCTCTGGAGGGGCTCTGCGGTGGGGGGTGGGACCCCTCCACCCCAAGGCTCCGGTGCCCAGGGAGCACTCACCAGGGAGGCACAACTGGCCCCGACCCAGCGCTCCCTCCTAATAAGGGATAAGGTAGGGAGCCGGATTAGGGCTGGAAGCCACACCTCCCCCACCCTCTGTAATCCTATCTGCCCACCTGTCAGTCAAATAACCCCTTCCCAGGAAGTACCTGGACTGGGGGAGGGGCCACCTAACTGCTCCCCTAACAACCTCATAAAAGAGGCCGCAACTCTACGTCCCTGTCTCTTTCTCACCCCTTTCCCTTCTAGGGCCGGCCCACTCCTCAATGATGTGTGTGTGTGTGTGTGTGTGTGTGTGTGTAACAATAGCCAATACAGGGCCGGCCCACTCCTCAATGATGTGTGTGTGTGTGTGTGTGTGTGTAACAGTAGCCGATACAGGGCCGGCCCACTCCTCAATGATGTGTGTGTGTGTGTGTGTGTGTGTGTGTAACAGTAGCCGATACCTCCCCTCTCGAGGACACGGGAGCCTCGGACTCTGGGTAACCCGCTTGAGCTTCAGGTTCCGTCTCAGGACACGGAGGACCACACACCCTCGCAGGCCACTCGGTGGATGCTCAGACAGTGCCCCACAGCTCAGGCAGCGAGGTGGACACTCGGGCAGTGAACACAGCTCAGGCAGCGAGGTGGACACTCGGGCAGTGAACACAGCTCAGGTAGCGAGGTGGACACTCGGGCAGTGGACACAGCTCAGGTAGCAAGGTGGACGCTCAGACAGTGCCCCACAGCTCAGGTAGCGAGGTGGACACTCGGGCAGTGGACACAGCTCAGGCAGCGAGGTGGACACTCGGGCAGTGAACACAGCTCAGGCAGCGAGGTGGACGCTCGGGCGCTGCAGAAAGTGGACATTTAAGACAGCAGGGATTTCTCTGTGCGGTGCTGAGAAGGCAGCCTGACCAGGAGTTGCTCACCCCAGTCTCGGTTTTGTTCGGTAGCCTTGGGGGGTGTGATACGGGAACACGGGTGCATGGTATCACCGTGTGCTTGTTAATAAACTCCCAACATTGAGCCTGTGTGGGTTGTCGCCTGACAGAGAAGAATTCTGCACAGCGGCACAGATGAATGAGGCACAGGGTACGTTGTAAGCTCTTCATTCAGCGGGAGTAGGCATAGGAGAGTGGGGGCCCTAAGAGAGGGAAATCTGGGTTCATTCCGAGCACCAGGAGCCAGCCACGTGGAGGAACACACAGCCCAGGACGCACGGGGCAGGCGGCCGTGGAGGTGCAGGCTGTGCCCACGGCATCCCAGGCCTTTAATCCACCCCCAAAGGGGCGTGGTTAATTAGCCTGCTTGGCCAGTGGGCACACAGGTGCGGCCAGGCAGGGGCATGAGGTCACACAGCAGCGTGGTGAAAGCGTGGTCTTCCAGCTCACAAACCTGATCAGCTTTATCCTGCACGCCCGCCTATGTCAGGTGGACAGGAGGGCTATCAGGTCAGTAGGAAGTTCTGGGAGGAACTTTGGGGGTTCCAAGCCCTGGAAGTCCTCCACCAATGAGACAGCCCAGACAGGGAAGGCCCACACCCAAATCATGGGAACCTGTTAGGTAGGAAGTCAGATATGAGCTTGTGTGTGTGACAAAGGCCTAAGGAGACATCTGGGTCCAGCATCCACATCTCAAAGTCATCCTGATAACCTTCCAGGGGCACCCAGTATCTGCATCCTGCCCTGCCCCTTCTACCCCATAACCTGCCAGGTGGGGGTCCCGCCCCTTCTGCCTGATAACCTTCCAGGTGCAGCCCAGTATCTGCACTTCAAACGCCCAGCCCCTTCTGCCCAGCCCCTTCTACCCTATAACCACTCTTCCTCTAAGGCTCCTGTAAGGCAGGGCTACACCTGACTGATAACTTCAGGGGGAAAACTCAGATAGGAGTTTTTCTATCTACATCCAAAAGTCCTTTGTTCCAAGAGGAGCAGAGGTGGGGAAGCAAGACCCATCTCCTTAAAAACCCCCAGCCTTGGCCGGCACTGCGGCTCACTAGGCTCACTAGGCTAATCCTCCGCCTGCAGCGCCAGCACTCCAGGTTCTCCCGGTCGGGGCGCCAGATTCTGTCCCGGTTGCTCCTCTTCCAGGCCAGCTCTCTGCTGTGGCCCGGGAGTGCAGTGGAGGATGGCCCAAGTCCTTGGGCCCTGCACTTGCATGGGAGACAAGAAGCACCTGGCTCCTGCCATCGGATCAGTGCGGAGCGCCAGCCGCAGCGGCCATTGGAGGGTGAACCAACAGCAAAGGAAGACCTTTCTCCCTGTCTCTCTCTCTCACTGTCCACTCTGCCTGTCAACAACAACAACAACACCCTGGCCTCAACCGGACTGCACGCACAGCCCTCTGCCTCTCTGCTGAGCCGCCCGCCTGGCCTGCCCAGGTGTGTTCTCTCCACTCAACCATGTAACCTCGCTCTCCCCAGTCTGAGCGACTGGGCGCTCTCTCTCAGGTTCTGCCTGGAGAGGTGCCCATCCGTCCTTACGGATGTCCCTTCCCTAACAAACCTTGCTATTTTGCTTTCCACCACTCTCTCTCACGCCTGAATTCTTTCTTGCGCGAAGAACCCTGTATTCTCCGGTAACACTTCCTCTCCCCGCCTCCGCCTTTTCAGGCTGGCTCCTGTGCCGGTCACAGAGGGACAGGCCGCCCCCAGGTGCTGCCTTAAGCAGAGTAGTTGACAAAGCTGGACCTGGGACTCAGGGCCTGTGTGCGCTCAGGAATGACTGATATGGAGGGGAGAGAGTGGCCGGAGTGAGTGGGTTCTTTTCCTCAGCTTAGTATGGAAATAAAAAGCCGGGAAACAATTTGCAGAGGCAGAGACTTTTATTAGACAGAAAAGATTGATTGGCAAGCGACAGAGAAAGCGCCTGGCCCGAGTGCCCCAGTGGGACGCTGGCTTTGAGGAAGGGTCCGGGTTTGTAGGGCGTTGCTGTGTGTTCACTGGGTCATCCTGTTGGGGTGCCCACTGCACGGGACGGGGTTCACATACGTACGGCTTGGGGCTCATGGAGATAGCGGGATCTCCTGGAGACTGTCTCCTTAGGGGCTTAGCCGCCTCCTCGCTAGCTCTGGGTGAACATCACAGCCACCCTGGAGGTGCGATTTAAGGTCTTAAGGTCACACAGGATACTGGAGCCAGTCTGACTCTCCCGGGGCCCAGCCCCTTCCCCGCCAGCTCTGGGAGAAGGTGTGACTGAAAGCCGCAAGGTCACACGTGCAGCGCAAGAAACTATTAGTGGGAGATGCCGGTCGGCCTGGAGACAGCTGTCTACCACAGCCGACAGCTTGCTTGTGAAAGACATTCTACCTGTGTCTGAGGGGCCGCAGATCCCCGGCCCCACTCGGCCTCAAAAGATGCACTCTGTGGTGTTAGTAAAATGGCGCAGGCCTGTCTGTGGCTTGACCTAAGCTCCCGACATCATCCTAGGCTCCAGCCCCCACCGCTGGCTGGAAGCCAGGTGACCCCATGGCCCAGCCACAGGTGTCAGCTCCACCCTCACCCTAATGGGATTCGCTGCTCCTACTTCCCTGCCCCCCCCCCCCGCAAAGGTCTAACAGGACCTGCTCCTGAACACGTGTGTGTGTGTGTGTGTGTGTGTGTCTTGATCTCTTATGCTCTCCTCTCTCTTACCCTCTGGCCCTCACCCTCCATCCCCCACCGGGCTTCCCCAACCCGACAATAAACCTTCCCTCTAACTTGGTGTGTTTTTTGGCAGCCTTACACGTGGGGCCAGCACTGTGGCGTAGCGGGTAAAGCCACTGCCTTCGGTGCCAGCATCCCACTGGACACCAGTTCAAGTCCCAGCTGCTCCACTTCTGATCCAGCTCTCTGCTATGGTCTGGGAAAGCAGTAGAAGATGGCCCAAGTGCTTGGGCCCCCTGCACCCACGTGGGAGACCCGGAAGAGGCTCCTGGCTCCTGGCTTTGGATCGGCGCAGCTCTAGCCGTTGCGGCTACCTGAGGAGTGAATCAGTGGATGGAAGACCCCTCTCTCTCTCTGCCTCTCCTCTCTCTGTAACTTGGCTTTTCAAATAAATAAATAAATCTTAAAAAAAAAAAAAGATGCACTCCTTGGTCTCGGGCTTGGCATGAGACCCCTGTCTACTGAGTCAAAGAGATGGGGGCGGGGGACAGGAGCAGTTGGATCTGAGGGACTTAGCCCACTGAGAAGACCCCCAATGCCAACCGGCACCTGAGTCCGCAGGAAAGCAAGAAGTCCTCTTCCCCTCAAAGAGGCAGTGGGTTGTGTCTGAGCCAAGAGAGCACTGTCAGCCTTAAGCAGCTGGAGACGTTGGGTAGGATGTCCGGGAGCTCCCTGGGAAGCAGCCAGGATTTTACCCTACAACGTCCTGCCCAGACCACAGTAACCTTCCAGGTGGCCTCAGCCCTCCCCCCAGGGAGTGACACCTGCCCCGCCTCCCCCAAGGCGGCACCGGGAGGCTGCTAGAAGTGAAGCCAGGGGAGGAATTTCACCTGCTTCACACTGGGGGGGGAGGGGGGGAGGCGGGAGGAACTGAGCCCTTTCCTTACAAGCCCCGGTCTCGACACAGGCACCCTGCATAGCTGATGGCTCTCCCCTGTCCTATGTCTGAATTCCTCCTTGCGTGAAGACAAGAACCTATCCCAGCCATCACCGCTAGCAGAGAGGCAGCTCTCCAGGACGCACACCTGTGCGCCAGGCCGAGGCCACGACTCTGCTCCCTCGCAGGCATCAAGGCCCAGGCTCAGCCCTGCACCTGGAGAGCCATCGGTTATCGGCTATGGTTCCTGTCTTTGTGCCACGAGACAGAGGGTGGTGGCAAGTGTGCCAGCGAACTTCAGGGAAGAGAGGTAGAGAATGCACCCCAGCGCAGCCAGCTCGGGAGGGAGCTGAGGCCCCGCGCGCTCAGACCGGGGTATTTACGGTGCCGGGCGTGGGCCCTCCGTTCTCCTCCCGCTGTGCCCCATCTGGAATACTGCTGGGTGTGTCAGGTAGCAAGTCAGAAACTGAGCCTTTGTGTGTATGAGAAAGGCCTGCAGGCCAGCACCCACTGCGGAAGCCCCAGAAGCCCAGCGTCTTGCACTTGCAAGTCCTGCCCAGACCCTGACAACCTCCCAGGTGCTCCCAGAGCTCCCAGGAGAACTCTCTCCTCAGGACCAAAGGGGCTACCTGGTAACACGGGGCAATAAAACCTTCTCAGACGCCCTAAGGGGAGCCCCCCTACTCTGCCAGGTGCCAGCAAATCTGGGGAGGAATTTGCTAATTTTCACCCAACAAACCCTTCCTAGGACCCCCTCATCCTTCGTCCTGGAGGAGAGGGGGAGGTGGGTAAACAGACTCGATTAGAAACCCAGGGAGTCCAAACAGACTGCGGCTCAGCCCTCGGCCTCTGCTGAGCCCACGCCTGGGCAGGTGCGTTCTCCGCTCAACCACGTAACCTCCTCTCCCCAAGTCCC
Source organism: Oryctolagus cuniculus (assembly GCF_051225735.1). Lineage (NCBI taxonomy): Eukaryota > Metazoa > Chordata > Mammalia > Lagomorpha > Leporidae > Oryctolagus > Oryctolagus cuniculus. Next base: position 108,519,121 of record NC_142878.1, read on the forward strand.
AGTGACCGGGTGCTCTCTCTGTCCCTTCCGTCCTGACGGAGCCCCGTCCCAATAAAGCCTTAGCACTCTGCTCTCTGTCTCACGCCCGAATTCTTTCTTGCATGAAGACAAGAAGCCCTGACACAGCCTGTGGCGTGATAGCGCCTGCTGCCCCGTGTGTGACAGCCCAGCCCACGTGGCAGCCTGGCCTGCACCCTCCAAACCCACCTGCCCCCGCTTCTGGTGGCAGAGACCCCAAGTCCCCCAAGGCTACGCACTGAGAACCAGCCCGCTCGCTGGTAACACCCAACAGGGCTAGGGTTGTGCCCCTGCCCTGACTTCATGGGGGCTTAATTTGAGGGAGGGTCCAGGCAGGGAAGAGCTGGGAAGGCTCTGGTACTGGGTTTTCCCGGATGGCTGGAGGTCAGGGTGGGCTTTACAACAGACCACCCGGGGGCTGCTGCTCCTCTCCTGTGCAAACACAGCCTGGGCCCAGGGTAAGCGGCTTGTGCGCATGAGCATGTGTCCTGGGGTGACCCCCCAAGCTTGGTGCAAGCCCCGCCTCCACGTGCGGAAGAATCTGGTGGAAGCAGGACTTATTCAAAGCAAGGGCCAGCCACGGGGCCGGCGCTGTGGCACAGAGGGCTAAGTCTTAGCCTGCATCCCATGTGGGCACCGCATCCCCAAGCGCTTGGACCCCTGCGCCCCCCTGGGAGAGCGGGAGGCAGCTCCTGGCTTCGGATCAGCTCGGCCCTGGCCGTTGTGGCCATTTGGGGAGTGAACCAGCGGATGGAAGACCTCTCTCTCTCTGTAGCTCTACCTCTCACACATTTTTTAAAGAGAGAAGAAAAGTCACAGCTGTTACGTTACCATCTGCCTCCCCCCACCAGACTTTGTCTCAAACCCGCGAAGATGCAGGCACTCAGACAAGGCCGTGAGGGCCAGGGGAAGGCCGCCGGGCACTGCTGCCCACACGCTCGGGCAGGCAGCCTGGGCTGCTTCTGCCCCCTCCCCACCCCCAGAGCCCCCTCCCCTGCGAGGCCCCTGGGGTGGTGCTCAGGACGCTGAGGCGGTGGTGTGCGGCCCAGGCCCGGAGGCTCGGTTCCTGCTGCGCCCCCCTCCACGGCACCTGTGCACTGTCCTCCCTCTTCCAGGAACCAGGGGTCCCCAAGGAGGTCCCCACGGCCGCCCCTCAGCCTGCTGCCTCACACCCGGCTCCTCCCGGGGGTTCTCCCCACTCCCCTGCCCGGGGTGGCAGGGTGCAGGGGTGACCCCGCGGATGGGGAGGCAGATGCACACGGAGGGGGACACCTGTAGGTGGGGTAAGAAGATTTCTACAGATTTGTTTGAAAGGCAGAGTTAGAGAGAGGTGGAGCCAGAGAGAGAGGGAGAGAGAGGGGAAGGGAGGGGAGAGAGAGGTCTTCCATCTGCTGGTTCACTCCCCAGATGGCCGCAACGGCCAGAGCTGTGCCAACCTGAAACCAGGAGCCAGGAGCTTCCCCCGGGTCTCCCAGGCAGGTTCAAGATTTATTTATTTTGAAAGGCAGAGTTATAGAAACGGGGGGAGGGGAGAGGAGAAAGAGAGAGAGAGAGAGCTGGATACTCTCCATCTGCTGTTTTGCTCCCCACATGGCTGCAGTGTCCTGGGCTGCACCAGGCTGAGGCAGGAGCAGGTGCTTCTCCTGGTCTCCCACGGGGTGCAGGGCCCAAGGACTCGGGCCATCCTCCACTGCACTCCCGGGCCACAGCAGAGAGCTGGCCTGGAAGAGGGGCAACCGGGACAGAATCTGGCGCCCCAACTGGGACTAGAACCCGGGGTGCCGGCGCCGCAGGCGGAGGATTAGCCTAGTGAGCCACAGCGCCAGCCCTCATTTAACTTCTTTTAAAGCAAGATTGATTGATTGATTGATTTCTCTGTCTTCATCGCGCTCTCTGAAGCACCCGGTATCTCTGCTGACCCTGAGGAAGCTTCTGCGCTGGGGGCTGACAGCCACCAGGAAACTCAAATGAGAGCAGGCTGGGCACCTGCACACCATCCGCAGGACGCTGTACACCACCCGCAGGACGCTGCACACCACCCCCACCAGATGCTGCACACGACCCGCCAGACGCTGCACATGACCCCCACCAGATGCTGCACACAACCCGCGCCTGACACTGCACACGACCCCCACCAGACGCTGCACACAACCAGCACTGGACACCTGCACACGACCCGCCCCACCTCTGTGCACGCCCCTCCAGACGCTGCACGTGGCCCACACGCTGCCTCTGCACACGACCCGCTCCTGACACTGCACATGGCCCACACCCCCGCCCCTGCACACGACCCCCGCCTGACGCTGCACGCAGCCCACTCCACTTCTGCACGCGACCCGTGCAAGCACCTGTGCATGGGTGACCCACACACCTGACCGGTGCGCACGACCAGAACACAGCTCGGGCTCTTCGGAGCCCCTTGCCGCTGGGTCAGAGGTCAGAGGGTGCCCAGGTGGCGTGGCCTTTGGAGGAGCCTCCAGGGTGCCGGTGACCCCTGCATACCTGCGCACCAACCAAGCCCGGCCTCCACCCAGACACCTCCTCTCCGGCCTGACCGCCCCCGGCCCCGGCCCTGGATCAGGGGCCTGGCCCAGTCCTTGGTGGCTGAGTTTCCTTGCTCCTTGCTTTAATTTCTCTGCCATTTTACCTGTTACCAGAATCTGCCAGAAACAGGGAGACTGCAGCCAGCCCACGAAAGGAGCCGCCTCCCTCCTACTTTCCAGGGCTGTCCTATTTTTTATTATTATTATTACTACTACTACTACTACTATTGAAAGGCAGAGTAAGAGAGAGAGGGACAGAGCTCTTCCACCTGTTGGCTCACTCCTGAAATGGCCACCACGGTGGGCTGGGCCAGGCTGAAGCCGGGAGCCAGGAGCTTCCCCCAGGTCTCCCACGCAGGTGCAGGGCCCGAGCACTGGGTCCATCTCCCTCTGCCTTCCCAGGCCACAGCAGGGCGCTGGGTCGGGCGTGCAGCAGCCGGGCTAGAACCCGGCGCCCGTGTGGGAGGCAGCCCCACACCAGCTCCTCAACCTGCTTTTCTAAGGCCACACCAGTGCCCAGGGGCCCGCGGGACAGACTGTGAGGCCCAGAGAGAGGAGTGCCCACGCTGCGTGGCGCTGGGGACAGCCACCAAGTCCTGCGGCCGAGCGGCACGCGCAGCCACAGCCTTCAACACAGCCGGGATTCGGGTCTCAGCACCCCGCACGCGGGGCCTCGGGCCTCCGATTGTCAGCACCTCCCACACCGGGTCTTCCTCCCTCGCCAGGGTCGCCCGCCAGGCCGTGGACTGCAAGCGCGCACACACACCGAATCTCCAAACCCCCAGGCTCGGTCCTGCCCCCACCCCGGGCCTCCGCTTCCGGATTCTGAGTGCTGGCACTTGGAGGCCGTGCCACAGTCTCACGCGTGGTTTCTGCTGTCGTTTGGTCGTTTTCATTGTCTTACAGCCTCCCTGTAGACTGTGAGGGCAGGGGCTCAGGCGCTGGCTGGGAGCACACCCAGGGTGCACACAGGCATCCTGCTCTGTGAGCTGCTGCCAAAGGGGCCCTTCCTGTACCAACGCCTTGGTGCCCCGACCACCTGCCGTGTCCCCCCTCCCCCCATTAATTCTCCGCCAAGAGCTGTATTCAAGAACTTCCGCCCAGGGGCAGGCATTTGTCCCAGCGGCCAAAGTCCCCACTCGGGATGCCCGCATTCCTATCAGAGTGTGAGGTTCAAGTCCCGGCTCCTCTGCTCCTGAGCCCACTTCCTGGTAACGCACACCCTGGACGCAGCAGTGGTGGCTCAAGGACTTGGGTTCCTGCCACACTTGTGGGAAGCCTGGGTTGGGTCCGGCTGCTGGCTTCAGCCTGGCCCAGCCCTGGCTGTTGCAGGCATTTGGGAAGTGAACCAGTGAACTGAGGATCTATCTCTGCCTTTCAAATAAAATGAAAATAAGTAAAATTTAAAAATCGAAAAAAGTATTGGGTAAACAACGAAGGGCATTCTTTTAAAAATCAAAATTGGTGGGGCTGGCGCTGTGGTACGGTGAGCTAAGCGGCTGCTTGACACCAGCATCCATTAGGAATGCTGGTTCAAGTCCCGGCTGCTCCACTTCCCAGCCAGCTCCCTGCTGATGCCTGGGAAAGCAGCGGAACATGGCCCAAGTGCTTGGGCCCCTGCACCCACGTGGGAGATCTGGAAGAAGCTCTGGCTCTTGGCTATGACCTGGCCCATCTCTGGCTGTTGTGGCCATTTGGGGAGTGAACCAGCAGATGGAAGACCTCTCTCTCTCTCTCTCTCTCTCTCTCTCTCTCTGTAACAGCCTTTCAAATAAATTTTTAAAAATAAAAATCTTTCAAACAATAATAGCAATGCATGTGGGGTGGGATTTGGTGCAGTAGTTGAGACGCCCATGTCCCACATCAGCGCCTGGGTTCAAACCCCAGCTCTGCTCTGACCCCAGCTTCCTGTCGTGCAGGCCTGGGAGGCAGCCGTGGTGGTCAGGTGCCTGGGTCCTGTCACCCACGGGAGACCTGGACGGAGTGCTGGCTTCCGGCTTCCGACCCATCCAGCCCCAACCGTGAGGCATCTGGGGAGAGCCCAGCAGGTGGGAGAGCTCCCTCTGCTGCTGTTGAAACAAACAAGTAGGCGCCAGTCCCAGCGGGCCGCACGCTCGTGGGAACGTTTACCCTGGAAACTGCGCTGGCTCCTGGACCATGAGCTCCTGAGCTGCCCTCTCTGTATCAGCTTTGTGGCAGGCGATGCACGCACTGAGCCAGGACCAAAACGCAGGTCGGCCTCCACCTCCGCCGCAGTCACCCAACTCTGTCACCAAACCCCGGAGTGGACCAACTGCTCTCCTCCCGCCCTCAGCTTCCGGCCCTCAACCTCCGGCCCTTCAACATCCGGCCCCTCAGCCTCCGGCCCCTCAACCTCTGGCCCCTCAGCTTCCCGATCCTCAGCCTCCGGCCCTCAGTTTCCCGGCCCTCAGCCTCCAGCCCCTCAGCCTCCGGCCACTCAACCTCCAGCCCTTCAGGCTCCGTCCCCTCAGCTTCCGGCCCCTCAGCCTCTGGCCCTCAGCTTCCAGCCATCAGCTTCCAGCCCTCAGCCTCCGGCCCCTCAACCTCCCGCCCCTCAGTTTCCGGCCCCTTGGCCTCCCGGCCCTCAACTTCCGGCCATCAGCCTCCTGGCCCCCCGGCCCCCGGTCCTCCAGCCTCCCGGCCCTCAGCCTCCGGCCCCCCAGCCTCTGGGTCCTCAGCCTCCTGTCCCTCAGCCTCCGGCCCTTAGCCTCCCAGTCCTCAGCCTCCAGGTCCTCAGTCTCTGGGCCTCAGTCTCAGGTCCCTCAACCTCCGGCCTCTCAGCCCCCGGTCCTCAGCCTCCGGCCCCCCGGCCTCCGGGTCCTCAGCCTCCTGGCCCTCAGACTCCCGGCCCTCAACCTCCGGCCCTTCAACATCCGGCCCCTCAGCCTCCCGGCCCTCAACCTCCGGCCCTTCAACATCCGGCCCCTCAGCCTCCCGGCCCTCAACCTCAGGCCCCTCAGCTTCCCGATCCTCAGCCTCCTGGCCCCTTAGTTTCCGGCCCCTCAGCCCCCGGTCCTCCAGCCTCCCGGCCCTCAGCCTTCTGGCCCCTCAGCCTCCGGGTCCTCAGCCTCCAGCCCCTTAGTTTCCGGCCCCTCGGCCTCCGGGTCCTCAGCCTCCCAGCTCTTCCATCACCCAGCCTTTTGGCCAAGAGCAGCCATAGCAGATTGGCTTCTCACAGATTTTCTTCTCTTTTTTCTTAAATTTTTCTTTAAAAATTTCTATGGTGCCTTTTAAGAACAATTTATTTATTTGAAAGGCAGAGATTAAAGAGATGGATTTTTTTAAGATTTATTTATTTATTTGAAAGAGATTTATTTATTTATTTGAGAAAGCAGTGGAAGATGGCCCAAGTCCTTGGGTCCCTGCACGCATGTGAGAAGACCTGGAGGAAGCTCCTGGCTTCTGGCTCCGGATCAGCGCGGCTCCAGGTGTTGCGGCCAACTGGGGAGTGAACCAGCAGATGGAAGACCTCTCTCGCTGCCTCGCCTCTCTCTGTGTAACTCTGACTTTCAAATAAATAAATAACTCTTGTAAAAAATTTATTTATTTAAAAGGCAGAATTACAGAGAGAACAAGAGAGGCAGAGAGAGAGAGGTCTTCCATCCACTGGTTCACTCCCCAAATGACCTCAACGGCAAGAGCTGGGCCAATCAGAAGCCAGGAGCCAGGAGAATCTTCCAGGTCTCCCACATGGGTGCAGGGGCCCAAGCACTTGGGCCATCTTCTACTGCTTTCCCAGGCCACAGCAGAGAGCTGGATCAGAAGAGGAGCAGCCAGATTCGAACCAGTGCCTATGTGGGATGCTGACACCGGAGGTAGCAGCTTTGCCCACAACACCAGCAGCCCCCCATCTGTTTTTTTATGAACTCTTTACCATGTGTTTGCTTTTTCGTCTTCATCTTTTCTAAAACATTCGTAAAACTCAATCCAGGTCTCCCAGAGGTGTGGCAGGGACCTGCTGCCTCCCAGGGGCAGGAAGCTGCAGCGGGAGTGGGGCTGGAACCTGAACCCGGGCACGCCCACGCGGGAGCGGCATCCCGACGGCGCCACAGCGCAGCCTGGTTCCGAGTCTCCCTGCCACTGTGCGGGAGCTCTGTGTGCGAGTCTGGACAAGTTCCGGATTCGCAGGAGTGGCGCTGGCGTTGTGGTGCACATCCCACGGCCCATGAGTCCTGGCTGCTCTGTCCCGCCAAGTCAGCGTCCCGATAATGTGCCTGGGAGGCGACAGATGAAGAGCCAAGCATCTGGGCTCCCACTGCCAACGCGGCAGATCTGGATGGAGTTCCTGGCTCTTGGCTTTAGCCTGGCCCAGTGCCAGCTACTGCAAGCATTGAAGAGTGAGCCATTGGAAGGGAGATATTCTCATATTCTGTCACTGCCTTTGAAATAAATCTGTTTTTTGAAAAAGATCACAGAAAAATAAAATAAAAGGTAACTTCACTGGGGCCGGGCCAGCGTCTCGGTGGAGTGGGTTGAGCCATCGCCTGCGGCGCCGGCACCCCTATCAGAGCACCGGTTCAAGTCCAGCTGCTTCAACTCTGAACCAGCGTCCAGCCAGTGCTCCTGGGAAAGCAGAGGACGATGGCCTGAGCACTTTTCCACGCGGGAGACTTGGATGGGGTTTAAGGCTCCTGGCTTTGGCCTGGCCCAGTCCTGGCCGTGTGGGCAAACTATTTGGGGAGTGGACCAGCAGAGGAAAGATCTGTCATTCTGCCTTTCAAATAAATGTACATATATTTTTTTAAAGTAAAGAAAGGTTTGGCCGGCGCCGCGGCTCACTAGGATAATCCTCCGCCTAGCGGCGCCGGCACACCGGGTTCTAGTCCCGGTCGGGGCGCCGGATTCTGTCCCGGTTGCCCCTCTTCCAGGCCAGCCCTCTGCTGTGGCTTGGGAGTGCAGTGGAGGATGGCCCAGGTGCTTGGGCCCTGCACCCCATGGGAGACCAGGAAAAGCACCTGGCTCCTGGCTCCTGGCTCCTGCCATTGGATCAGCGCGGTGCGCTGGCCGCAGCGCGCGTGGCCGCGGCGGCCATTGGAGGGTGAACCAACGGCAAAAGGAAGACCTTTCTCTCTGTCTCTCTCTCTCACTGTCCACTCTGCCTGTCAAAAAAAAAAAAAAAAAAAAAAAAAGGTTTGTTTGTTTTTGGTGCAAAAAACTATAAAACCCATGCATAGTCTTTTCATCACGCACATTCTCCACGAACCTGTGGAAGGCCGGGCGTTGGGGAGTCAGCCCTTTGTTCTCAGGCTTGTCGCTCCCCCACTCGCGGAGGACCGACACCGGACTGGATGCTGTTTTCTTTCCCTGGTCCTTCGCGGAGGAGCGGCACCAACAAGCTCTCCGACCGACCGACTCTCTCAGAGGGGACCCCCGCAGGTTGCCTCTCTCCCCCTTTTATAGTCCTCTCCCACCAATCCGTGCTCCGCTGCCCGCGTGCTGAGCACACCGCTCTCCTCCAATCAGAGGTTGGATCAGGAATCAGCTAATTGACGAAGCAGCTGTGTAAGATTTGTTTACTCCCTCTCAGCGCCATATGGTGGGAGATCAGACACATAGAGTTAGTTTCAGTCCACAGTCTCAGTACTTATTTGTCTCCCGGGCGCCCCGCCATGTTGCGGGGGACGGGCCCTGCTCCCCACAAGGCTGAAGGTCACTTCCCCATTGGCTGTTTGTCTTTGAGCTGCTGCTCAGCGGGATTGTTTATTCTTCTGCAGCCAGATTGATTGGTCTCTGCTTCAGGCTCGCGGGCGGGCGGGTTGTGTCCTGCTCAGAGAGGAAAGGGTGCTGCCCTCCGATGAGCGGGGGACGGCGGGCTGGGCTCCTTGTGCAACTAGACAGCTCCTGCTCTCCGAGGATCCCGGTTTCAGGGGGACACGAGGCAAACTGGCCACTGCGTTCTGCGTCATAACAACGTCATACAAGCACACAGGAATGTGTGTGAGTCAAGGACACCTCGCCAGCCGGAGCTGGCCAGGGAGGGCTTCCCGATGGAGGCGAGCACGGCAGGGCCCCGGCCAGCAATGGCCTTCCAGTAAAAGCAGCCACGTGTGCAAACCCAAGAGGCAAGAAGTGACGTGCTCATTCAGGTTGTGCAGTATGGCCAGAGACTGGCTGCCCTGCCCGGCTGGCCAGGGGTCCGCGGCAAAGCTGGAAGGGTGGGCATCAGGGCCTTACCCTGTGGCAGTGGGGAGGCAGCCGAGGACCTGACCAGGCAGAGGAGTCAGAGGCGGCCCAGGGTGGAGGCAGTGAGGAGGCGGGGCCGGGGCCGGGGCCGCCGCGGCCTCTCACCAGCAGCCCTGACTGTCCCCAGCTGCCGATGAGCCTGCGTGTTTCGAATGCTCCATTCTCTCAGCTTTCCAGGACGCGAGCAGCAGCAGCAAGGCAGGCACCTTCTCTAGGGGACACTCCGCCCAGGACGGTGGCCACACGGAGCACGGGCCCCTAGTGGGGAACGCCACAGTGCCGCCCACCTCGGTACCCCCAGCAGACGGGGGGCGGGGCGGTAAGTGCGGCTGCCCAGACCCATCTGTCCAGGCCCCCCTTCAAAGCAGGCAAGTGCAAGTGTTTGGCAAGTGGTTAAGATGCACTTGGGACCTCCACATCCCGCAGCAGTGCATGGTTCAAGCCCCAGCTCCACTCCAGGCTCCAGCTTCCTGCTGGGAGACAGCAGGCAGTGGCTCAGAAGGCTGGGTCCCTGGCGTCTATGTGGGAAACCGGTTCTGGGTTCCCGGCTCCCAGCTGTCAGAGGCATTTGGGGAGTAAACCAGTGGAAGTTCTCCCTCTCTCTGTCTCTGCCCCTCGAATAAACAGAATTTTGGTGGCTGGCACTGTGGCCCTAGCAGGTAAGGCCAGCATTCCACATGGCGCTGGTTTAAGTCCCGGCAGCTCCACTTCTGACCAGCTCCCTGCTAACGGTCTGGGGAAGGAGTGGAGGATGGCCTAAGTGCTTGGGCCCCTGCACTCGCATGGGAGGCCTGGCAGAAGCTCCTGGCTCCTGGCTTCAGCCTGGCCCAGCCCCCCGCTGCTGCAGCCATCTGGGGAGTGAACCAATGGATGGAAGCTCTCTGTCTCTCCCTCTCTATAACAACTCTTTCAAATAAGTAAACAAATCTTTAAATAAACATATAAACATTTTTAGAAAAACAAGGGCAACAGAAGAACCGCGCACTGGCTGGTCTGGGGTCAGGTGTCGGAGCGTGGGTAATGGCACTCCTGAGACAGGGCCAGAGCTCCCTCTGGCTGGGCACCACCTCCCCTCCTGCCGCCGCTCTGCACCCGCGGTGCTGCCTCCAGCCCCCGTGGAGGTGGCCAGTGGTCACCCCGTGCCTGCTGTGTGCAGGGCTCCAGGCCGGGCTCCACAGGGAGTCGCGGGGGGACCGTGGTCACCCCGTGCCTGCTGTGTGCAGGGCTCCAGGCCGGGCTCCACAGGGAGTCGCGGGGGGGACCGCGCCGTGGGCCAGAGCAGAGCAGTGTGCAGGCCTTGGCTCTGAAACAGCTGCGGCTGTTCAGTAGGACCGAGCCTGGCTGACTGGGAGGACAGCGATTTCCAAGTGATGAGGGCCAGCTGGAGCCCCCACCCCTGGGTTTGTCACAGTGTCCCCGTGCCACATCCTACCCTTCACCCCGACCCGATTCCAGGAAGCTCCAACCCAATGCACGGCCAGGACCCAGGCTCTCTGACAAGGGACGCAGCGTCCAAGCACAGCCTTAACTGCTGCCCAAACGTTGCCTCTTGAGGTAGTTTGTTTTCCCCCAAGATTTATTATTTATTTAAAAGACAGGGTAAGAGACAGAGAGACAGAGATCTTCCACCCACGGGCTCACTCCCGCTGAGACTGAGGCCGAAGCCGGGAGCCCATAGCTCCGCCCAGGTCTCCCATGTGGGCGGCTGGGGCCCAAGCACTGTGTCCACTTCTGTCGCCTTCCCAAGGGCATCAGCAGGGAGCTGGATCAGGGGCTGAGCAGCCAGGACTGGAGCCCGCGCTCTCACAGGGGATGCTGGCGTCACGGGCACACCTAGCTCACTGTACCACAACACCGGCCTCCAGAGGGGCTTTATGCTACACGTTAGTTCTGTCTTCTTCCATGCCTGAAGGCAATTCTATCCCACAGCACCACTCATCCTGTCAGGTGCCGTAGAGGGGAGAGCTGCTGGAGGTAGCGGAGGCCTTGGTCCTGGCCAGTGGTGTCCTGGCGGCTCTGGAGGCAGCTCCAGTCTCGGGGCTCTTGGGACGGGACGGGGTATCCCCCATGTCTGATCTGGAAGCCAGCCCCAACCCCAGCTCCCGACTGCACAGTACAGCCAAACAGCCGTGAGCTCAGATGCAGGGCAGCAGGGGCTGTGGTCTCGCTGGGGCCTCCTCCCCATTTATGTGAGCTGGGGGGAAGGGGCCCAGACACCCAGCCCCGTCTCAGGAGCAGGACAGCAGAGGAGACCACACACACAGGCACCGGGGGCCCAGGCAGGTCCAGCCCCGCTGGCCGCTCACCTGTGCTTGCAGAAAGCAATGTGGGTCCAGGAGGAAACAGCATGAGGGGTTCAGGCCTCGAGGCTCCAGGCAGGCGCTGGGGCGGGGCAGGGGGCTGCTGTACTCCACGCATTTTCTCTCCCTCGGTCCTCCCCACACCTCCACGAGCGTAGGACGGCGAGGGAGAAGAGCCAGTCGGGGCCAGCAGGGCGCACTGACTCGAGCAGGGGACGGGACGAAGGAGCATCGGCCAGCCAGCGTCAGCCCAGACCCTTCCCAAGAAGGTCACTGTTTATTCCCAGCACCCCAGGTTCACAGCACGGTCAGTGGACACCACGTCCTGCCGGTGGGCACTTAGGCAAGTGACCCACCCCGCCAGGACCTCCAGGTCTCCTGTCACTGAGTCCTGCGCCCAGGAGCACAGGGACAACACAGCCACCATCACGGCACCACTCTGGGAACAGGCAGAAGGGGCTGCAGGCAGCAGGCGTCCTCTGGGAGAAGCCAGGCCCAAAGCCTCTGATGCAGTGTAGCCAGGAGCAGGCCAGTGCCTGGGGCAGCTCCAGGGCAGGCCCAGGTCAGAGCCCTGCTCAGCAAACATGGGCCTCTTCACCAAGGGTGGACGCCTCCCTCCTTCGCAGCTCGGCCAGGAGAAGAGGCCACACGGCACGGAAACCCCAGTTCAACCGTGCTGGACGCCATCGTGCTGGGACAGGGTTTCTCTCACTTTGTCCACAATGGTCTCCACCTCCGCCATGGCCCCCAGACCTGGGAGCAAAGTTCTGCTATGGCCAAGGACTTGCCAGATGGGGCCCACAGCCCCTCCCAGGGTTCCGCCAGGTACCCTACCCAGAGCCCAAGGCCAGGCCAGTGCGTTTGCCTAAGCCACCCCTGGAATCCTTCCTGGACAGCACAGCACAGGCCCTGGGATGGGGCTGCGTGCCAGGGACTCCACCAGGCCCTGCCCGTGACGTTCATCCCGACCACTCTGGCGACTCCCAAGGTCCAGTGAGGGGGGCGATTTTGCCACCATCACAAGCCCTTCTGCGGCCAGGCTGTGAGGCTGGTGAGACGCCCACCTTGGTCTCCACACACCAGCTTCTTTGCCACGCAGGGGATCTCGATGTAGCCGAAGGCCTTGAGCTGGTCCACCTGCTGGGCGGTGATTGGGTGCTCCCACATGGCCGTGTTCATTGCCGGGCAGAAGAGCAGGGGCTTGCTGCGGTCCCAGGCCCGGATGACACAGGTCTGTGAAGGAGGCGGGGCGGGGGTCCTGCAGGTCTGCCGCCACCCACCCCGTCCTCTAGGCCCTGCACCAGCAGTGCAGCCCCAGGCTGCAGGGGCCCGGTGCAGCCTATCGGCAGGCAGCTAGCTAGCTGGCTGGCGGGCCCCCTGGCCCCCCACAGGAGGTGCTCGGGCAATACTGCCAGCGGCCCGGCCCCCTCCAGGCAGGCCCCCTGTCCTCTGCAGGAAGGCTCCCTGTGCCCCAGCCTGAGCCTGAGCCCTGGGCTCACACCTCCTCTGGAGCAGACTGCCTGCATCAGCTCTGCTTCTAGGCCACCTGGCGCTGCCAAGAACCTTCTCAGACACTCACACTTCCCTCCGAACCCTCACCGCGACCCTCACAGAGGAGCTGCCCCACCGCAGCCGGGCAAGCTGCAGCTCCCTGACAGGCGAGCGCTGAAGGCGACCCTGTGCTCCTCTGCCCTCCTCCACCACCCTGCAAAACCCCACTGCCCCCCGAAGCCAGACCCCAGCAGCTCACAGAGACCTGGCTGTGCCTCCTCTCACGGGCTGGGGGGCGCAGCCCCTCCCTCAGAGTCCTTCCTGTGTAGCTGCAAGGCCTGCGGGCGAGAGGCTGTCAGGGCTCACAGCAAGGGCTGGCGCGAGGCCCCGGCCCTCAAGCAGTTCCTGTGGTTGCCAGACACAGGCTCCCTGGGCCGGGGGCTGCCCCAGGAGGGAGCGGGCTCCCCCAGGCACCAACGGCTGCAGGCGCCTCCTCCCTGGACATGAAACCCCCCCTGCAGTGCGGCCCATCTGGGAATGCTACCAACAGGCCAGGACCACAGCTGCCCTAGGTGCCCTTGCCCTCCCCTGGGGACAGGAAGGAAGTTCTGTCCCACACAGCCCCAGACCTACTGCCTGCGTCATCTCAGACACAGCGTCGGTTTCCCACCCAGTGCTGGCAACACGGCAGCTGGGCTGTGAGTGGCCGGTTTCGGTTGCACTTCCTCCTGGCCCCAGCCACCTGCTGCTGCCCTAGCGCTGTGGGGTGGGGGGCTGAGTGGAGGCTCCTAGGTGCCCTCTTCAAAGCCCAGCACAGCAAGCTCTCCCTACCTCACCTTGGACAGCAGCACTTCCTGGGCAGCCCACGGCTCCTCTGAGCCACCTGCCTGCCACCCTGCCTGTCACCCACTGGCAGCAGGAGGGAGGAGAGGAAGTCACTGGCTCACACGGCCACTCCTATCTGTGTCCTGCGCCTCTGGTTCTGCACCCAGGAATCCAACCAGACACCAAAGGGCTGGTGTTCAGCCAACAGCCCGCTCCCAGCTGCATGTTCCATGCTGGGAAGTCACCTCCTCTCTCTAGATCTGCCTGCTTGTGTGGCACAGGACAGGCCGGGGCCTGCATGGGCCAGAAGGCAGACACGGAGGCAAGGGGCACAGGCCCACTCCTAGCAGGCTCCCCTGGCATCCCAGGGTCTGGACTGGAAGGGAGAAGAGGTGGGGAGGGAGACAGCAGGCGGGGGGCCCTGCGGGGGGCATGCGGTGAGTGCCACTGAGCGAGGACACCAGTTCAAGCTTCGTGAGCCTCGTGCCTGCCAGCTTGGGGGGGGGTGTCCTGAGTTCAGGGGTGGCAGCAGCTTTGAAGGAAAAAGGAAGGGAGAGGTCCTTGAGGTCAGCGAGCTTTGTCATACGGGAGGCAGCTGGACAGCCAGTGGGAGGCCTGGGACTTGTGGGTCAGGCTGGTCACACACGCTGACCCCTCTGTGATGAGCAGGACTGGGCGCCTCACCTGCAGGCCCCAGGAGCAGCCCCGCCAGGAAGCGCTCCTGGTGCCTCCGAGGCCAGCTGTCCTGCAGCACACGGCGTGGCCTCCAGGGGCCAGCTCTCCTGCAGCACACGGCGTGGCCTCCAGGGGCCAGCTCTCCTGCAGCACACGGCGTGGCCTCCAGGGGCCAGCTCTCCTGCAGCACACGGCGTGGGCGCCCTGCTCGCCCCAAGCCCTGCCTCAGACGAGGTTGACACTGCAGAGCCCACTGGCAAGCGGGCAAGGACACAAACCGTGCATCTGACCCCAAGCCCCGCCTCCGCGTCACGACTCCCGTTCTTTCCCAAATCGAGCTCAGAACTGCGGGCTGTCTGTGAAAGTGGAGTCACTACTCGCCTCCCACGCCCGCACAACACCAGGGTGCCCGACAGGGCCTGGCAGGACCGTACTGCTGGCTGGGGCGCGGGTGAGCGTGCCTTCCGATCGTGAGTGCCGTGTCTCACGGCAGGGGAGAGCTCGCACTCAGATCTTCCAGGACGACCACAGAAGCAAGGGCAGCTCCCAGGACGCCAGCTCCCGGGAGGCTGCAGGTCCCAGACAGCACCCGCTCTGCACGGCTGGATGCCTGCCAGCTCCCCCCACCTGCCGTCTGCTGCTCCCGCTAAGCTCCCCCTAACAGACGGGAACACCGTGTCTCGGCCTCACTGTGCACGAGAGACCCCTGCGGAAGTCCACCCCCTCTCAGCTCGGCCTCATGCGTGTCCAGAGCTGACGGGGAGGCTGTGGGCCAGGCAGGGAGCCCAGCGGCAGCGCAGGGCAGGGGCAGCCCAGGCAGGGCTGAGTGCTAAGGTGCAGCCCCTCCAGGGACCCCGGGACCACTTGCTGCACAGACAGTGAGGCAGGCCCCGGCCCACGGAAGAGGCTCCTTGCACCAGAAGTCTGCAGCTTAGCAGGCCCGGGCAGAGGGGAGGGCACGGGAGGTCACTCACAAGCAAGTTGTCACAGATGCCGCTGGCCACCTTCCCCAGGGTGTTGGCGTCCAGCGGGGCCACCAGCATGAGGTCGGCCCACCTCCGCAGGTCAATGTGCAGCACAGGGTCACAGCGCTGCTTCCACATCTGGCCGAGGGAAGGGGGCGGGGTCACCGAGATGGCCACTCTCTCAGCGTGTGTGTCGGGGAGAGGGGCCAGGCACAGTAGGTCAGGGGCCCGCATCCCTCCCACAGCTAAGCGGGGCCTGAGAGAAGCCAGGCCCTAAGAGACAAATGCCCCTTGTCTCCCAGCCATTCCCTCTATGGCTTGGTTTTCCAGAGCGCTGACATCTGGCAGGGATCTCCCGCCGGGCTGGAGGCGGATGCTTGGGCTGTCCAAGCCAGCAGAAGGGCCCCAGGGCGGGGTGGGGGAGGCAGGCCAGCCAGAAATGTTCTGGGCTGAGAATGTTTAAAATCGCCTGGCAGGGCACCCCTGGGAGGCCCTGCTCGGCGTCTGGTGAATGGGCCCGGCGGCCGTGGGAAGTGAGGCGCTGACGCCAGGAGCCACGTGGACCAGGGTGGTGGGAACAGAGCGGCTCTGTGGCTTCACCAGGCCAGATAAGTACAAGGACACTCGACCCCGGGCACCTGGCCAGGCTGAGCTCCGCCCGCAGGCCAGCAGCCGGACAGATGTTTTCCTCGCCGTCTCTGCCCAGATGGCCCTGACCGCTGACGGGAGCCCAGCCCAGTTGCAGGGAGGGCTGTCCTGCCCCTGCTGGTGGGAACGCACCCGCACTGACCTCCCACTCGTCAGCGTCGCTGTAGAGGGCGACGGCCACGTCCTGGGGGCTGTAGAAGTGTTTGGCTCTCTCAGTTGTGACCACTGCAACTTCCAGCTGTCACCAAGCACCAGCGGAGGAAGGAGGGGAGAAACCGTCAGACCCGCAGGCCTGGGGGCCGTCGGGGCAGAGGGCTGCAACAGCAGCCAGCCCGCATCTGTCACCCGAGGTCAGGCCCTCCCAGGTGCACCCGTGCCCACCATCCAGTGCTCAGGGAGCAGCAGGCCCCGCTGCCCGGGCACAGTGGCTGGCAGGCGGAGCAGGCTGGTGACAGGGAGAAAGCTCAAGCCACTGCGGTGGCCTCACGGGGTCCGAGTCCAGCACATGGCAGCCCTGCCCTCTACAGGCAAGGCACTGGGAGCTGGTCTGGCCCCGCAGTCACACCCCAGCCCCAGTGAGAAAGCAGCAGAGGCCTCTGGGTGCTTCTAGGAACAAGGAATCCTGGGAAGGGGGCCTGCTCTCAGCGGCCTCCACACGCCCATCGTTTACTCATAAATCGCCCACACAGCACGGGGCAGCGTCTGCGTGTGTGAGACGTGCGGTCAGACTACCAGGCTGGGAGGGGAAGGGAGAAGGAAAGTGTGTCCCCAGCGTGTCCCCAGCGTGTCGGGAGGGGACGCCCGCCCAGGAGCAGAGCAGTGGGCGTACAGTCACGCTGGGGACCTGTTTTGAGCCAACACAGATTGGAAGGCTTCATGTAGAAAACTGAACTTCCTGGCTCCCATGAAAGGCTGACAGCCTGAGGGCTGCTGGCCCCATTTCCCTACTCGCTGACCTGGGGGCACTGAGCAAGGGCGGCCTCGCGGCTGGGGCGTGCCATGCCTGTGCCAACTCAGCTCCAGGCCTGAGCGGTCAGCGAGCTCTGGACAGCACCTGGGAGCAGGAAGCAGAAGTCTGGGAGGAAGCAGTGCAGGAGGTGACCCATCCATTCTCCACCTCACTCCCACGAGCGTCTTCCCTCCACAGGCCTTGTACAAACCTCAGGGACGTCGGGGAGGGGCCCTTTAAACCAAGCCCCTCAGAGTGCTGGCATGGCCGCGCACAGCCCCAACAAGCCTCGTCCAGCCCTGAGCGAAACGCCTCTGCAGCACCCAGCCCCAGAGAGGCCGCGGCACAGGGCACTGCCGTGGGTCTCATCTTCCCCGTGGGGAAAGACACAAGGTCAAGTGTGGGGCACAATCACCTAGAGAGGAGCATCTAACTTCCAAACTAGCAGAAGAAAATTCTATCCGCCCAACAAGGTGGGAGGAGGGAAGCAGCAGACACCACAGGGGATCCGTGCACAGCCTTCGATAGGACGCAGGAGCAAGGCTTTGTCTCTACACTAAGTCATTTATTTGAAAGGCAGAGAGAAGAGAGGCAGAAACAGAGATCCTCCACCCACTGGTTCACTCCCCAAATGCCCAAAACAGCTGGGGCTGGGCCCCACCAAATCTGGGTGTCTGGAACTCCATCCAGATCCCACGTGGATGGCAGGGGCCCAACCACCTGAGCCACCACGCTGCCTCCCAGGGTGCGCACTAGCAGGAGGCTGGGTCAGGAGTGGAGTCAGCACTGAGCCCAGACACTGCTGTGTGGGACGTGGGCATCCTAACGGGTGCCTAAAGCGCTGTGCCAAATGCCCGCCCCCCAACTGACCTTTTAATTCCATTTTCCTGCAAACTTTTTGAGAGGCCCTTGTGAAAGTAATTTCTAAGAAAGATACAAACACTGCAGAACAAAGAGAAGAGGACAGAAAAGGACAGCGTGAGGCAAACTCATTTGCGGGAGAAGGAAGGGGACAGATGGGATCAGACGGCACCAGACAGGCGAGAAAGGGAAACGCTGCGAGCTGGGAGCAGCTGAGAAACCAGGGCGCACGACGGGCTCAGGAGCGGCAGCCACTGCGCACCTGCGGCACAGAGCTGGGCTCCCCTCCCGCAGGAGGAACAGGTAAGCCCCCAGATCTCCCCCCGAGCCCAGGCAGCCCACCCATCACCCTGCCCTGCCCCCGCAGGGGTCCACATGCCAAATCTGGCAAATCGTGGTTAAAAAGGAGCCTGGAATAAAAGAGATAACTTATGGAATGACCAGAAGGCTGAGTCCTCGTCTCACACTTGGCACTAAGAACCCTGGTGTACGAGGCAGGACACCACTACAGTGTTTTCCGGAAAAACCAAATGACCTGGGAGTGGAGGGCGGCACCTTCAGGTTTTAAATTCCAAGGTCCCCAATAAAACTTCGTGTCCCCAGCTGCGTACCTGCCTGCCAGACAGCAAAGATGGAGTCTTTGACATTCAAACAAGAACCAAGCAAGGGTATTAGACACTGGAGGAAGGCTGAATGGCAGGGAAAGAGACAAAATACATAAATAAAAACCAGAAACCCACAGATAATGCAGGGACAAGAAGACGAACATGAGACCGTACCAAGATATGACATAATGTTATTTTATTTATTTATTTTCATTTTATTTTTACGGCAGAGAGACAGACACAGGGATCTTCCATCCACTGGTTCACTCCCAAAGATGCCTGACATAGCTGGAACTGCGCCAGGCTGAAGCCAGGAACCACGAACTCCATCCAGGTCCCCCAGGCGGGTGGCGGGGACCCAGGTACTTGAGCCATCAGCTCTGTGTCCCAGGCTGTGCATTACCAGGAAGCTGGATTGGAGGACATAGGCGTCCCAAGCCGTGACTGAGCCACTGCACCAAACACCCACTCCCATAATGCTGCTTTTAAAAAACAAATGTTCAGGGGACAAAAACAAACTCTTAGAAATGAACAAGATCAGGGCTGGCGCTGTGGCATAGTAGGTTAAGCCTCTGCCTGCAGTGCCAGGACTCCATATAAGCGCAGGTTCAAGTCCTGGCTACTCCACTTCCGAGCCAGCTCCCTGCTAACGTGTCTGGGAAAGCAGCAGAAAACGGTCCATGTGCTTGGGGCACTAAACCCACATGGGAGACCCAGAAGAAGCTCCTGGCTCCTGGCTCCTGGCTTCAGCCTGGCCCAGCCTTGGCCCTTGTAGCTATTTAGGGAGTGAACCAGCAGATGGAAGATCTCTCTCTCTCCCTCCCTCTCTCTGTATTTCTGACTTTCAAATAAAATAAATAAATAAATTAAAAGGAAGGAAGGAAGGAAGGAAGATGGTCAATAGTGAAATTAAAAACTCAATACAAGCTCCAGAGGAACCTTCCAGAAAGTAGAACAGAAACATAAAGAGATGGATAATAACAGCAATAATAAGAAAGTGGAGAGAAACGGAGCAACCCAGGAGGTGAAAATCCAATAAACTCCATAAAGGGAGTAGAAAGACAGAGGGAGACAGGCCTGCATGGGGTGTAGCGGCTAAAGCACGGTGGACTAAGCCTGCTTCTGTGGAGCTGATATCCCATATAAGTGCTGGTTCAAGTCCCGGCTGCTCCACTTCCGATCCAGCTCTCTGCTGTGGCCTGGGAAAGCAGTGGAGGATGGCCCAAGTGCTTGGGCCCCTGCACCCTCATGGGAGACCCGGAAGAAGCTCCTGGCTCCTGGCTTTGGATTGGCCCAACTCTGGCTGTTGCAGCCATTTGGGGGGTGAACCAGTGGATGGAAGACCTCTTTCTCTCTCTGCCTCTGCCTCCCTGTAACTTTGCCTTTGAAATAAATAAATCTTTAAAAAAAAAAAAAAGATAGAGGGGAGAAAAATTACAAAAGAAATAAAAGTTCCCCAAACTGCAGAACCCAAAAGTGGGAGCCCGTGGGGTCTGAGAAGGCGGCCCCACAGCTTATCAGGAAACAGTAGTGTCACATTCTGACTGTCTATCAATGGGACAGAGCCCACACCCCGACCCATGTGGAGCCTGCAGCCAGCAGGGACAAGGCCGTGCTCACGTGTGCCCAGCCAGGCCCAAGCATTGCTTCTCCTGTGCCCAGCAGGCTCCCTCCCTCTGGCCCATGGTTTGCTCAGCCTCAGGGAGCTCCTGGGGTCTCAGGCCTGCTGCTCTCCCAGCCAGCACCAGAGATACGAGGCCACATCACGAGCAGCATGAAGCCAAGACAGAGCTTCCACACGGCCACAGGCTGACAACCAAGAGAAAACCCTTTGTAAGGAGCGTCTTCACGGGCAGTACCTACGCTGGCCATGTCCCCAGGTGGCCCAGGGGGCTGTCCCCAGATTTCATCAAAGGCCTCACGTGCATCCAAAGCTACTAGGCGCAGGGCAGGCGTTTGGCCCAGTGAGTAAGACGCGCTGGCTACTCCACTTACGAGTTAGGTTTCCTGCCAATGTGCCCTGGGAGGCACCAGATGGTGCTCCAAGTAGCTGGGTCCCTTCCACCATGTATGAGACCTGAATGGGGTTCCTGGTTCCCGGCTTTGGCCTGGCCCAGCTCTGGCTGTTGAAGTCATTTGGGGAGTGAACCAGCAGATGGAAGACCTGTCTCTACCTTTAAAATAAATAAAATGTAATTTTTAAAAATAAAAACCATGGCCGGCGCCGTGGCTGACTAGGCTAATCCTCCGCCTTGCGGTGCCGGCACACCAGGTTCTAGTCCCAGTCGGGGTGCCGGATTCTGTCCCGGTTGCCCCTCTTCCAGGCCAGCTCTCTGCTGTGGCCCGGGAGTGCAGTGGAGGATGGCCCAAGTGCTTGGGCCCTGCACCCCATGGGAGACCAGGAGAAGCACCTGGCTCCTGGCTTTAGATCAGCGCGGTGCGCCGGCCGCACCATGCTGGCCGCGGCGGCCATTGGAGGGTGAACCAACAGCAAAGGAAGACCTTTCTCTCTGTTTCTCTCTCTCACTGTCCACTCTGTCAAAAAATAAATAAATAAATAAAAAATAAAAGCCCTTCTCTCCTACCTAACATGTGAACTGAAATTGTTCCTGGTGGGCCAGATGCAGCCTCAGGGACAAGCATTCTCCAGCACCTCCTGCGGCACCCGTGGGCGTTTCCTGTGGTCATCTGTAGGGCCACCTGCTCCACTCCCAGACATGGACAACTCCAGCCTCTGCCCCACTCCCCGATGCCCCCACACACCCTCTAGGCCACCAACCACAACCCCACGCCCCCCACCCCGCATCGGGAAGGGAGACGAGCCCCTCCCACCACCACTGTCCTGCCTTCTTAGCCTCCAAAGGGACCTCAAGGACCCACCCCCCCACACACACCCCGCCGGGGACCTCAAGAACCGGATGCTGGTTCAGTGGTCTTTCCCCAAACACAGGAGCAGCTTCTGGCACAGCCCGACGTCCCGGCTGTGTGGTCTCCTGTCCGCTTGGCCACTTGCCCCGCTTCTCTTCTGTAGGGGACCACTGTCTCACCCCGGAGAGCTCCCCCCGGCCTGTACCCTTTGCTCTTTAAGAACTTCCTGGGTCCACCCTCGCCGTTCGGAAACCTGGAGAGCCGCTTCCTGAAGACGGCTCCCCCTCTCCCCAGCGCCCCGGCTGCCTGTCACTCCGGGCGCAGAGGGCGTGCCAGCGCCAGTGCCAGCCTCAGGAACTTCCTCCTGCCGCTCCTCGCGCTGCCTCCTGCAGCGGGCTCGGCCCTGCCCTCTGGGCTCCCGGCCCCCTCGGCAGCTTCCCTGGCAGGTGTGGGTCTGCGTCTTCACCGGCCAGCGTGACAGGTCCTCCCCACTTCTCCAGGGTGACCCTGACCCCAGGGTGGCTGGCAGGCCTGGGCAGGTTTTTCTGGTTTCCAGGGATGCCACTGGCTCTGAGTCATGAGCCCTTGGGGCTTTGTTCTTTCGTTTTCATTCACTCCCTCAAAGGTGCTGGGAGCCAGGGGCTGGGCCCTGGGTCTGAACCCACACACAAAGCCTTGTTGTGTCCCCTCGGCAGCACCCAGCAGCTCACTCGCCCTGACCTTTCCCGCAAATGCCACGGAGCCCTGGCAGGGCAGACTCCCGAGGGCAGGAACCCTCCTCGGCTTCCTCTCACACCTCCCTGGGTCCTGGCAGCAGCAGGGCTGGGCGCCAGAACACCGTCTCCAGGGCGGGCGGAGACGCAGACTGATTAAGACACTGGCATCACACATCACGGGGCCTGGGTTCAAGTCCCAGCTGTAGCCCCCGACTCCAGCTTCCTGCTGATGCACACCCTGGGAGGCAGCAGGTGAGGGCTCAAGGATTGGGGTCCCTGCCGCTTATGTGGGAGACCCGGATGAAGTTCCTGGCTTGTGGCTTCAGCCTGGCCTGGCCACTGAGGGCATTTGGGAAGTGAACCAGCAGAAGGGGGCTGTGCGTATACGTGTGTGTGTATCTCAATACATTTTAAAAAGAAAAAGACCAGTCTCCTCCACACTGCATCATTCCTGAAAAGCAATTCTGTGCCTGGTCCCCAGCTGAAACCTCTGAGAACAGTTTTTAAATATTACTTATTTGAAAGACAGAGTGATGGGGGGGGGGGGGGCGAGTGGGGAGGAGAGAGAGAGATCTTCCATCCACTGGCTTACTCCCTAAATGGTCACAGTGGCTCAGGCTGGGTCGAGCAGAAACCAGGAGCCAGGAACTGCAGCCGGGTCTCCCACGTGGGTAGCAAGGACCAAGCACTCGGGCCGTCTTCTGCTGCTTTCCCAGCCACATCCGCAGGAGCGGGGTCAGAAGCCAGCTTACTGACTGTGTCACAACGCCCTGCCCCCACCCTACGGGGTCTAACACTCTAACCTGAACTGTGCGTGACACGCTGCGGCTTGGCCAGACCCCAGCGCGTCTGCTGCCTGCAGCTTGTCGTCCACCGCTGGCCGAGCCGGCTGGCAAGTCCAGCTTCCTTCTCTGCAAAGCAGGCACGGAGCGGCTCAGGAGTTCCTGCAGCGCAGGCAGGAGAGGCCGCAGACCGAGGGCGACTCCTCCACCCTCGGCTGCAGCTTGGCCCTGGCTGCTGTGGCATGCGGGGTGTAAACCAGAGGATAAGATAACAGATCTCTGTCTCTCCGCCTTTCAAATAGTAAAGAAATAAATCACATAGTGTTCATTCCTGCTTCTGTCAGGCAGGAAGTTAGAAGTTAGCCTGTGAGTGTGTGAGGGGCCGGAGGTAGCCAAGCCTCTGCAGCCCCGGATTTCACACTCCCAAGTCCTGTGCAGGCCTGAGAAAGTGGACAGGTGGTCTCCGCGCTTCCACAGAGTCCTCTCTGCTCAGCACCACAGGGGTTACCTGGCCTGGTAACATGGAGCCCTAACACCTGCCCAGCCTCCTCCAAGGCGGGCACCGGGGGGGCTCCCCGGTCTGACAGCACCACAGTGAAGCCTGGGGAGGAATGCCACCTGACTCACACTCAGCGGCCTTTGTCCTGGAGGGGGAGGGGAGAGGGGGGAGAGAAAGAGCGGGAGGAACTGGACCCCTTTCCCTTCTAAGCCCCCGCCTGAACCCAGCGCGCTCAGCTCCCGGCTCTGCTCAGCCACCCCCTGGGCCGCCAGGTGCATTCTCCCCACTAACCATGCACCCGTGCTTGCCAGCGACCGGGCACTCTCTCTCTCCGTCCTAACAGGCGCCCTGCCCCATGAAACCTTGCTCCCTTGCTGACCGCTCCTCTCTGCTCACACCGGAGTCCCTTCTGCACGAAGACCTATCCCACCCATCGCTAACAGAACCATTTAAACAACGTGAAAGCCATTTTTAGCTGCAGGATACACAAAACCAGGCTCTGGGCAGGCTCTCCCCCAGGGCCTTGCTAGGCCCACGCTTTCATGAGGGTCCGCCCAGGCCAGCTCAGGGCTCCACCCTACTCCTCTGAGCCCCTGCCTCGTAACCCACAGTGGCACCTGGCTCTCCGGGGGGACAATCTGTTTCTAGCTCTGTTTCCAAATTAGAAGCCATGCTACAAGGAACACCTTGTGCACACCCTGAGCTTTTGTAAAGACCACCAGGGGCTTTTTCTGGGGGGATCAGGGGCTGTGGACTTTGCCAAACTGCCCTCCAGAAACGCAGAATTCGCCTGGTCCCACGCAGGAGCAGGGCCTCAGGGCCGCACCCTTGAGAGCCCTGGACAGCCTGATGGACACTCGTCCCAGCTCCAGGCTGGCCTCCCTCTGGCTCTAACCCGCTGACCCTGCCCTGGCAAAGGCCAGCGTGGTGCCTGTCTCCAGCCACACCCGGGACAAGCTGCCAGCCAGGGCGGACGCTGACGGAGCTGACCCCACACGGGAACTCCGGGCGCAGATGGCCTTTGTACCCCAGCCCTGTCTGCCCTCACGTCTAGAATCTCCTGGTCACCTGATTCCCTGCCCTCTTTCAGAGGCCAGAAAGACCTGACCTGTCCCTATCCTGGCGTCAGACCGCCCCTCAGCTGCCGCCTCCCGCTGCCTCAGGACATCACTGCTGGTGGCAACCCCACCCCTCACCACCACCCTCAGACTCACTCCCGGGGACACCGCTGCCCGGTGCTCCCCCTCACTCACCCCGCCCCGGGATGCCAGGACATCCCTGTGGACCTGGAGCAGGCGGGGGCAGGCGGGGGCCGGGCCTGTGGGGTGGCCCAGCTGCTCATTTGCTAGTCAAAACCTGCGGGTACCTGAGGGAGGTCAGGAAAGCCCTGAGTGCGTGAGCTCTCGGCTCAGCAAAGAGCCCAAGCGACTGCTCCCAGGGTGAGCAGAGGGGCAAGAGGGAGCTCGGACCCGCCGGGGGAGGCCACCTGCTGGGGCAGCACAGGCAATGCAGGGGTCTCCCAGGCTGCTGAGGTCTACCCGCAGCGGGTGGCTTGTCCCATGTGTCCCCAGGCCACGTGGCTGGCCCAGAGGACTCACTGCCAGGAGCCAGGCAGGGTGGCAGGCAGGAAAAATGCGTGGTCTTCAGGGTGCCGCACTCTGTGCCCAGTGGTTGAACCAAAGGACAAACCAGGCCCCCAGTGGCCTCTCCCGAGCCTCACGAGAGCCTGGGTGCACAGGCTGGTCACCCCATCTCAAACTGAGGAAGGCAGGTCCCAAGACGCCACGCCAGGGAGGCCTCCCTCCCAGCTCAGTGCCGGCTGGCTGCCTCACTTTGCGCTTTGATCCTGGCCAGAGGTGGGAGCCAGCCTCTGTTCCAGACCTGCCCGTCCCCTGGACAGCCTCCCGCCCCAGGCAGCCCTGTCCTCGCACCCCCGCCAGCGCCGCTGCGTGGGACGCAGGAAGTGGCGGAGCTGCCTTTCCCCCAGCTCGGAGGCTGCCCATCTGTTTCCTGGGCTAGGACGCCCCGCCCCCGCCCGCCCCCGGGCCGGAAACTCGGTTGCTCGGGGCTATGGGAACAGGGAGCTGCAGGGTGCCCTCCCTCCCCGGGGACTGCAGCCCCTTCCAGGCCTCCCACCCCGGCTGGCCAGCTCCCACGGAAGGTCCTGGGCACCCCACAAGCACAGAGCCCACCCTGCAGGTGCCCACGAAACTCTCCTCCCACGCCCCCCCCCCCCCCGCCCCAGGCCTGGCTGGCATCCGCCACCAGCAGCTTCCCTGCTTATCCCAGCCTGGGGGTGGGGCAAGGGGTGACATTCTGGGTAGAAGTTTGTGGAAAATTTAAAAAAAAAGTGATACAAGGCTTCCCAGCCCCTGTAGGCTTCCCACAGGGTCATCTTCGAGTGAGCACCGCCCCCTGCTGGCCAGGCCAGGTACAGCTGCCTGAGCCACACGAGCCCAGCACAGCGCAGCAGGCAGATGCACTGCCTGGATCCGTATCAGAGTGCCTGGAGTGCGCTCCCGCTCAGCCTCCTGCTAACACGCACACCCCGAGATAGCTCGAGTGTTCGAATCCCTGCCACCCACGTGGGAGACCCAGGTGGAGCTCCAGGCCCCTGGCTTCAGCCTGGGCCAGCCCCAGCTACTGTGGGCATTTGGGGAGTGAACCTGAACCAGATGGGAGATATGTTTATCTGTCTCTATCTCTGACTTTCAAATTAAGGGAAAAAAAAGTTAGCATCCAACACGCTACCGCAAATGAATAAAGAAGAGCAGGACCACAGGGCTGGGCCGGCACTGTGGTGCAGCAGGTAAAGCTGCCGCCTGCAGTGCCGACATCCCATGTGGGCCCCGGTTCAAGTCTCGGCTGCTCCACTTCTGATCCAGCTCTCTGCTATGGCCTGGGAAAGCAGTGGAAGATGGTCCATGTGCCTGCACCCGAGTGGGAGACCTGGAAGAAGCACCTGGCTTCTGGTCAGCCCAGCTCCAGCTGTTGTGGCCATTTGAGAAGTGAACCAGCAGATGGAGGACCTCCTCTCTTTCTCTGCCTCTCTCTAACTCTGTGTTTCAAATAAATAAATAAACCTTAAAAAAAAAAAAAAAAAGGCCGGCGCCGTGGCTCACTAGGCTAATCCTCCGCCTAGCGGCGCCGGCACACCGGGTTCTAGTCCCGGTTGGGGCGCTGGATTCTGTCCCGGTTGCCCCTCTTCCAGGCCAGCTCTCTGCTGTGGCCTGGGAGTGCAGTGGAGGATGGCCCAAGTGCTTGGGCCCTGCACCCCATGGGAGACCAGGAAAAGCACCTGGCTCCTGCCACCGGATCAGCGTGGTGCGCCGGCCGCAGCGCGCCGGCCGCGGCGGCCATTGGAGGGCGAACCAACAGCAAAGGAAGACCTTTCTCTCTGTCTCTCTCTCTCACTGTCCACTCTGCCTGTCAAAAAAAAAAAAAAAAAAAAAAAAAAAAAAAAACCGCAGGCTGGGGCAGACACAAAGGAGGCCTGCATGGACCGAGCCTGTGGGGAACCTGAGACGCGGAGGGCAGTGCGGCGTGGCCACACAGCAGTCATCGGGGCAGAAGGTGAGGAGGCCAGACCAGGAGGGGCTGCGGCCTGAGACCCTCCAGCACCTCGAACTTCTGCCCCCAAAGCCCGGCCAGAGCTGGGGAGGCCCAGCAAGGGCAGCGGGCAGAGGCCCTCACCCCGGCACTCGGCCGTGGCTCCGGGCGCATCTCTGGCGGGCAGTGGGAGCCCCTGGGCTTTCAGCGTGCTTGGCCAGCAGGACGACACGCGTGTGACACAGCGGGGAGGAGGAGCGGGCACCGAGGACTGGCCGCCTCTCTCCAGCCGGCCCTCCTCCCACACAGGGCCTCGCGCAATCTCAGGGTTAACGTCCTCCACTGTGACCTTCCTGTCATCTAGGGCCTGCTTGTGTCGCACACAGGTCCTGTCTCCTGTACACCCTGCCCCCCCACCACACACACACACACAGAGGAGCTCAAGAAAAGCCGGGCGCTGGGCGGGAGGCCACCCTCGCCCCAGGGCACTCACCCCGGGCACGTCCAGAAGCCCCGACACCAGAAGAGGAAGCTTCAAGGCCGCCACGCTGCCCGTGACGCCCACCAGGACCCGGAACTTCCTCTCCTCCGAGGGCTCGGTCGCCGGACACGAGGTCCTTGGTTCCACAGGGGGTCTGGGGGCTCCAGATTCCGGGAGCCTGGTGGGCTCTGGCTCCATGAGGCTGTCAGGATTCAGGGTCTGAAAACAGAACAAAAAGCGCCCCCTTCAGTCTCACAGCTGCACCAGAATGTCCAGCCCTGGGTGTCAGGGCGGCCCCAGCTTCTGGGGGCCAGTCTGATGGGAAAGTCAGAGCCTGCCCCGCACAAGGCCAGGGAGGTAGCGAGGTGTCAGGTGCGCGGCAGTCCAGGAGGCCATCCGAGACCCTGCCACAGGAATGACAGGAAACAGCCTGGGTTGCAAAGGTGAGGCGGTCTGGAGGAGGAAGGCAGGTTTGGGAACGGGGAGCAGCTCAGAAATGGGGCCCGGGGCCAACGCTGGGGTGCAGCAGGTAAAGTCGGCACCTGCAGCGCCGGCACCCTATAGGAGCGATGATTTGCGTCCCCGCCGCGTCCAGCGTCCTGCTAATGGCCTGGAAAAGCAGCAGCAGAGATCCAGATACTCCTGGTGCTGGCTTTGGCCGGGCCCAGCCCAACGGTTACAGCCATTTGGGGAGTGACCAGTGCATGGAAGAGCTGTCTGCCTGTCCTCCCTCTCCAAACTCTACCTTTTCAAATGAATTATTTTAAATGGTGCTAAAGTGAGAGCCAGGGTTGTGGGGGCCTGGCGAGGTCAGGCCAGAATGCAAGCAATGCGAGGCGTCTGAGTTTATACAGTGTGCAGGCGACAGCGCGAGGGCCCTGGTGCTGGGGCGCCCGACCAGAGGGAGCGGCCGGAGGGGCCTGCGAGGCCTCAGTGAGTTTATACAGGGCACTAGCGACAGCGCGAGGGCCCTGGTGCTGGGACGAGGGGAGCTGCAGTGAGCTGGGGCGACCGACGAGAGGGAGCGGCCGGAGGGCCTGGTGGAACCCAAGGCCACCAGGGCTGTGGGTGTTCTGGGAGCTGAGATAGTTGCCTCTGTGCCTGTCCCCGTAGGTCCAGCTGGGCACCCCCTACAAGTGAGCGCCCAGGAAGGGAGAGGCGTAAGGGGACACAGCCCACCCCACCCCCCAGACCTACTGGTCAGTTTCTTCCTCTGGAGCATGTGAGAAGCAGTGGTCATGACCACACAACCGCCAGCCACGCCCCCTCCTAGGCTGGCCCGGGCCACCCCAGCAACCACGGAGGACTGGCAGCAGCGCGCACTGGGCGAGGACTGCGGACCCCGGGGCTCTGCAGGGGTCGCAGCTGAGCGCAGTGGAGGCTACGGCTCCTCAGTGACCCCCGACCCCCACCCCCGGCAAGCTCCCTGAGCTGTGGCCAGGCCTCACTGCCACCCTGGGGCAGTCCTCGCCATCCATGAGTGAAGAACTGTGGGCAGAGGACGGAGGAGGAGTCGTGCAGCCAGAGCCCTGGGCCCTGTCCACGCTCGTGCTCCCGCCCTCGTGTGTGACTGTGGCCGAGCTCCACTGGCCAGCAGCTGTGACCTCTGCCCCACTTCAGGGCCCCAGCCAAGGGCATGCTTGCCCAGAGCTGGACAAGAGCGTCCACCCAGGGACAAGGGAGCCTTGAGGGCCTCAGCCTTACCTGTGGGATGGCAAACCCCTCCCTGCCCCACCCCTGCCAGGACAAGGGGATTCTCCCAAAACCAGAAGCAGCCCTTGACCCGGCCCCCCAGGCTGGCGTCACTCCTAGGGACCAGGCCACGGGGCAGTCACACCAGGGACTGAGCAGCTTTGTACCCCCCATTCTAGAAGCCGGGGCAGGTGTGCGTGACAGCCACCCGGAGAATCCTAGGGCAGGTGCTATGCTGTGAGCATCTGTCCCTCCAAATTCAGGAGTCTCATGTTAACAGGGTGGGGGCTTGAGCCAATGGGTGTGGAGCTGGAGCGACTGGATGGAGTTGGTAGGGTGGAGCCCCCGCGGTAGCCGCGGCCTGCGCTCCCAAGGAGCCCTGAGCCTCAGGAACCCCACGCAGGTTACGGGGACACCCCAGGGGCCCGCCATGCCGGGGCCACAGCCAGGGGAGTGGGCGGAGCAAGGGGCCCCGGCTCGAGCCCCGGACCGGTCTCAGGGGCACCTGCCAGTCACTCT
The DNA here is from genome assembly GCF_051225735.1 of Oryctolagus cuniculus. Taxonomy (NCBI): domain Eukaryota; kingdom Metazoa; phylum Chordata; class Mammalia; order Lagomorpha; family Leporidae; genus Oryctolagus; species Oryctolagus cuniculus. Next base: position 108,548,311 of record NC_142878.1, read on the forward strand.
GCGGACAAGGGTGGGCGGAGCTGCTGCAGGGCTGCACAAAGGAGCCAGCGCACCCGGCCAGGCAGGGCCGGGGGTCACCGGGACCCGGACCCACCACGTCAAAGCCCCTCACCGCTGACCCCGGCCGCTGCTCGGGCCCGTGTCCCACCAGTCACACGGAGCCTCGCGCCACCTTAACCGCCTCCCCGGGGCCGACGAGGGCAGGCGGCTGCTGCGGGGCGAGCTCGGGCCCTGGCTAACCGGCTGCAGCGGCAGGTGCCCCGGAGGCCCCCGCGGGCTGGGGAGCCCCAACGTCCGGGGCTTCCGTCCTGTTTCCACCAACTGTTCCGCCGCCCTGGGTACCGCGGGCAGCCCCCGCCCCTTTCTGGAAGCAGGCTCGTGGTTCACTGGGATAAACGCGGTGCGCGCTGGCGAGCGGACAGGACACCTTCCACGCGGGAGGAGCCGCCCGGCGGGCGCAGAGGGAACCCCCTACTCCGGGCCCCGCCGCCCCCGGCGGCACGCCCGCGGTGAGGAGGGGTCGCACGGGCGGCACGGCCTCTCCTCACACACACACACGCCCGCGACTCATGGCGGCGAGCGCGCCTTCTCCGCTCTCCCCAGGCTCCCAGGCCCCTGCGACCGCTCACCCGCGCCAGGCGCAACTCGCGGCAGCCCCAAATATCGCGTGATCTGGGCCACCCTCCGCTCTGATTCCGAGGGTTCCGCTGCCTCCCGACAGGACCTGGGAAGCAGCGTGGCCGCGAGGCCTTCTGGGAGTCGTAGTCCACAGCTCTGCTTTCTGGGAGTTGTAGTCCATTTCTCCACCTTGCGGAAGCTACAGTCGGTTTTTCATGATTTGGGCCCCGCGTTCTTTGTATTGGCGGACTCTCGGCAGGGCTTGGCCTCATTGTGTGGCTGCCTCACCCTCATCCTGCCCCCACACACTGCTTATCACCGGGGGACTCAATACTGAGTAATAATAACCGCTTTTTGGGGAGGTAAACAGGGATATAAGATAAGTATGGCGTCCCCGCTCTCAAGACAAACAGAAATGCAGAATAATGCAGGATTAGGTCCACCCCGAGCGTCAGGCACGAAGGGCTCCCGCCTTGGGATCTTATTTTAAAGATTTATTTATTTTGAAAGCCAGAGTTAGAGAGAGGCAGAGACAGGTATCTTGCATCCGCTGGTTCACTCCCCCATGTGGCTGCAGTGGCCAGCGCTGGGCCAGGCCAAAGCCAGGAGCCTGGAGTCCACACGGGTGCAGGGGCCCAAGCACTTGGGTCATCTTGCTGCTGTCCCAGGCCATAGCAGGGAGCAGGATTGAAATGGAGCAGCTGGGACACTGTGGCAACCAAGTGGGACGCCGGCATTGCAGGCAGTGGCTTTACCTCCTGTGCCGAAACACCGGCCCTAGAGCTATCCTTTATTTGAAAGAATTACACAGAGAGAGGAGAGGCACAGAGAGGGAGGTCTCCTAGGTCTTCCATCCGGTGGTTCACTCCCCAGTTGACCACAATGGCAGGAGCTGCGCTGATCCGAAGCCAGGAGCCAGGAGCTTCTTCTGGGTCTCCCACGCTGGTGCAGGGCCCCAAGGCTTGGGCCATCTTCTACTGCTGCCTCAGGTAGAGAGCTGGTTCCAACGTGGAGCAGCCGGGACTTGAACTGGCATTCGTATAGGATGCTGGCACTGCAGGCAGTGGCTTTACCCACTATGCCACAGCACTGGCCCCAAGCTGAGTCTTTTTTTGAAGGGCACTATGGCATGGATGCCACAGGATTGGCAGCCAGAGGAAGGGAGCATGGGGGATGCCTCTGCCCTCCTCATTCCCCAGCCCCCAGACCCTTTTCTGTTCAGCTGGGCTGCTCAAACAGCTGTGGTGGGAGGGCTCTCTGTGCTCTGCCCCAACCCCCAGCCCTGCAGTGAGCCACCTGACCCCGCCCACTCCTTTTTTTTTTTTTTTTTTTTTTTGACTGGCAGAGTGGACAGTGAGAGAGAGAGAGAGACAGAGAGAAAGGTCTTCCTTTGCCATTCGTTCACCCTCCAATGGCCGCCGTGGCCAGCGCGCTGCGGCCGGCGCACCGCGCTGATCTGATGGCAGGAGCCAGATGCTTCTCCTGGTCTCCCATGGGGTGCAGGGCCCAAGCACTTGGGCCATCCTCCACTGCACTCCCGGGCCACAGCAGAGAGCTGGCCTGGAAGAGGGGCAACCGGGACAGAATCCGGCACCCTGACTGGGACTAGAACCTGGTGTGCCGGCGCCGTAAGGTGGAGGATTAGCCTAGTGAGCCGCGGCTCCAGTCCATTTTTTTTTTTTTTTTTAAACAGGTAGAGTGGACAGTGAGAGAGAGAGAGAGACAGAAAGGTCTTCCTTTTGCCGTTGGTTCACCCTCCAATGGCCGCTGTGGCCAGTGCACCACACTGATCCGATGGCAGGAGCCAGGAGCCAGGTGCTTCTCCTGGTCTCCCATGGGGTGCAGGGCCCAAGCACTTGGGCCATCCTCCACTGCACTCCCAGGCCACAGCAGAGAGCTGGCCTGGAAGAGGGGCAACCGGGACAGAATCCGGTGCCCTTACCGGGACTAGAACCCGGTGTGCCAGTGCCGCAGGCGGAGGATTAGCCTAGTGAGCCGCGGCGCCGGCCCAGCCCACTCTTAACAAGCAGAGGCCACTGCTGCAATTTCAAGGCCAGCTCAAGGTGCCTCACAGAAGGGGCCAGACACGGGCCACCAACCCAGCCCTCCTGCACGCCTGCCCCACGCCCACAGAGAGGCCCCATCCATGCAGCTCCCAGGAAGACACGCGACACGGCGGCACACGCAGGGCCGAATGGTCCTTTTATTACGGCTCATTCAGTCACCACAGACGGACACGGTGGCTCAGGCAGGTCAACTGCCAGCTGGGGAATGGGCTGTGTCTCCCGGGGACAAGGAGACACACTGGGCACCAGGAGGATGCAGAAGAGGCCCCCGGCTGGCCGCAGACCCCAGGGTCCCTAGAGCTGGCCTGGGCCCTCCTCCACCCCAACCCCCCGCCCCCTCTCACACGAGGCCCTCCCCCAGGAAAGTGCAGAGTTGCCGCATCCCAGGGCCTGACCAAGCTGGGCACATCCAGGTCACAGGCTCCCCAAGGGCTACGCCAGGGCGCGGCCACACAGGTCTCAGGCAGGGAGGACAGGACACTGACCACAGGCGGCACTGAGCAGGTCATGGATGTCAGGCTGGCGGCTGGAGCTCAGGCCAGGGAGCCACAGGCCCGGGCCGGGGGGAGGGAAGCGGAGGCGGGACCTAGTTGGTCGGAGGCTCCTTTCAGGTATCGGGGCGAGACAACTGCGCTCCAGAGAGGAAATGAAGCGGAGAGAGCCAGTTCTACTCCGCAGCCCAAGCCTGAGGCAGAGGACTTTCCCGAGTGCCTGAGGCTCCAAGCTCAGGGTGGCCTGGAGGCCCAGGTGTGGGCTCCAAGCTGCACCCTGCCCAGCGTGGCCGAGTGGGGTCTGGTTTTCCGGTCCACAGCGCCCGGGGGGCTTCTCTTGGGAGAAGGGAGGGTGGGAAAAGGGGTCCCAGGGTCCTGGGGTCCCGGGGAAGGGCCCCCTCCCCTCCAGGTGACAGCGCTGGGCCCCTGCCAGCCACCAGCACAGTGATCCCAGTGGACTCAGAGGCCTCAAGCCAGTCTCCTGGAAGGGGAGGGGCTCTGACAGGGAGGAAGGGCCAGGAGCCCAGCCCTGTGCGCAGAGGGGAGCCAGTGATCTCAAGCTGATTAAAAAAAAAAAAGAAGCCCTGAAGCCAAAGAGCCTCCCCTCCGCCCCTCCCCCTGCGCCCCACCAGCAGTCCCACCCAGACCCCGTGCTTCCCGCTGGGCTCAGCCTGTGCTTCCTCCTGGACCCTGAGTTCACGTGCCCACGAGCCAACTGGGCTGGGGCAGGCGGGCTCCCCTCGCCCTGGGCCCTGCGTGCCCGCGCCTCTGACCTCCTCTCCAGGCCTAGCCCCGAGCCCTGGCCCCCACCAGGCCCAAGCAGAACAGCCAGGTCACCAGGGACCTGGCGGTCACTCAGAGGCACCTAGAAGCCGCGGCAGGCTGCGGCCAGCCGGACCTCCCCAGGGGACTTACGGTTCATCCATGCCTCAGCTCCAGCTGTGCCTCTGCACCTGACACCTGCCTACCACCACCCAGCCCCAGCGAGACAGTGTGCGGGTTGGGGGAGACAGGACACAGCAGCTGCAGGGACGGGGGGAGACAGGGGGACATAGAGAGCGGAGCTCGAGGGGGCTTGGGGAGATGGGGGGGCAGAGAAGGGAAGAGAGGCCTCTCTCAGGGCCAAAGAGGCCGCCCCTGCGTTGGGCTCCCTGGGCTGGGCATGTCCAGCTGTGTGCCCCGCCTACACATGGCTCAGGCCCTGTCAGCTTCCTGGATGTGCAAATCAGATCATTTGGAGATCTGGGCTCAGTCTAAGGAGCAGAGACATCGGGGAGACAAAGGAAAGCCGCGTGGGGAGGGAAGACAGTGCAGGGGAGCCGCCAACAGGGGAGGGGACCCAGGGCAGGAGGAGCCGGGAAGGGCCCCTGCCTGTCCCGCCGCCACCACCAGGAGCTGCGCCGTGAGATCCATGGTGGAGACAGTCAGCGCTGCGGTACAGGGCAGAGTGCGCCGGGCTCTCTGCGATGCCTCCCCGGCCCCACAAGGAGTCCCGGGGCCAGGGTCAGAGGGGGTGGCCAGGAGGAGGGTGGGGGGCTGGTTTAGTTCTAAACATACATCTAGCACCACGACAAGAGACCTCCACGGCACACTATTTCACAAGGAGACACGGACGCAGCTACCGCCGCCCGAGACAGCGCCCCTGCAGCACCCCCGGCTCGGGGGGCGGGGACAGACGCAGACGGGCACGGAGATACGTGGAGAGAGATATATATATATAACTCTGACTCTGTACAAAGAGGGAGGAGGAGGAGGAAAAGGAGGAGGAGGAGAGGGAAGGGGGAACCCTGCTTGGTCGCCACACGGACGCTGTGGCTTGAGCCCCCTGCCCCGCGGGCCGCAGCCGTGCGGCTCACATCTCGTTGGAGTACGTGTAGTTGGGGGTGGCGGGGTACTGAGTCTGCGGCTGGTTCATGGCCCCCTGGGCCGCCCCCATGGCTGCGTTCTGGGCGGCCTGCTGCACGTGCGGGTTCTTCCACGCCCCCGTGGTCCACTCCTCCTGGGCTTTGCTGAAGCTGCCCCCGCTGCCCCGGTAGAATTTATGAACCTGCAGGAGGAGGTGGTGTCCATCAGAGGCGAGGCCCGCCCTCCACGCGGTGCGCGCACCTGCAGGGCGGGGAGTTCCTGCAGCCCAATCCCGAGTGCACTGCTGGAGAGAAACCCCCTCCCCCGATCTGGGGGCTCGGGAGGGGGATGAGGGGTTGCTTTGGATAGAGGCCACTTCCCCAGGCCGCCTGCTGGCCCCGAACCACGTACCATGCTGAGGGCGATGAAGGAGAAGACCGCCACGGCCGTGAACATGACCGTGGGAATGAGCATCACCACCGCCGAGCCCACGTTCGTACCGAAGAAGGCGATGGTGGCGATCCAGCCGCTGGAGGAAGAGGCTGCCTGTGGGTGCACGGGCACGAGGGGGGGCCCCGGAGAAGAGCCCGCCCGGGGACTCAGGTGCCCGAGGCGCCAGCTCACTGGGCACCCCTGAGCCTTCCCAGGCTAACCCTAGTGCGAGGCGGTCCCTTGCCGCGTCCCAGCAGGGAGGCAGCCACGCGGCACTCCCCGCCCCCGCCCGCCCCGGCCTCTTACCAGACGCCCCAGCCGGGGATGCCCACGGCCTGGATGATGCTGATGACCAGCTGGGCCATGAAGGTGAAGAAGAACGCCATGAAGCTGAAGGAGCTGTCGGTCCTGCGGCACAGGGGACGCTCCTGTCACGTGGGCTCAGGCCGGGGCCGCCTGCCTTCAGGGCGCCCACTCCCTTCCCGGCTGAGGTGAGGGCACCATGGACACAAGACACCGAGAGGCCTCAGCCGGGAGGCCAGAACGGGACAGCGAGCATCTCTGGGTCTTTACAGCTGTGTGTGACGTGTGACATGTGACACAGGGGAGGGACCCCACTGGCACCAGGCCTGCCAGCTCCATGGGGATGGCCCACAGGCTCTAGAAGGAACACCCTGTGGGCACCAAGACAGCAGCTAAGCGGCACATGGCGGGGGGTCCGACTTCAGGCCCGTCAGCATGAGTATTCCACGGGCACCACGGCAGATGGTATGTGGATGGTCCCGTTGGCACAAAGATGGAAAGCCCATTTGGCACTAGGCACTCCTGGGAGTGAGACGCCCGGCTCCCTGGTAGACGGGATAGTGGGCCCTTGGGCATCAGCACCCACACAGCGTCAGGGGCACCTGGGTGCTGGTCCCCTTGGCACACGCACAGACAGTCATCCTGGCACCACCACCAGCACGGGGGGTCCCACAGGCAAAAGGTAACCGGCAGCTCCCTGGGGAAGGTGCGGGCAGAAAGCCACAGCAGGCCTGGTCCCTACGCTGCCCCAGCCAAGCAGAATGAGGCGAGGAAGTGAAGAGGAAGGTTCCGACTCCCAGGAAGCTCCAACTGGCAGCCTGCACCGCAGGTGAACGAGGGAAAGTGAGCCTAGGGGTGGCCAGAGAAGGAGCGGGGAGAGGAGATGCAGAGAAGAGAGCGGGGCAGTGAGTGGGCAGCCGCACGGCTAGGGCCCGGGGCCAGTGCCAACCACTTACTTGAAGGCCTTGTAAATGGGCCGAAACCAGCAGACGTAGGAGCAGGGTGTGAAGAGGATGAGCCAGAGAAAGGCGAGGCCAAAGTTGGTGGCTCCCCCGCCTCCGATCAGCCACGCGAGACAGCCCACCAGGTTCACGGCCAGTGTGACGCTGTTCACTGCAGACCCGGGATCGCAGGCACACACAGAGACAGACACAGACACCCAGGCCGTGCACACACGCCGACAGCACGGTGCAGACACGCCCAAGACCCACAACCCACACGGACAGACACACACAGAGGAAGCACAGACGGTAAGAAGGAAAGCTGGGGGCTCAGGCAACCCCCTCCTCACACCCTCTGCGGGGGAAGTCAGAGGCTGCAGCCCACGGCCCGGTGCTCTGCCCAGCAAGCTCCCTGCAAGGGCCCGAGGGCCTCACCCTGGTAGACATGCTCTTCATTTACTACCCAGAATGGCCACAGTCCCGGCCCTGCCACACACATCACCAACCCATCTGAGGCCCTCTCCTGCGAGGTGGGGACGGGAAAAGACATCGCTTCAAGACTGGGGCAGGCAGCAGTGTCTGGGATCTTAGTCTTTGTCTAATCTGTTTCTCAGACAACTCTCAAGCCACCTCTTCCAGGAAGCCTTCCTTCATACCGCACACAGCAGCCTCACTCTTCTCCCATCCCTCCGGCTCCTGCAGACTTGGGCTGGTCTCACAGTTCCCCCAAATACAAATCCCAGCCCATCAACCAGACTAGAGGCTCCCCCTCCTCTGTCCCCACACCAGCTAGCAGAATCTAGGAATCCCAGTGCCCCGAGTCACAGCCACGGGGCCTCAGTGCCTCCCCGCCTTACAGAGAGAAATACGGGTGGCACGGACGCTCTGACATCAGGACGCCCTGGCCTTGAACCCTGGGCTGGGTCGCAGCCCCCGACAGCCAGCTACTGTGGCCTTCCCAGCGGACCCTTGAACCTCCCAAGGGTTATGAGCATCTTTCTAGGAACCGACGCACCCGGCGGCGCCTACTGAGGGCTTAGGGAGATATTTATAGCCCTTAAGTCCAGCTCTTGGATGAGACCTTGCTGGGGCACAGTGCACGGAGCCCGGGGCGGGCAGAACGCTCCCCGAGTCTCAGGGCCCCTCATAAAGACGTGGGCGTCCCTCCCACCCCTACCCACTGATCCCACACAGCCTGCAGGCCGCCTCAGTGTTCTTGCCGACTGTATGTAGGAAAGAACTAAGCACTGAGCTACTGGTCAGCACCTCCCGCCCAGCCCCGCCTCTCTCCAGCCTGCTTGCTCTCCGCCTCTCTTCCGGTAGCCAGCAGCCTGTCCTCGCTGTGCGTCTCCTCGGCCAGCTCAGACTCCACACTTCCTCACCCCCACCCCACTGCCGTGCGGACCCGTGGCCACCGTCACCCCGCATGGGCACCTCTCTCACCTGCGGCTGCAGCGGCAGCACCCAGGGCCACAGGGCGCCCGGCAGGTAGCCTGGCTGGCTGTGAACTCAGATGGAGCCTGTGTGGCCCCCGGGTCTCCAGGGCCAGGTTTCTCTGTCTCCCTCTGTGCACAAGCACACTCCCTTCTTCCGGGCCCCCCCGGCCCAAAGCTCCCACCTCTACGTCTTCCTCACAGCAGAGCCAGCAGCTACAGACCTGCCTCACCGCCCGCGGTCTGTCTGCCCCCTGCCCTCCTGGCCACGCCGTGCATGGCAGACCTGGTCGGCTCCTTCCTGGCGGTCGGCTCCCTGGGCAGTGCAGGCCCCAGCTGTGCTCATGCGGTGGCAGCCAGCCTGCCCTGCCCCCTCATGCCTACCAGGTGCCAGCCTACGTCCAACCAAACCCCACCCCAACCCCAGAGGACACCACTCCCACCAACCTGCCACAAAGCGTCAGAAAGCGGGGGGCCTGCAACGCTGGCCCTCCAGACCTGAGCATGCTGGAGCCCGAGACTCGGGAGCCCCGCCATAGCCACAGCCATCACAGCGCCAGGGCCTCTGCCGCGGCGGGGGTGCCCGCCCAGACACCTCCCAATTCCCAGAACAGTGCTCTCTGAAGAATCTGAGAGAAGGAGAGAAGGCTCCCCCAAGCCCAGAATCCTGGTCCTGGCATCATCAGACATCCCTGGGAAAGGCTTTCCAAGGGAAGGGAAAGAAATAAACACAGAGAGCACACTGCAGAGACCCTGCCCAGAAGCCGGGGGGGGGGGGGGTGGTGGCAGGTGGAAGAGAGGCCGAGAACGGGGGCCCTGAGGCCGAGACCGGAGCTGGCCCGTGAAAGGAGCTGCTGCTGGGAGCCAAGCAGGATGGCCACCCAGGTCCATGCAGGTGCTGCAAGCGGGGCTGCGGCCCCTCCCCACCCCGTCCCCACCCCGGCACTCACGCATCCAGAGGTAGTAGAGCCGCTTGGTCATGTTGAGGTGCTGGGGGGGGATGTCCGCCTCGAAGTCTTGGTAGAAACAGGGCTTCAGCGGGATGAACTTGGGCAGCGGGGGGAAGTTGTTCACTTTCTCTGCGGATGAGCGAGGCACACGCGTGACGTCACCGAGCACGCTCTCCGCCCCACAACCCGACACGCCCACCCTTTCCACGGCCACTGTGCAGTCCCCTCCCAGCGGCCCTGACTGCCCCAGGTCCTCCATCCTCGTCTTCCCTGGACTCCAAAGTCACCAAAGACCCCGAGACAGCGTCACTGGCAAGAATAAAAACTGATAAACGCTGTGCATCGGGGACAAGGCCCCCCACAACCAGGCACAGGGAGTGGGATGGGTGGGTCGGAGATGAGGGTCCCAGCCTCCACCCCACATTCATTCATTCATTCATTCCAGCCACTGCTCCTTTCAGACCCCGGTTCATTCGGGGTGGGGGGAGCAGGGCTGGGACCCACGTCTATAACCTCTGAGCCCTACAAAGCCACAGGGAGAGATGGCAGATATCAGAATAAATACAAGGGTGGGGCTGGTGTGGTGGCATAGTGTATAAAGCCGCTGCCTGCAATGCCCGCATCCCATATGGGCGCCGGTTCGAGTCCTAGCTGCTCCACTCCTGATCCAGCTTCCTACTAATGGGCCTGAGAAAGCAGTAGAAGATGGCCCAGTTTTTGGGCCCCTGCACCCATGTGGGAGACCCGGAAGAGGCTCCTGGCTCCTGGCTTCAGATTGGCCCAGCTCTGGCCTTTGCAGCCATTTGGACAGTGAACCAGCAGATAAAAGACCTTTCCTTCTGTCTCTCCCTCTCCCTGTAACTCTACCCCTCGAATAAATAAAATCATTAAAAAAAAAAAAAAAAAAAAGAATTCAAGGGTGGCCAAGGGGAGTGCCTGGGGCAGCAGTGCTGCCACTCAGTCGGACGGACAGCAAGACAAGGACGGTGCAGCCCCCAGGCTCAGGGACCTGACAGAGGGCCACAGTGTCAGGCTGAGGTTCTCGGTCAGACTTCAGGGGGAGGGGGGCAGGGGATACCTGGGGACGAGAGGACAGAAAGAAAGACCCCAAGACCAAGGAGGAGAGGGGGTGAGGAAAAGGCCACCCACCCCCGGCACACTCTCGTGCCCATGCCCGCCCTTCTCCTTACCGGCCATGATGGCACCTGCTGGCCCAGCAGCCTGCCCACGCCTTTTGTCTTGAACTGGAAGCAAACAAAGGCCAGAGAAGGATGAGGACCAGGGCTCTGTGCAACCCAGTCCCTCGGTCAGCCCCTGCTGGGCTGTGAGCTTCTTGGAGTGAGGACACACCCCCACGCGGGCGCAGCCCAGTGGAGACAGCACCTCACCTTGCATGGCCACGCCCACAGGACGACCCTCCTCTCCCGCCTGCCCCTTTAAGGGTGGCAAGGACACCTGGGAGGGGACCCCGAGAAAGGAGAGCTGAGTGACAGAAAAAGCCCAGGGGACCAGAGATGCGTGAAAGTGCTCTTCCTTCCTCCCCCAGGAACACAGGCTGCTCCGGCCTCCTGCCTCCGGCCTCCTGCCATTGGTTCACTCATGGGAACTCATGTCTGCCAGGCCTGGGCAGACAGCACGAGCAGGACCCAGGCGGTCCCCGCCCTTGCATGAAGCAGTCAACACCCTGCACGGCAAACCCCACCACGCAGGCAGGCACGGATGGGTCAAGGGGACCTGGCCTGTGCTGGGAATAAATCGCAGACTCTCGCACGAGGAAGCTGCCCCGTGGGCGGAGCAACGAGCGCCAACGGGCAGGGGGCAGACCCCTGCTCCCCCCAAGCACTGAGCCTGAAGCAAGGGCAGGAAGAGGTGTGGGCTCCGGGGAAGGCAGGAAGCTGCGTGAGGACCGGCAGGGCTGCGGCGCTGAGACACCCGCTGAGACACCCGGGGCCCCGTGCAGGCGGCAGCGCACACGGGCGGGGAACAAACGTGAAGCAGTCGTCCGTGAATTAGGGTCAAGGCGCTGACACCTCACCAGAGTGACAGCTGTGGTGGACACGGGGGGACACGGGGTGGGGGGGACACAGAGGTAGGGGAGGGGCGAGCATTTGGCCTGGTGGTCCCACCTCGCGGTGCCTGCATTCGATACCCTACTCCAGCTCCTGACTCCAGCTTCCTGCTAATGCTCAGACTAGGAGGCCAGTGGTGATGGAGCCAGGGACTGGCTTCCTGAGTTCCAAGTCCCTGGTTCTGGCCCCATCCAGGGACTGTTCTGGGCATTTGGGGAGTGAACCAGCAAATGGCAGCTCCTCTCTGTCCATGCCTGTCTGTCTTTCTCCCTCTCAAAAATATTTGAAAATTATAACCTTTTGAGTCCCTTTTGGATATGGAATACAGATTTTTTTTTTTTTTTTTTTTTTTTGACAGGCAGAGTGGCCAGTGAGAGAGAGACAGAGAGAAAGGTCTTCCTTTGCTGTTGGTTCACCCTCCAATGGCCGCCGCGGCCGGCGCGCTGCAGCCTGCGCACTGCGCTGATCCGAAGCCAGGAGCCAGGTGCTTCTCCTGGTCTCCCATGGGGTGCAGGGCCCAAGCACTTGGGCCATCCTCCACTGCACTCCCTGGCCACAGCAGAGAGCTGACCTGGAAGAGGGGCAGCTGGGACAGAATCCAGCGCCCCGACCGGGACTAGAACCCGGTGTGCCGGCGCCGCAAGGTGGAGGATTAGCCTAGTGAGCCTCGGCACCGGCCATGGAATACAGATTTTAAAAAAAACTAAACCAATAATATCGACCACAAAAAGAAAACAGATGGGGTAGAGACATTTGTGAAACGGTATCCATTTAGGGCCGGCAGTGCCAGCATCCCATATGGATGCAGGTTTCTGTCCCAGCTGCTCCTCTTCTGATCCTGCTCTCTGCCGTGACTGGGAAAGCAGTAGAAGATGGCCAAAGTCCTTGGGCCCCTGCACCCGTGTGGGAGACCTGGAAGAAGCTCCTGGCTCCTGGCTTCGGATCAGCTGAGCTCTAGCCGTTGTAGCCATCTCTCTCTCTCTCTCTCTCTCTCTCTCTCTGTATGTGTGTGTGTGTGTCTGTATTTCTACCTCTCAAATAAATAAATAAATCTTAAAAAAAAAAAAAAAAAAGAGAAAAAAAAAAACAACTATGGCTGGGCCTAAGCCAGGACAAGGAAACACAAGGTTAGTCCGCAGCGTCCCACAGCTCCACAAACTAGGAAGGAATTAACAAGGGCGTGATGAAGGCCGCAGCTGCCAGAGTGAAGGGGCGGCCACCAGCTGAGCCTGGGACAAGCAGAGCATCAGATAACAACAGCAATGAGCCGGCACCACGGCTCACTAGGCTAATCCTCCACCTCGCGGCGCCGGCACACCGGGTTCTAGCCCCGGTCGGGGCGCCGGATTCTGTCCCGGTTGCCCCTCTTCCAGGCCAGCTCTCTGCTATGGCCAGGGAGTGCAGTGGAGGATGGCCCAGGTGCTTGGGCCCTGCACCCCATGGGAGACCAGGAAAAGCACCTGGCTCCTGGCTCCTGCCATCGGATCAGCGCGGTGCGCCGGCTGCAGCGGCGGCCATTGGAGGGTGAACTAACGGCAAAGGAAGACCTTTCCCTCTCTCTCTCGCTCTCTCACTGTCCACTCTGCCTGTCAAAAAAAAAAAAAAAAAAAAAGATAACAACAGCAATGTATTATAGCACACGAATTTATTTTTAGAGGCAGGGGGTAATGGGAGGGACAGACTTCCTTCTGCTGGTTCACTCCCCAAAAGCCAGCAATGGTCAGGACTGGCTTGGGAGCTGGAAACTCAATCGGGTTCAAGGAACTAAGAAAACGGCAGTTTTATCTACGGCGCAATCCACACCCTGACACCATCCTAGGCTCTGGCCTCCGCCGCCACTGCTGGAAGCCAGGTGGCCACATGGCCCAACCTCTGTTGTCACACTCCACCCCCATCCTAATGGAATTCACTATTCCTATTTCCCTGCCCCCCCGCAAGGGATATTAGACCCGCTTCCCAGACATGCGCTCTCTCTTTTTACACATGGCTCTCTCTCACTCTTCTCTGCGCTCTCTGCTCTCTCCTGCTTGCTCTCTCTTCTCTTGTCTCTCTCTTCTCCCCTCGCTAGCTCCTCTCCTCTCTCTCTCTCTCATATACTATCCTCTCCCTTTTTCCCTCTTCACCCCTTCCCTCCGGTCTGCTGGACTTTCCCCAGTACACCCTTTCCCTTACTCTGGCGTTTGGTGTGTTTTGTGACGGCCAACACTGACAACGTGTACCATCACCACCGCATTAGCCAGGGGCCAGGCCTGGAACCCAGGCACCCTGACGTGGAACATGGACATCTCACCCGGCCTTGTAACTGTCGGGCCGAATACTAGTCCCTAACATACTAGGGTGACAAAAGGGGCTGGCGCTGTGGCATAGTAGGTCAACACCCTGGCCTGAAGCGCTGGCATCCCATATGGGCGCCAGTTCGAGACCCAGCTGCTCCACTTCCAATCTAGCTCTCTGCTGTGGCCTGGGAAAGCAGTAGAAGATGGCCCAAGTGCTTAGGGCCCTGCACCCGCGTGGGAGACCCAGAAGAAAATCCTGGCTCCTGGCTTCGGATCGGCACAGCTCTAGTCGTTGCGGCCATCTGGGGAGTGAACCATCAGATGGAAGACCTTTCTCTGTCTGTCTGTCTGTCTGTCTCTCTCTCTCTGCCTTTCCTTCTCTCTCTGTATAACTCTGACTTTCAAATAAATAAATAAAATCTTTTAAAAAGAAAAAAGTAAACAAAAACCCATGAGACCAAAGTGGCAGGATTATTTTTGAGAGGGAGAAGGACAGGAGCACCGTCCATAAATGCAGGAGCTGCAGACTCGGGAAGTGCCCCGGCCTTGGGGCCGGCGTCGTGGTGCAGGGGGTTAAGCCGCCACTTGCAATCCAGCATCCCACATCAGAATGCCAACTGAGTCCCGGCTGCTCCACTTCCGATCCAGCTCCCTGCTAACACGCCTGCAAAAGCAGCAGAAAACAGCCCAAGTGCTTGGGCCCCTGCACCCAGGTGGGAGGCCCTAATGACGCCCCTGGCTTTTCTGTGCCATTTGGGGGGTGACCCAGCAGATAGAAGACATGTCTCTTTCTCCTTCTCCATTGCTCCCTCCATCACTCTTTCAAATAAGTAAGTAAATCTTTTTTTTTTTTTTTTTTTTTTTGACAGGCAGAGTGGACAGTGAGAGAGAGAGACAGAGAGAGAAAGGTCTTCCTTTTGCCGTTGGTTCACCCTCCAATGGCCGCCGCTGCAGCCGGCGCACCGCGCTGATCCTATGGCAGGAGCCAGGAGCCAGGTGCTTTTCCTGGTCTCCCATGGGGTGCAGGGCCCAAGCACCTGGGCCATCCTCCACTGCACTCCCTGGCCACAGCAGAGAGCTGGCCTGGAAGAGGGGCAATCGGGACAGAATCCGGTGCCCCAACCGGGACTAGAACCCAGTGTGCCGGCGCCGCAAGGTGGAGGATTAGCCTATTGAGCCACGGCGCCGGCTCTTATTTATTTATTTATTTATTTATTTATTTTTTTTTTTTTTGACAGGCAGAGTGGACAGTGAGAGAGAGAGAGACAGAGAGAAAGGTCTTCCTTTTGCCGTTGGTTCACCCTCCAGTGGCCGCCGCGGATGGCGCGCTGCGGCCGGCGCACCGCGCTGATCCGATGGCAGGAGCCAGGAGCCAGGTGCTTTTCCTGGTCTCCCATGGGGTGCAGGGCCCAAGCACCTGGGCCATCCTCCACTGCACTCCCTGGCCACAGGAACTTAAAAATTAATAGTGGAACTCATCTGGATTAAAGCAGACTAGCAACAGGCATTGTGGTGCAGCGGGCTAAGCGACCAGGATCCTGTATCAGAACACGAGTTTGAGTCCTTGCTGTCTGCTGCCAATCCAGCCTCCTGCCAATGCACCTGGGAAGGCCACAGAGAACCTGGGCCCCTGCCACCCACAGGGAGACCAGGATGGAGTTCCAGGCTCCTGGTTTGGGACTGGCTCAGCTCTGGCTGTTACAGCCATCCGGGGAGTGAACCAGCAGATGGAAGGCAGGTCTCAACTGCCCTCTCCTTCCCTCCCCCACCCCCACTTCAAAGTAAAAATTTAAAGCTCGCTATTTTAAAATAATAACAAAATAAACTAAAGGAGACTAAAGACACTAGCAACCAAATACAACGGGCAATCCTTTAAAGTGGATCCAGGGGGCCAGTAAAATGGTGCAGTGGGTAAAGCCGCCGCCTGCAGTGCCAGCATCCTATATGGGCACCAGTTCAAGTCCCAGCTGCTCCACTTCAGATCCAGCTCCCTGCTAATGCACCTGGGAAAGCAGCAGAGGACAGTCCAAGTCCTTGGGCCCCTGCGTCCACGTGGGAGACCCAAATGAAGCTCCTGGCTTTGGCCTGGCCCAGCCCCAGCTGTTGCAGTCATTTGGGGGAGTGAACCAGCAGATGAAAGATAGTTCTCTCTGTCTCTCCTTATCTCTAACTCTGCGTTTCAACACATAAATCTTTTTAAAAATAAAAAAGAATGCTTTTAGGACACCTAGAGACATTTCCACATAGACGTCATAGCATCACTCTGGGCGTCACTAGTGGCATCGATATCCACGTGAGCTTCCTGGTGTGTATGGAAATGCCTAGTTCTTAGGAGATACAAGCTAAAGTACCTGGAAGCCAGGCGCCTGCTCTGCAACTTACTTTCAGATGGGCGCAACAAAGCTGCCCTGTACATAAAGCAAAATGTTGCAAAATGGTAACGGACGGATCTGCAGGAAGAGTACACACGTGTTCAGGACACCATGCTTCCAGCTTTCTCTTAGCTTTGAAAATGTTCAAAATAAAGTTGAGGGAAAACAGACATCTTTGTTTTTGGTAACAGGTGCACAAGGGACCTTTGGGAGGGAACCGAGCACAAACAGCTGTGGGAGAGCTGGCATTGCGGTGGAGCAGTAAAGCTGCCGCCTGCGGTGCCAGTGTCCCCCGTGGGCACCAGTTCCAGTCCTGGCTGCTCTACTTCCTATCCAGTTCCCTGTTAATACCTGGAAAAAGCAGCGGGAGAAAGCCCAAGTGCTTGGGCCCCTACTACCTATTTGGGAAACCTAGAAGAAGGTCCTGGCTCCTGGCTTCAGACTGGCCCAGCTCCAGCCATTACGGCCATTAGGGGTGAACCAATCAAACTCTGCCTTTCAAATAAATAAATAAATTTTTTTTTTTTTTTTTAAAAAAAGAAGCCGGCGCCGTGGCTCAATAGGCTAATCCTCCACCTTGCGGCGCCGGCACACCGGGTTCGAGTCCCGGTTGGGGCGCCGGATTCTGTCCCGGTTGCCCCTCTTCCAGGCCAGCTCTCTGCTATGGCCAGGGAGTGCAGTGGAGGATGGCCCAGGTGCTTGGGCCCTGCACCCCATGGGAGACCAGGAAAAGCACCTGGCTCCTGGCTCCTGCCAGGATCAGCGCGGTGCGCCGGCTGCAGCGGCGGCCATTGGAGGGTGAACCAACGGCAAAAAAGGAAGACCTTTCTCTCTCTGTCTCTCTCTCTCACTGTCCACTCTGCCTGTCAAAAAAAAAAAAAAAAAAAAAAGAACAGCTGTGGGGCCGGTGCTGTGGCGCAGCAGGTTAAAGCCTTGGCCTGAGGTGCTGGCATCCATATGGGTGCTGATTCTAGTCCCAGCTGCCCCACTTCTGATCCAGCTCTCTGCTATGGCCTGGGAAAGCAGTGGAGGATGGCCCAAGGCCTTGGGCCCCTGTACCCATGTGGGAGACCCGGAAGAAGCTCCTGGCTCCTGGCTTCGGATCGGTGCAGCTCCGGCTGTTGTGGCCATCTGGGGAGTGGACCAGCGGATGGAAGACCTCTTTGTCTGTCTCTACCTCTCTCTGTAACTCTTTCAAATAGATAAAATAAATATTAAGAGAGAGAGAGAGAGAGAGAGAGAGAGAGAGAGAAACAGCTGTGGCTCCTACAGCAGGAGGTGTGAAGTGGGAGGGAGGCAGGATTTTGACTGTGCGCCTTCATGCCATGTTCCCATGACCCAAGACACCGTCCATTCTAAGCCAGATCATTATTTAATTGATAAAAGATAAAACACTGCCAACCTGTGGGGCACCTGAAGTTGTGATACACAGACATTAAAATGTCTTCAGAAATACTAAAACGTTCATTTTAGAATCAACGAAATCTGGGACATCCGCAGAATTACGAATCATGTAAATATACTTACCTGTTTAAAAAAAAAAATAGGCAGAAGAGGGGCAGCTGGAAAAGAATGAAAAGGAGCGGTGACAAGGTGGGAGGGAAGCCCGGAGAGCGTGGAGTCGCCAGAGCCAGCTCAGAGGGGACAGATGGGACAGATGCCACAGAGCCCCTCCGTGAAAAGGCCAGAGCCGGCGGCCCAAGGGCTTGGGCCCCTGCACCCACATGTGAGACCAGGAAGAAGCTCCTGGCTCCTGGCTTTGGCCTGGCCCAGCCCCGGCTGTTGCAGCCATCTGGAGAGTAAACCAGCAGCTGGAAGATCTCACTGTGTAACTCTGCCTTTCAAACAAATAAATAAATCTTTAAAAAATAAAAATAAAAAAACAGAAAGAAAAGGCCGGGGATGAGCAGCAGCAAATCAGTGGCAACCCCAGCAGGAAGCATTTGGTAGTGGGAGCAGCAGCCAAATTAGAATAAGCTGGATACGGGCAGGCGCCAAGGCTCACTAGGCTAATCCTCCGCCTTCGGTGCAGGCAGCCCGGGTTCGGTTCTAGTCCCGGTTGCTCCTCTTCCAGGCCAGCTCTCTGCTGTGGCCCGGGAAGGCAGTGGAGGATGGCCCAAGTGCTTGGGCCCTGCACCCGCATGGGAGACCAGGAGAAGCACCTGGCTCCTGGCTTTGGATCAGCCCAGCTCCAGCCATTGCAGCCATTTGGGGAGTGAACCAGCAGATGGAAGACCTCTCTCTCTCTCTGCCTCTGCCTCTCTGTAACTCTGCCTTCAAAATAAATAAATAAATCTTTAAAAAAAAAAAAAGAGGAGCTTTAAATCCTGGCTCCTCAATCTGGCTTCCTCCTAAAGTGCACCCTGGGAAACACCAGTGATGGCTCAAGTACTGTGTCAGGGCCCAGAGGGTCTCAACAGACTCCTAACTCTGGCTCCAGCCTGATCCATCCCTGGACCCAGCCTGCTCCCCGAAGGCATGTCCAGAGATCCAGAAAAGTCCGTGCAGGGGTGTGTGGGGGATTCAGAGCAGGAGAAGCCAGGCGGGAAGTCGCCTCCCTGCATATCCAGGTCGGGGCAGAGTGAACCCAGGGAGGGCTGTAAGGGGCGGGGTTACAGAGCAGAAGGCTCCAGGCGCTAGTGCAGGACTGCCTGTTGCAGGGCAGTGTGGGCTGGGGGCCTCTGCAAACCTAAGTTCTTACAGAGCTCAACAAGGAGAGCCACATTTCATAGTGTGGGGGGTATCTCCCCCACAGACTTAGGGAGACAGCTCCTCTGTTAGGAGTAAGACCCCTGCACTCTGTGCAAGACACCCACTCCCAATTTATTCCATCTGCAGCAGAAAGGCAGGAGGCCCGAGGCTCCCACAGTGGGAAGAGCGAGGGCCGCCGCAGACAGAAGGGAGTTGAGCCTGGCCTCAGACCCGGCCGGGGACCTGGGGCCGGTGCCAGGCCTGCCTGCTCCCCAGCCTGTGTCTCCGCTCTCCTCCCGGGCACAGAAATGGGCATTTCCGGTCTGCTGGTCCCTTGCCCCACTATAGCCCCACCTCCAGCCCTGAAGTCCCAGAACTATGAATCACCCTCAGAAGACAGCAGTGTCCTGGCCATGCTACCACCTTCCTGCTGATGACTCCTCAGCCTCCCACGGGTTCCAGGCTTCCTGCCAGCAGGCCAGGAAGCTCCCTCTGCTTCCCACCCCCACGGCTTCCTGCACCCCTAAACCAGGAGCCCTGTCAGCCCCTCTATGCCCCACCACGCCCTCACATCCCACTGCATACATTCTGACCAGTTACCCAGCACCAAGTGCTCCCTCATCATCATCCGACCCCTTCCTCGGTCCCTAAGGAGAATGGTCGGGGTGGGGGGGTCCAGTAGGGGCCTGGCAATCTCTATGCTGGCTTTTGACTTCGATGCCCTTCCGGTGGGTGGAAGTGGGACATCGGATTTCCTGCCCCATCCGGCTAAGCCTTCAGCGTCCGGCGACCCTGCTGAGTCCACTTCCTCCAGCAAACTTGCAGGCTCCAGGCTGGCAGCCGGGAAGGCAGGGCAGCCCGGGAGGAAACGCAGAGGGGAGGGAGAAGAGGGGAGGGCTGAGGAGCCTCTAACCGGATCAAGGGAGGCGGCGCAGCTCAGCCGGACCACTCCCTCCCTGGAGGAGGAGACTCCCGCCCAGAGGGCAGTCACCTGGCTGAGAGGCGGCAGCCAGGGAAAAGGTTAGGAGCGACAGACACCCCCCGGGCTGAGGGCCCTCCAGAGCCTGCGGCCCTCTCTCAGCTCTCACCGCGCCCGGAAGGAATCAAAGCCAGCAACCTCTGCGCGGCCCCTCGCGCCCGCCCAGCCCAGCCCAGCCCTTCCCAAACCCCGCGCTGCAAAATCCCGCAGCCCACCGGCCCCTCCCTGGAAACCCTACGGCCTCTGCTCGGCCTCCCTTTCTCTCCAGGGTCCCGCCATGGCCCCTTGGGGAGGGGGACGCGGCCGCTCGAACCCACCGGGGAAGGCGGACGCTCGGCTCCCAGCCCGGGGACAGGGCCGCCCCCAGGCCAAGGCACCCTCCTCCCGCAGCAGGGGGTCGCCAGGGCCGGGTGCACCTGCAGGCGCCCGGGGTGGACGCCAGCTGCGGGGGTGCAGCTGCACCTGCCGGCGGCCGCCCCCATCCCAGCCGGGCCCCTGGCTGCAGCTCCGGATCCCGGTCTGACGTCACCCCGCGGGGGAGCAGGGGGAGAGGCGGGGGCCGGGGGCGCCGAGCGCCCTTCCCCCCGCCCGAACAGGGAAGGTCACCCCGGCTCCAGAGGTGCGGCATCGCGGGGAGAGGCTGCAGCCTCAGGCTCCCGCTCGCCCCCCGGGCCCGGCACTCACCTGCCGCGACCACCCGGCTGCGGAGAGGCCGCCGCGCTGCGCAGCGAGGCACAGAGGATGCGGCGCGGGGCCGGCCTCGAGCCGCTCCGGGGCGGGGCGGAGCGGGGCGGGAGCGCGCGCCCAGGGCTGGCCTCGCGTGCGCGCGCGCGCGCGCCCGGGCCCCCGCAGCGGCAGCAGCCGCTCTCGCGAGACTCCCGCTCCGCTCCTGGGTCCGATGCCTGCGTTCGCGAGAGCCTGCGGTGCGGCAGCCCCCCGCGGCCGGGGGCGGGAGCTGTCCGCGGTGCTGGTTCTCGGGCCCGGGCGGACCGGACGCCGGGACGGAGTCAAGTGCGGTCTGGCCCCAGCTTGCAAATATGCAAACTGGGGAGAATCAGACCCCAGGCCGGACCCGGGGGCCTCCGCGACCTGCCAGTAAAAAAATTAAAAACTGGAATGGGCATTTGGCGCAGCGCCCTGCAGCCCATAGTCCCGGCTCCTGGCTTCGACCTGGCCAGCCCTGGCTGCTGTGGGCATTTGGGCGGTGAACCCAAATCTCTCTGTCTACCTGCCTTTCAAACAAAAGGAAAGAGAGAACCCAGGCTGAATGTTTAAAATTGCAGAACTTTGGAGGGTTGAGCGGGGACAGGGGCTGGGGGCAGAAGGCGGGCTTTCACTGTGAGTGGCGGTCACTCAGCAGCCCCCTCTGTGGCATCTCCACCCTGGGCACTGCCCCTACCTCCCACCCCCACCCGCGCCATCTTGGCCTGAAAGGGGGCTGTAGCGGGGTGGGAGACACTGCAGAGATTCTTTGCCCAGAACAGGGGCCCATTGTCTGGCTCCAGCCGGCCAGGAGTGGGGCCTCACTCCCACAGCTGGGGGGAGGGCGTGGAAAACAGCAGTGGAGGACGAGGGCGGGAGAGGGAAGGAGGGAGGCACCCCGGGGCGGGGAAAGGGCCCAGCAGGAAGTAATTCGCGGCCACCCGGCGGACCAGGAAGCAAGCGTCCTGGGTTACGGGCAGGGCCACCAGGGCCACTGCTGCTCCTGTCCCTGGCTACCCCACGGTGACCGTGCCGGGACGCAAGCCTAGGCCAAGCCACAGAGCAGGGGCCGGCGAGTGACAAATGGAGCCTCCAGAGGTTTGTGAAGTGTGGCCCCTATGGGAGAGGGGTGGGGAGTCCATGGGGGCCTCAGGACAGGGTCTGAGGGGCCCACGCTGTGGTCTACAGGGGAGAGATACGGGGTCCGCACGCGGGGTTTACAGGAGACATCTTGGAGTTCACGTGGGTCCTGCAGGGAGGTGTTGGGGTTCCCCTCTGATGGCAATCTGGAAAGTCAGAAAATCCTACTTGGTAAACAGCAGAACCAGGAAGAGCGTCGGGAAGCCTGGGTTTGTCCTAGGGGGTCACACCTCCTGCATTTAGGCAAAGGACGAGAACAATGCTATCGGTAGGGAAAATCACTTAAGCTTTCAAGGCATTTGCTGACAGCCTGCCACGGCCTGGCCACAGCCGGCAGAACGCTGTGGTTAGGGAACGCACTGACCGCGGACGCCCGCCCCTTCCCGGCAGGGTGGGTGTGAGCAGGGTGCTCATCCTCACTGAATCTGTTTTTCACATGCGCAGAGTAGGGATGATGCGCCTCACGTCTCGTGTCTCGTGGGCTCTGAAGTGAATTAACACATGTAACACACAGGACGGTGCCTGGGACACAGAACGTGTTTAGTGAGTGCTCGCTCACCCACGTCCTCCCTGGGGACACGTCCCTCTGACGCAGGGCAGCAGTGGGAGAGCCTGAGCCAATCCCAAGCTGCTTCTCAGAGTGGGGGTCTCACACCCCTGCTCTTGCAAAGCTAAAAAAGGCTCCCCCTACAGGACGCCCGGGGCGTGGTCACATGACAGCAGGCAGCGCGTCCCTGGGAGTGGTAATGCAACCGCAGGCCCGTGATGCGGCTCCGGGCTGCCTGTCTTTTCCTGCCCACCGACGCTGAGTGAGGCACGTCCGTGCAGGGGTGTCCAGGAGAACAGATGTGTGCGCAGCCAGCAGACAACCGAGACAACGACCAGCAGTAGCCCTGAACCTGTGAATGCCAGGGTGAGATGCTCAGTCCTGGGATATCCTGTCGCATAAATGCTGTTGCCCCCGTTTTATAAATGAGGCAAGTGAGGTGCCCAGAGCTAACGGGATCCGATCTGCCCCAGGAAATAGAACGGGTGCATCGATCGCCGGCTGTCCCCAGAGGTCGACTCAGAGATGGGGACCAGAGCACAAATGGTCACTTTGAGAGAGTCCCAGGAAGCACCTGTAGAGAAGTAGCAAAAGTGAAACGAAGGAAGAAAGGACCAAGATAGGGTGCAGTGGTGAGCAGGGCACACTGTGGGCAGCCGGGGCTTGATCCTACTGGGCGCCTGTGGGCACTGCAGAGCACAACGCAGGCACGCATTGCTGGAGGGGAGAGTGGAGGGCTGCTCCTGGCACTGCCGGCCTGCCCCGTGTGCTTTCTGAGGCAAAACTCCCGGGACCTGATACTACAGAGCCGTCAGGAGGGGCTGCAGGCTCCTGGAAGCAGCCAGGGCTGCATGGCTCCGGAGCCACATCACGCTGCCCCGAGATAACCCTGCAATCGCCTGGGCCCTTAGTCCTGCAGAAGGTTGCTGTACAAGTCTCCTTTCTTAGACAAGAGCTTCCTGTGCCCCTGAACCCCTCAGCACTCCTGGTCTGGAGACATGTATGTGACATGTATGTGGCATGTGCCCTGCTGCACAGGAGCAAGGACACAGTGGCACCCTCTTGACTGCAGAGCCATGGAAATGAGGTCGGCTCTTCCAGCTTCCCAGGGGAGCTCACCCGAGACCTCCCTGTGTAAATCGCCTCCACCCTGCGCCACACCACCCGGCCCTGCTTGTCTTCTCTCCCTACGAGGCAATGTGTGGAAGTACTCACTGATCATCCAGCCGATTAGAGGGTTGCATCGAAAACATGTGAAGGGCTCTTCCAACTCAATCACAAGGACAAGAAACCCACCTAAAACTGGGCAACGCGAAGCTGGTGTGTCACGGCAGGTTAAGCTGCCACGTCCCATGTCAGGCACCAGTTAGCATCCAGCTCCCTGCTAATGCGCCTGGGAAAGCAGCAGAAGGTGACCCGAGTAACTGGGTCCCTGCCACTCATGTAGGAGACCCGGATGGAGTTCTGGGCTCCTGCCTTCAGCCTGGCCCAGCCCTGGTCATTGTGGCCATGTGGGAAGTGATCCAGCAGATGGAATACCTTTCTCTCTTTGCCTTTCAGATAAATAAAATAAATTGCCTAGATCAATTTAAAAAACTGGGCAAGGCATCTGAATAGGAATTTCTCCAGGGAAGGTGTACAAATGGCCAAAATCCCATGAGACCGTGATCAGTCCTCAGGGTGAGATACCATTTCCCACCACTAGAGGGCTCTGAGCGACAAGACGGCACACTGCTGGTGGGAGTAAAATGGTACAGTCGTCTCCCAAAAATTCAAACTGAGCGACCGTTCGACCTAGCAACTGCACTCCCAGACACGTCCAAGAGGAACGAGAACACTCACAAAGAGACCAAGAGTACGAGCTGCAACTTTATTGAGGGTGGCGGGAGCTGCAGGCAGCCCTGCACCAGGGAGCGCGCACCCGCACAGAGCGACGCGACTCAGCGGAAGTGAGTGAGGAGCACCGTCAGCAGAACGCGTGAATCTCAGATCACTGTGCTGAGCAGGCAAAGCCCGGGCGGCTCTCCTGTCGGCGTAATTCCAAGCCGAGTAGTTCAAGAACAGGAAACTGAGGGACAGAGTCACTGGCTGGGACCGAGAGGACGTGTCTGCCGTGACAGGTGATCCTAGACCTTGTTTGGGTGGAGGTGACACCGTGTAAAAATTGTCAAAATTCATATGAAGCCGGCGCCGCGGCTCACTAGGCTAATCCTCTGCCTGTGGCGCCGGCACACCGGGTTCTAGTCCCGGTCGGGGCGCCGGATTCTGTCCCGGTTGCCCCTCTTCCAGGCCAGCCCTCTGCTGTGGCCAGGGAGTGCAGTGGAGGATGGCCCAAGTGCTTGGGCCCTGCACCCCATGGGAGACCAGGAGAAGCACCCGGCTCCTGCCATCGGATCAGCGTGGTGTGCCGGCCGCGGCGGCCATTGGAGGGTGAACCAACGGCAAAGGAAGACCTTTCTCTCTGTGTCTCTCTCTCTCTCACTGTCCACTCTGCCTGTCAAAAAAATTTTTTTTTAATTTTTTAAAAAAGATTAAAATATGTACCATTTATCCTGTGTGAGCTATTGCTCAGCAAAGTACTGGTATCATTTTAATGTTAAATTTTTGCTTTTTTAAAGATTTATTTTACTTATTTGAAAGGCACAGAGAGAGAGAGAGAGAGAGAGAGAAAGGTCTTCCATCCATTGGTTCACTCCCCAAACAGCCGAAACGGCCGGGGCTGGCCCATGCTGGAGCCAGGAGCCAGGAACTTCTTCCTGGTCTCCTGCATGGGTGCAGGGGCCCAAACACTTGGATCATCTTCCACTGCTTTCCCAGGTGCAGTAACAGGGAGCTGGATTGGAAAAGGAGTGACCAGAACTCAAACCAGCACCCATATGGGATGCTGGTGCCACAGGCAGTGGCTTAACCCACTAAACTACAAGGCTGGTCCCCTGATATCACTTTTTCTTTTTCTTTTCTTTTCTTTTTTTTTTTTTTAATTTATTTGCCAGGTAGAGTTATAGACAGTGAGAGAGTGAGACAGAGAGAAAGATCTTCCTTCCGTTGGTTCACCTCCCAAATGGCTGCTATGGCCAGAGCTACGCCTATCCGAAGCCAGGAGCCAGGTGCTTCCTCCTGGTCTCCCATGCGGGTGCAGGGCCCAAGGACCTGGGCCATCCTCCACTGCACTCCTGGGCCACAGCAGAGAGCTGGCCTGGAAGAGGAGCAACTGGGACAGAATCCGGCACCCACATGGGATGCCGGTGCCGCAGGCGGAGGATTAACCAAGTGGGCCACGGCACCGGCCCCCGATATCATTTTTTAATTTATTTATTTTTATTTATTTATTTTTTTTTGACAGGCAGAGTGGACAGTGAGAGAGAGAGACAGAGAGAAAGGTCTTCCTTTGCCGTTGGTTCACCCTCCAATGGCTGCCGCGGCCGGCGCACCGCGCTGATCCGATGGCAGGAGCCAGGAGCCAGGTGCTTTTCCTGGTCTCCCGTGGGGTGCAGGGCCCAAGCACCTGGGCCATCCTCCACTGCACTCCCTGGCCACAGCAGAGAGCTGGCTTGGAAGAGGGGCAACCAGGACAGAATCCGGCACCCCGACCGGGACTAGAACCCAGTGTGCCGGCACCGCTAGGTGGAGGATTAGCCTAGTGGGCCACGGCACCGGCCCCGATATCATTTTTTAAAATGGGGTCCCTGGGTGGCTTGAGTCTAGGGAACAAGTCACCAACCCCAACCTGGCTCTACCGTGGTCTCCCCTCACTGCTCCCCTTCCACGGGCAGTGCCACCTGGGGCACCCACGCGCCTAGCCAGACACTTCAGAGGTTATCTGCCCATACACGGCAGGAGAGCTGAGCGCTGGGCAGCCTGCTGGCCTCCACGCAAGCCAGCTTCATAGTCACCACGCAGCTTAGCCAACAGCTCCGAGCATGGAATCGGGAACACAGCCCACTGCACACTCACTGAGTTAGAACAGGGAGAGTGCAGCCAGGACTGCCCAGGCAAGCTTCTCCTGCCAACTGCCTGGAAAAATGTCCTCCACGAGTCCTAGCCTGGCCCTGGCACGGGCGAGCGCCAGCCAAGCCCCTCGGTGCCGATCCACAGCCGTCACCTGCCCGACCTGCTGGGCACGTGACAAAGCAGTGTCGCTTTTATCCCCAGTCTCGCCTCCTTCTCCGCCCTGCAACCTCGCCCCGTGGGCCCTCCGCTGAGCTGCGGGGCCCTCCCAGAGCTCTGTGCCTGCTCCAGCCCACCCTTCCTCAACACCACCCCAAGGCCAGCCACAGGGCACGGAGCTCCTGGCTGAGAGGCGGGTTGGTAAATGTTTAACCGCCGGCTCTTCAGGGGGAAAGGGCACTGTTTATATCAAATATGCACACACAGAAATTGTACTGATATAAAGGCCGTGCAACGCATGACTGACGCATAGAACAGTCTTGTTGGTTCTGCTGAACTCTCGCAACTGTTGCCAGCCTAAGGTTGTGTTTGACGGATGAGTTTTGGTGATTTATAAGACAATAAGTCAGGCTCTGTGCTTGTCATGTTTGCTAATTTCCATGGTGTAAATACTTCCCCTTCAGCTAATTTCGAGCTCACAATTGACGCCATGGAAGGCAGAGCTGTGCAGAGGCGCCACAGCACGCCATTACATGAGGCTCTTTGAAATATTAATGGAAAGCATGTATTATTAAAAAAAACTATGCATGGGTTTGATTTTTTAATATTTTTATTTATTTGACAGGCAGAGAGACAGAGGATTCCCTCTATATGATTCCCACTGACTGGTTCTCTCCCCAGTGCCCACAATGGCCAGGACCAGAGCCAACAGTGGGGGACTCCAGCCAGGTCTCCCCCAACACCTGAGCCGTCGCTGCTGCCTCCCGGGTCTGCATCTGCAGGAAGCTGGAGTCAGCAGCCGGAGCCGGGCTTTGAACCCAGGTCCTCCCATGCGGCACGCAGGAGTCGCCACAGGCGTCTGAGCCCCCGGGCTACACTCTCGCTTCTTCTTGGAGTCTTTGATGTGATCCCAAGGCTTTTCCTTGGAGGATGGGTCTGCCGACTGGAATTCCACGAGCATTCTCTTGGGAAAACGCCTAGGACAACCGTCTAGACTCCCAGGTCCTGTGAAGGGGGCGAGAGCCTTGGGACACTTGCAAAGCTGCCCCACCCCACCTTCCACAGTGATCTCCCCAGGCATACTCAGACAGTTTCATTTACGTTTTAATTGTGGCTAAAAACACATCCCACAGTTTCCCAGGCGAGCCGCTCGGTAGTGCTCAGTATACCCACGCGGCTGAGCAACAGATTCCAGACTTTTCTACGCTGCAAAACTGAAACTCTGCACCCGTTACCCAGCAACTCCCCCCCACACACCCCCCCCAACACCATCTGTTTTCTGTGTCTGAGTTTCACTGGCGCAGATACCTCAGAGAAGGGGATTCACACAGCACTGTCTTCATATGGACAGTTTTTTTTTAAGTTTGTATTTAAATATTTTCATTGTATTTGAAAAGCAGAGAGAGGTCTTCCATCTGCTGGTTCACTCCCTGAATGCCCACAACAGCCTGGGAGGGCCGGGTCAAAGCCAGGAGCCAGGAACCCCAACTGGGTCTCCCGCATGGGTGGCAGGGACTCGGGGACCTGATCCATCGGCTGCTGCCTGCCAGGGTGTGCATCAGCAGGAGCTGGATGAGACGCCGAGTAGGGCACGACTCAACTGGGTCCCAAGTGCTGACTTAGCTGCTGCGGTGGGGGTGGGCGTGGCATTGCAATGCAGTTTACCCTGCTAGGAGTGCCATCGTGGGTGCCGGTTCAAGTCCTGGCTGCCTGCTCCACTTCCTCTTTGTTTTTTCTTTTTGACAGGCAGAGTTAGACAGTGAGAGACAGACAGAGAGAAAGGTCTTCCTTCCGTTGGTTCACCCCCTAAATGGCTGCTACGGCCAGAGCTACGCCGATCCGAAGCCAGGAGCCAGGTGCTTCTCCTGGTCTCCCATGCGGGTGCAGGGCCCAAGGACCTGGGCCATCCTCCACTGCACTCCCGGGCCACAGCAGAGAGCTGGCCTGGAAGAGGAGCAACCAGGACAGAATCCGGCGCCCCAACTGGGACTAGAACTCGGGGTGCTGGCACCGCAGGTAGAGGAATAGCCTAGTGAGCCGTGGCTCCGGCCTCTTTTTTTAATGATTTATTTATTTATGTATTTATTTGAAAATCAGAGTTACATAGAGAGACAGAGTAACCTTCTATCTGCTGGTTCACTCCCCCAAAGGACCACATGGCTGGGTCTGGGCCAGGCCAAAGCCTGATATTGATTGATTGATGAAAGTCAGAGTTGCGGCGAGAGCTTCCATCTGCTGCTTCACTCCCCAGTGGTGGAAACGGCCAGGGCTGGGCCAGGCTGAAGCCGGGAGCCAGGAGCTCCACGTGGTCTCTCGCAGGGAGAAGTTGATGAGCTTTACAAAGCTGCTGGTCCACTCCCATTGCCCTGAACTGCCAGTCACTCCTGCTTGGCCAGGAAGGCTGGGAAATGCCTTTCAGCCGGGTGCACGGCCTCCGTGGATGAAGTCGGGGCAAGGGAGAACGGATACTGAGGCACGGCTCCGGCTGCACAAACACGCCGGGACCTGCCGCCAGCAAAGGAGCACGCAGGGCCCTGGCCACCCTCCTGCTCAGAGTGGGCTCCAAGGTGATGGCTCCACGCCGGGAGGTGGGGATGAGCACACACTGCCTTACGTCAGCGTCACTAGTCCTAGCCCCGCACTCACAGCGCTGCCTGTCAGGTGGTGGAGACCCGGAGAGAGCCTGAATGGATGAGTGATTGACAGCTCTGCTGCGGGAGGAGCCTGGCCTAGCAGGTAAGAGGCCCGCGATGGCCGCGCCCTGCCTCGGAGCCCCTGGGTTGGAGTGCCAGCTCCACTCCAGACTCTGACGCACACCCTGGGAGGCAGTGGTGACGGCTCAAGTGCTTGCGTCTCGGCCAACCACGTGGGAGACCCGGGCTGAGTTTCAGCTGTTGCTGGCATTTGAGGAGTGAACCAGTGGATAGATCTCTCTCTGTCTCTCTGCCTTTCAAATAAAAAGTAATGAATAAAAATGTAAAACAGAATCATAGTGCTGCTCTCTTCTCTGTGAATCCTTTTTCTTCTTGTTCAAAATGTTTATGTGTTTATTTGAGAGGCAGGGACAGAGAGTGAGCTCCCATCTGCTGGTTCACTCCCCACAAGCTGGAACCCGGGGAGCCGAGACCCCAGTGCAGGTCCGCGGTGAGAGGCAGGAGGGCGGGCACTGTGCAGCAGCAGGAGCTGGAGTCAAACCCAGGTGCTCCAGTGGGGGTGGGGTAGGGCCTCTGAACCTGCCCAGGAGCATTTCCCATGAACATCTCGCACCTCACATCCTCAAATGTGGGCCCTCAACAAAGCCACTTGGAGATAATCCCCACGCCATTTCTGCCCACTCTGTTTGCCCTCAGCAGGTAACATCGATTCCTTCCAGAGACGAGTGTGGTGAGGGCCCTGGATCCCTCCCTCCTCCTACTGGGCTCCCCACCCCCGCCCAGGCCTAGGTCAGTCACCAACCGTTCTCTGACCCCACCCACTTCTGAACCGCCAATCTCCCTCTTTCCCTGGTGTTGTCCACCCCTCCCTCTTTCATTTATCCTTCAAACATTTTGCAAAAGAAAAAAAAAACAGCTCTCCCTCTCTCTGTAGCTCACTCATGAGATTGTCAAAATCGTAGGCCATTTGCTAAGAACTCGATCAGCCAGTGTTCTCAGTTAATGTGTATACTACAGGGATATCAGGTGAGTCACAAAACTAGCCCCCTGACCCAAAACCCACCCATCACAGCTCTGGTCATTATCTGGCCCCCCGGGGACTTTCCCTAGGGCTGTACCCCTCAGAGGAGGTGACTGCCTGGCCCTTGACAGTGTGGGTCTGGTTTAGCCATGGTCTCTCCTGAGCTTGTTCACTGTACGTCAGCCCCCTATCACAAATTGGCAATTTTATGACCATTCATTATTCAATAAGAAAAACTACTTTCCCTGCTTGACTTGTTTTTAAAACTTGAATTTTTAAAAAAGATTTATTTATTTATTTGAAAGGCAGAGTTACACAGAGAGAGGAGCGGCAGAGAGAAAGAGAGAAAGGTCTTCCATCCGCTGGTTTACTCCCTAATTGGCCGCAACAGCCGGAGCTGCGCTGATCTGAAGCCAGGAGCCAGGAGCTTCTTCCGGGTCTCCCACATGGGTGCAGGGGCCCAAGCATGTGGGTCATCCTCTGCTGCTTTTCTAGGCCATTTGCAGAGTTGGGTCAGAAGAGGAGCAGCCCGGACACAAACTGGCACCCCTATGGCGCTTCTGCATTTAATCTGTGGCAGTATCACATGTCATAGGACTTTGGGGAAGCTCCACTACACACAGTCTTTGTGAAACTAAGAATGAAAAAGGTTGAGGCTGGCACTATGGCATAGCAGGTAAAGCCATTGCCTACAATGTCTGCAACCCATATGGGCACCGGTTTGAGTCCCTGCGGCTCCACTTCCCATCCAGCTCTCTGCTGTGGCCTGGGAAAGCAGTGGAAGATGGTCCAAGTCCTTGGGCCCCTGCACCCACGTGGGAGACCCGGAAGAAGCTCCTGGCTCCTGGCTTCGGATCAGCACAGCTCCGGACATTGCAGCCATCTGGGAAGTGAACCAGTGGAGGAAGATCTCTCTCTCTGTCTCTATCTCTCTCTATAACTCTGTCTTTCAAATAAAATAAAATAAATCTTAAAAAAAGAAAAAGGTTGAGGCAGTGCTGTGGCGTAGCAGGTTAAGCCTCCACCTGAGACACTGGTATCCCATTTGGGCGCCAGTTCGAGACTCGGCTGCTGCACTCCCAATCCAGCTCCCTGCTGATGCCCTGGGAAAGCAGTGGAAGATGGCCCAAGTGCATGGGCCCCTGCACCTGTGTGGGAGACCTGGAAGAAGCTCCTGGCTCCTGGCTTCAGCCTGGCCTAGCCCCGGATGTTGCAGTCATTTGGGGAGTGAAGCAGCAGATGGAAGACATTTCTCCTATTCTATCTCTCCTCCTCTCTCTGTAACTCTTTCAAATAATTTTTTTTTAAATCTGAAAAAAGCAAGAGTCTTAACATTATTATTAAAATGGTTTTTAATAAATAACTTTTTCAAGATTTATTTATTTATTCGAAAGGCAGAGGCAGAGAGAGAGAGATCTTCCATCCAATGGTTCACTACCCAGATGGCCCAAGTGGTTGGAACTGAGCTCATCTGAAGCCAGGAGCTTCTTCCAGGTCTCCCACATGCATGCAGGGGCCCAAGGACTTGGGCCATCCTCCACTGCTTTCCCAGGCCATAGCAGAGAGCTGGATCGGAAGTGGAGCAGCCAGGACTCGAACAGGTGCCCATATGGGATGCCGGCACTGCAGGCAGCAGCTTTACCTGCTATGCCACAGTGCCAGCCCCAAATCATTTATTTTTTAAAGATTTTTTTTTTTTTTTTGAAAGGCAGAGAGAAAGAAAGAGAGAATCTGGCCAGCACTGTGGCTCACTAGGCTAATCCTCCACCTTGCGGCGCCGGCACACCAGGTTCTAGTCCCGGTCCGGGCACCGGATTCTGTCTCGGTTGCCGCTCTTCCAGGCCAGCTCTCTGCTGTGGCCCGGGAGTGCAGTGGAGGATGGCCCAAGTGCTTGGGCCCTGCACCCCATGGGAGACCAGGATAAGTACCTGACTCCTGCCATCGGATCAGCGTGGTGCGTCGGCCGCAGCGCGCTGGCTGCGGTGGCCATTGGAGGGTGAACCAACGGCAAAGGAAGACCTTTCTCTCTGTCTCTCTCACTGTCCACTCTGCCTGTCAAAAAAAAAAAAAAAAAAAAAGAGAGAGAGAGAGAGAGAGAATCTTCCATCCACTGGTTCACTCCCTAAATGGTCACAATGGCCGTGGCTGCTCCAGGCTGAAGCCAGGAGCCTGGAGTTGCATCCAGATCTCCCACAGAGGTGGCAGAAGCCCAGGTACTTGGGCCATCCTATACTGCCTCCCCAGGTACATTAGCAGAGAGACGGATCGGAAGTGGAACAGCCGGGACTCAAATCCAGTGCTCCAACGTGGAAGCTGGCATCGCAGGCAGCTGTTTGGCTCACTGCCCCGCCAGGACAGTTTATTACACAGCAACCAACAACGGGGACACGGGGCTCTTCACATCCTATGCGAGCTTTTCAAACTGCTGATCTAACCAAGACAGGCCCAGTGTGGATCCTGCGTCGGTCCTTGGGGTACAGGCAATGGTGGCGAGCCCTGCAGGCTATCAGGAGAGATGCCAGCAATCCCCTGGCCCCTTCACTCCAGCATAGGACCTGGGCAGCTGATGGATGGAAGTGGTCCCATCGTAGATTAACAAGAAAGCAGCAGCAGTAGCCACGGGCGGTGGTAGCTGCTGACACTTTCCTCAAATAAACGGAAGCCGCATAAACTCCAGAGAAAGCCCAGAGTCTCCTTCCCCTGCCCCAGTCTGCTCCGTCCCCAGCTATGACAGCCCCTGGTCAGGGAGGATTTCCAGGGGGACTTGTAAAGTTTCAAACAGAAGTTGCCTGGCCCAGCTTGGCTGCTGCAGCCATTGGAGGAGAGAACCAGTGGATGGAAGTGTGCTCTCTCTCTCGCTCTCGCTCTTGCTTTTGCTCTCTCTCTGCCACCCACGTGGGAGACCCAGAGGGAGCTCCTGGCTCCTGGCTTTGGCCTGGCCCAGCCCCAGCCCCAGTTGTTGCAAGCTTCTGGGGGAGTGAACCAGATAGAAGTTCTCTCTCTCTCTCTCTGTGCCTCTCTCTCCCTTTCGAATAAATAAAGAACTCCCTCCAGGAGCTGCAGCTTGCTGCCCCAGATGGCATCTATCTCAGTTTGACCAACAGAATGCGGAGGAAGTGCGAATGTGTGACTTATAGGCCTGGCAGCCCCCATTCCCATCTTTTTTGTATCAGTCACTCAGGGAGGAAGCTGGGGCTCCGGCTCACGCCGAGGGAGGCCTGGCCTGCACCCCCAGCCCTCCAGAGGGCCTCAGATACATGATGAAGCCGATGAAGCCCGCCCCGGCTCCCTGCTGGATGCAGCCATGTGAGGGGCCACAGCTCAGTCCAGCCAAACCACATCATCAGAAATAAGGAACCATTGCGAAGTTTAGCCCCTAACAGATAACCTAAACAAGCAATCTTTAAAAACCTAAGACTGGTTTTAGGTACTGTGGCACAGTGGGTTGAGCCATTACCTGCCTTGCCAGCATCCCATATGGGCGTCAGTTCGAGTCCCGGCTGCTCCACTTCCGATCCAGTTAGCTGCTAATACGCCTGGGAAAGCAGCAGTAGATGGCCCGTGCTTGGGCCCCTGCACCCACACGGGAGACCTGGATGGTATTCCAGGCTCTAAGCTTTGGCCTGGCCCAGCCCTGGCCATTGCGGCCATTAGGGGAGTGAAGCAGCAGATGGAAGCTCGCTCTCTCTCTCTCTCTCTGTAACTCTGCCTATCAAATAACTAAATAGAATCTTTAAAACACACACACACACACACACACACACACAAACCTGAAACTGGTGCAGGCATTTGGTGGAGCAACTGAGACGCCGCTCAGGACACGAGCATCCCGTGTCCAAGTGTCTGTGTCCACTCAAGTCTCAGCTCCACTTCCAACTCCAGGTTCCTGCTAACACAGGAGGTTCTAGCTCAGACTCTTGGGTTTCTGTCTCTTCCTGTCCTTCTCTCTCTTTTCTTGTCTAAAAGTAAACAAATGAAAACCTGAAACCACTGGGACAGGTGCTTGGCCCATTGAGTAGGAAACCCACGTCCCGTATTGCAGAACCTGGATATCAGCCTGAGCTCCAGCTCCTGATTCCAGCTTCCTGCGAATGCAACCCCGCGAGGAGGCAGGTGACGCCCTGCATAGTTGGGTCCCCGCTACCCATGGGTGATGTGGATGGAGCTCCTGGCTTCAAGCTGGCTCAGCCCCAGCCATTGCAGGTATTTTTTTAAATTGCTTTTAGGGACTGGCACTGTGGCATAGCAGGTATAAGCCGCTGCCTGTGGTGCTGGCATCCCATGTGAGTGCTGGTTCAAGACCCGGCTGCTCCACTTCCAATCCAGCTCTCTGTTGTGGCCTGGGAAAGCAGTGGAAGTTGGTTCAAGTGCTTGGACCCCTGCACCCACGTGGGAGACCCAGAGAAGCTCCTGGCTCCTGGTTTCAGCTCAGTTCTAGCCGTTGTGGCCATGTGGGGAGTGAACTAGTGGATAGAAGACCTCTCTCTCTCTCTCTGCCTCTTCTTTCTCTGTGTAACTGTGACTTTCAAGAAAAAGAAATCTTAAAAAAAAAAAAAAAGGCCCAAGTGCTTGGGCCCCTGCATCTACCAAAAAAAATATAAACAAAATGAATAAATAAAAAAATAAATTATTATTTTAATTTGAAAGGCAGAGTTACAGAGGGGGACAGAGAGACAAATCTTCCATCCACTGGTTCACTGCCCAAACGGTTGCAACAGCCAGGGCTAAGCCAGACTGAAGCCAGGAGCCAGGAGCTTTTTCCAGGTCTCCCACGTGGGCACAGAGGCCCCCAGCACTTGGGCCGTCTTCTGCTGTCCTCCCAGGCACACCAGCAGGGAGCTGGACGGGAACTGGAGCAGCCGGGACTCACACCGGCATCCGTGTGTGATGCTGGCGTTGAGCTGTGGCTTTCACCCGCTACGTCACAGCACCGGCTCCCAATGCAGGCATTTGGGGAGCGAAGCAGCAGATGGGAGCTCTGTCTGTCTGTCTGTCTGTCTGTGCCTCTCCTGTGGAAAATAAATAAATAAATATTATTTTAGAGACCTGAAGCTGTCATGTGAAAACATGAATCTTGAGGACCTGAACAGGCCACACGGACTCTGGTGCAGAATCTGAAAGGTGCACCCACAACCCCAGCGAGGACCCGGGGGTACAACAGGCCCACTGCTTCCCGCTCCCGTGACTTCTCCAGGGCAGCCATGACGGGAGCAGGTGCCATCCAGTCCCAACTCCATCATCTCTCCGAGGCAGGGTCACTGGGCAGGCCATCCATCAGCGGGTGCACAGAATTTCTGGGCACAGAGAGAGAGAGAGTTCTCCTGGGAATTTTGCAAACAAAATATGTTCTTTCGCCTGCTGAATATAAAATTTTTCTTCTGGGAGGCTATTTACGGGGCACCTTGTGATGGATTTCAGAACAGTAGATGGCGGGCACACTTGAATAACTTCATCTTCACTGAGGAGGAGACAACCACCGGGGCCCTTGTGGCCATAAAAGGGTATTTGGCTGAGTGTCACCCCGAGCCAGGGGCATCCCCGAGGCACCCAGATCGATCTGGGGACTCTGCTCTGGGCCGGTGAGCTGGGGAACGGGGGTGTCGGGGGCGCTAGGTGAAACGGCTGTTTCCACTCTCACCAGCACCACCGGGCAGTGCCAAAGAAGGATGGAGCTGATCCCTGGCTGCTTCTCCACGCTCCAGACCCTAAGGGTCTCGCAGCAACAGAATGACATCGTTCATCACAGCCTGACTCAACAGGAAGTGAAAGCAGAAGTGCTTTATGTAGGCAACGCTGGGAAAAAGCTGACACAGCCACTCCCCATTGAAATGAGGCAGAAAATGTTCCATCACACACAATCAGAATAAAACACTGGGCCTGCATCCTGCCTGTCAACAAACAGCTGGGGCCTGCGGCTCTGTCTCCCTGCTTCGTTTTGGGTTTTTTTGCTGGCGTTTTTTTTTTTTTTTTTTTGTGCCCCATTTTGCAGGTCTGTGTGCAAGGTTTGCCGCTCAGATGTGAGCCGGTGGGTAAGGAATTGAGCCTTATTCTGGGAAGAGGAGCGAGCAGGCCATGGAGGGGCTGGGAGGACAGCCCAAGACAATCCCAAGAAGTAAGGACTATCAGCATCACTGTGGCGCAGTGGGTAAAGCCCCCACCTGCAGCGCCGGCATCCCACATGGGCTTTGGTTCGAGTCCCGGCTGCTCCACTTCCAGTCCAGCTTCCTGTTGACATGCGTGCACCTTGGGAGGCAGCAGATGATGGCTCCAGTGTTTGGGCCCCTGTCACCCATGTGGGAGATCAGGATGGAGTTCTAAGCTCCTGGCTTTGGCCTGCCCCAGCCCTGGCTGCTCTGGGCATTTGGGGAGTGAACCAGAAGATGGGAGGTCTCTCTGTCACTCCATCTCTCTGCCTGTCAAATAAATACAAATAAATAAATAAATAACAAGAGGGGTGGGCACCGTGTCATACCTGGCTAAGCTGTTACTTGGGATGCCTGCATCCCGTACCAAGAGTGTCTCTTTAGGCCGGCGCCGCGGCTCACTAGGCTAATCCTCCACCTGCGGCGCCAGCACACCAGGTTCTAGTCCCGGTCAGGGCGCTGGATTCTGTCCCGGTTGCCCCTCTTCCAAGCCAGCTCTCTGCTGTGGCCCGGGAGTGCAGTGGAGGATGGCCCACAGTCCTTGGGCCCTGCACCCCATGGGAGACCAGGAGAAGTACCTGGCTCCTGCCATCAGATCAGCGTGGTGCGTCGGCCGCAGCGCACCGGCCGTGGCAGCCATTGGAGGGTGAACCAACGGCAAAAGGAAGACCTTTCTCTCTGTCTCTCTCTCTCACTGTCCACTCTGCCTGTCAAAAAAAAAAAAAAAAGAGTGTCTCTTTGTGCTACATCCCCATGGGTATCTGGGCAACCAGCAGATGCAGGATCTTTCTCTCTCTCTCTCTCTCTCTCTCTCTCTCTCTCTCTCTCTCATTCTGCCTTTCAAACAAATAAACAAAACAAAACAAAACAAAAGTACACCCCCAAGGGGAAGTTATGTTCTGGGAAAACAGACCCAAACCAAGCACTGTAGCTCCGCCACATATGCCAGGCGGGGAGAGAACTCACCCTGGGGTTGGAGATCCTCCCTTAACGACAGCCGGGGAGGCCCCCGATGCTGTCTCCTGCCCTGCCTCCCGTTCCTCCCGCAGGGGACCTGGTGCCGCGACTGAGGACCGTCTGACTTGGGATCCAGCTCCATCTCACCCAGGAAGTGCGCAGCAGCCACCTCTCCGTGCCTGTGGCTCCCACGCCTTGTTCCATGCAAGCTGCCTGGTGCCGCATGATGCAGACTACACGTCAGCCATAACCCCAACTCCCTCAGCCGATCGGCTCTCTTCCTCCCTCCACCACCCAAATCCTTTCGCTTCTGTTTTGGTCAGAGTGGAGTTGGGAGAACTCAGAGAGCGAAGCTGATCCAAAGGTGGGAAGGGATATAGGGAGGGGGCTGTCGGCATCCCAGCAGGCTCCTGGGAAGTCCTGGGCTCTCTTAACTTTGCCCAGGTGAGCAGCTGTTTACTGCGCCTGCCTTTAGCTTCTGGCAGAAGATGGGGGAGCTGGTGGCGGCACCCAGAGAAGGAGTGTGTGTGTGGAGGGGAGGGCTATGGCTGCTTTGGCCACCCCTCCTCTAACCACCGACCCCCTCCTCGGCCATTCCAGACCCCCACATCCTCTCTCTTCTGCCTCCCAGGTCTGAGGCAACTTGTCCTGTCTGCTGAGAAAGCAGCTGAATGTTGGGCAAGATTAATGACTCTTGTCCCCGAATGGCCCCGCGCGGGGCGTGCAGCGCGCGCCCCCATTCCCCACGCACGGGGCTGGAGCCGACAGAAGAGGAAGAGAGGCCCGGAGGCGAGAGGTACAGCTGGAGTTGGGATTCCTGGAGACAGGACATGGTGAGGAGGTCAGGGCCGGGAGCTGAGCTGGGCAGCCAGACGCAGAGTCTCCAAGGCCACGGGCACTCACAGGCATCATTAAGCTAGATTTACAAAGAGCTCGGGGACCCATAACCCCACTCAGCCCTCAGGGAAGTCTTGTGAGGTGGAGACTGATCTTCCACCCTTGCAAACAACCTCAGATAAGTTGTCACCCAGGCGATCATTCACCAAACATGTATTAAGTTCATGCCGTGTGCCAGGAAACCAACCAGCTCTCCTGCTCGGCCCGGCGCTCTTTCCATACATTTGCTTCAACACCTTGATTCCCTGGGAACGGAATGCCTCTTCTGTGGTTCTGAAACGACCATGGATTCTGATACAGCTCCCTTCCAGCTGCAGAGCCCCCAGGCAGGGAGTGGGCTAAGAGGCAAACATCCCAAATCAGGGAGGCTCCCGCCTCGGCTCCTGGCTCCACCTCCTGCTGATGCACACCCCAGAGACCACAGGGGACGGCTGGAGCGGCTCAGGCTGCTTCACCCCTGCCACCCACGTGGGAGCCCTGGGCAGGCTGCTGTAGGCATGGGGCGGGGGGCAGTGAACCAGCAGATAGAAGCTCATCTCCAGATCTCTCTCAATCTGCTTCTCTCTGCCTCTCAAATAAATTGATTTCAATTTTTTTTTTTCTTAAAAAAGCAGTGGAATCTAGTTCTCTCCTTGGATGTGGGCTGGGCATCTTTCCAACCTAGAGAATGAAGTGGAAATGATGGCCTGCAGTCCCAGAGGAGAGCGCCAAAGGGCAGCGCAGCTTCCCACTCACTCCCTCTCCTCCTCTGTCTCCCTCCTTCCCTCCCTCTTCTCACACGCTCTGTTAATGTGGTTAAGGCTGGGAACTTAATCCAACCATGTCGTTCAGAGGTGGGGCCTCTGGACAGCGATTAGATGGGGTACCAGGGTGGAGCCTGGAAATATCCTGGTGGTTTTACAAGGAAAGGGAGAGAGACACCACCCCACCACCCCCGGCAAGTGCACGCTGGCATGCACGCTCACACACACGCTCACACACGCTCGCTCCAGCTTTCTGCCATGCATGCTCCGGGCAGAGGGTGCACCCGATCTGACCTTGGACTGTGAACCTACAGAACCGGAGCTGAAATGAACCTCTTTCCTGTATCAAGTCAGCCTGCCCAGGTATCGCGCTATCCTGATGAAAAGCCAACCCATACCTTCAGTGGGCAGCTGGAAAGTCCATTCCTCAAGCAGGGAGATGGGTCGGAGCGGCTGGGCTCAAAGACCTGCGGTGGCTGCTTCCTCGGTTGGGCAAGGCGGGGGCGAACCCCTTGAGCTCTCTCACCCTCAGTTTCCACAAGTGACAAGCAGCCATGACCCCACCCTGGAAGGGAAGAGGGTGGGGCTTCAACCTGGGAGGGAGCAGTGAAGACCTTGGACAGTGCCCACAACTTCCTGTTCTTCCCAAGGACCTGCCCGGAGGCCAGGCTGACACCGGGAGATCCGCCCTGTCTGGGTGTGAGATTGGGCCACAGGAGGCTGGAGCTACAGGGCAGGTCTCCAAGGGCCTTAGCAGAGGAGGGCCTGGGGCCACAGGGGAGTGCTGTCTGCCCACCCCTCGCCCGGCTTCCTCCCAGAGTGAAAGAAATCCTGTTGGCCACTCACAGCCCCTGACTCAGGAGGGCAGCCGCTGTTTCCAAGGCATTCTGCGTCCCATCCTTTCCCCAACCTTCTTTTCCCTTCGTCTCCCTTAAAACATTTTTTTGGAACATTTTAATCACAAATAACAGTTCGGAAACTAGTAACTGACTCAAGGTTTGTTTTTGTTTTTTTAAGATTTATTTACTTATTTGAAAGTAAGAGTTACACAGAGAAAGAGAGGCAGAGAGAGAGAGGTCTTCCATCTGCTTGTTCACTCCCCAGTTGGCCACAATGGCCGGAGCTGCACCAATCTGAAGCCAGGAGCTTATTCTGGGTCTCTCACAGGGATGCAGGGGCCCAAGGACTTGGGCCATCTTCTACTGCTTTCCCAGGCCATAGCAGAGAGCTGGATCGGATGTGGAGCAGCCAGGACTCAAACCGGCACCCATATGAGATGCCAGCACTGCAGGTGGCATCCTCACCCTCTACACCCCTGCCTCAAGGTCTAAGGCTGGCCTGGGTGAGACAGGTGACTGCAGTGAGTCCATTTTACAGATGACAAAACTGAGGCACAAAGGTGAAGTAAATCTGCCCAGGTCCCCCAGAGGCAGAGAGAAGCTAAAGGATAGGGTTGGCGCTGCGGCATAACAAGTAAAGCCGCTGCCTGCAGTGCCGGCATCCCATGTGGGCGCAGCGTTGAGTCCCGGTTGCTCCACGTCCGATCCAGCTCTCTATTTTGGCCTGGGAAAGCAGTGGAAGATGGCCCAAGTGCTTGGGCCCCTGCACCCACGTGGGAGACCTGGAAGAAGCTCCTGGCTTCTGGCTTTGGATCAGCTCAGCTCCCACCGTTGTGGCCATCTGGGGAGTGAACCAGTGGATGGAAGAGCTCTCTCTCTCTCTCTCTCTCTCTTCCTCTGTCTCTGCCTCTCTCTCTGCCTCTCTGTAACTCTGCCTTTCAAATAAATAAATACATCTTAAAAAAAAAAAAAAAAGGGAGAAGAAGCTAAAGGAGCTTAGAGTCAGGGTCACACCCCATTGACCCCGGCTGCTCCAAGACTTGGCAGGAGCCTCGATCTTGTACTCATATTTCACAGTCCTCTTCCTAGAGGCAGCAGCCAAAATTGGATGCAGCCACAGAGGTTACGGATGTCACGGTGTTGTCTCCTTGCAGGGATTTAGAGACGCACTCACATCTCCGAGCGCGGGCGCACGGGGACAGATCGCGCTTTTGTTTCAACTTGGGAAGGCTGCCTTGCGAGTGGGCCACGCCGCTTCTTCCACACGAGGTCTTGCCCCTCTCCAGCCCCAGCCTGTGCGGGAGCCTTCCCTCCCTCGGCGCCAGCCCCTTCCCCCACGGTTCCCCTTCGCGGTAGCCTCGCTGCTTCGCCCCCATTCCCTGCCGCCTCCCGTTCCTCCCCTCCCCCTGCCACCCTAAGGTCTGCATCGTCCGCCCGCCCCCACTGTCCCCTCTCCCGCCCCCGCTGCCTCCCGGGCCGCCAGCTCGACCCCAACTCACCCCTACCCCGGCCTTCGCGCGCCCCTAACCCGGTCCCCGGGCAGCCAGCGGGGAGCGCGCAGCCGGCGGGCCGCGACGCGCGCTGACAGCGTAATGAATGGCTCCGGCGGTAATTAGCGACCCCGCGGCTAATCACCGCGCACATTTGCATCTTAAGTGCTGCAGCGGGAGCGGAGGGGGGCCGGCAGGGGGATGCGGGCCTCCCCGGCCTTCTCCCTTCGCCGACCGAGAAGCCCAGGGCTGGGGCCTCCCGCAGCGGATTGCAGGGGAGCGGACGCCGAGCCTGTGCTCACCCTGCACCAACCCCGCAGCTCCCATCTCCCTTGGGCCAATCTACAGGACCCCCCCCCCTCCTCGAGACCAGGCTGGCATACCTGGGGATGGAGGGTCTGCTTCTCCCCCAGCTTCCCCTGGGGGCTTCTCCTCCGGCCAGGCCCCCGCAGCCCGGCCTGGGTCCCGCTGATGCGGCGGGTCCCCGCGGAGGACCGACCCCGACGTGCAAGCTGGGTAGAGGCCGCGGCGGGGGTCGCCCTGGTCGCACCCAAGTCCTGGGTGCAAAGACCACCCCAAGCGGCAGTGGGGGGTGGGGGGGCAAGCGCCGGGCTCTGCCATGCGGAGCCACTACAGCCACGGGGCGAGAGGAGGCCCAGCGGCCCTGGCACGTTGCGCCCCAGCCCGGGGTCGCCCCCTGAGTTTCGACAGTGGGGGCTAGAAGGGGGGATTAAGGGCACAGCCCTGCAGTTTCAGGGAGACTCAGGTTCCCTCTCCAAACCTTCGGCCCCAGCTTCAACCCCTCTGCAGCTGCGGGAGACCCAGCCCCGCCGTCCCGCGGGGGTCCCCTGGTTTCCTAACGGCCCAACCCCACCCATCCTCCCCCGTCTCTCCCCAAACCTGCCCTTCTGAGAAAGGATTTCTGTGCCACTTAAGGGGCCCAGGCTAACTGACAACGAATTCCATCTCCGAGGGGTCCCGGGGCCCACGTGGGCAGGGAGCAGCGCCTGGCGCGGCCGCTCCGAGGGCACCGCCAGGCGGGATGGGGCAGGCCTGCGCCTCTAGAGGGGGTCACCTCGTTCCCCTCTCCCTGCATCTCAGGGCACAGCTCGCCCCGAGCACTGTTCCACGCTCCGGGGGAGTATGGGCAGGGCGGCTCCGAGCCCCAGCCCGAAAACTCGCGCCCCTGCCGCTCCGCCAGGACCACGCCGCGACGTGGGGGTCCGAGCCCAGGCGCGCGCGGCGCGGAACCCGCGCCTCCCGCGCTCTGCTGATCGCGCGCCCGCTGTCCTTGAGGCGACCACGCTCTCCAGCGCAGGGACCGTCTCCGCGGGGTGGGGGTGGGGAGGCCGCTCGGGAACTCGTCCCCCTCCCCCAGGGCCTCGGGGCTGCCTTCGGTTGGAACGGGAAGGGCCCGGGTCCCTAGTTTTTTCATTTAGGATGCCGGTTTACGTGGGTTGGCTCGGAGAGAGCTGATGGCGACCACAAGGAAACTTGGCTTCCCTAGTCACCCCCGGCACTGCCGATGCGCCCCACCGCGCGCTCTTCCCGCGCCCGGGACCCCAAGCTGGGCGGCGGAGGGCGGCACGGGGGCGGGGAAGGGGGCTGGCCACCCTGGGCGGAGCCTGGAGGTGGGGGCGGGGCCTCCCAGGATCCTAGGCGGGGCCTCGGCCGAGGCGCGGAGCACAGGGCTCCGAGCGCGCAGAGTAGCTGCGCCCACTTGGGAGCAGCAGGGGCCGAGGATCGCGGCGTCCCAGCCCTCCCGCCAGCGTCCGCGCGGCCCCGGGCCCTTACCCCTGCCGGGCGCGACCGCGGCCATGCAGCCCCGCGGCTGAGGCGGCCCCATGGCCACGCCGGCTGCCCCGGCGACGAGGGCGCATGGAGAACTTCCGTAAGGTGCGCTCCGAGGAGGCGCCGGCCGGGGGCGGTGCCGAGGGGGGCGGCCCGGGCTCCGGGCCCTTCGCGGACCTGGCCCCGGGCGCGGTGCACATGCGGGTCAAGGAGGGCAGCAAGATCCGGAACCTGCTGGCCTTCGCCACCGCCAGCATGGCGCAGCCAGCCACGCGCGCCATCGTCTTCAGCGGCTGCGGCCGGGCCACCACCAAGACCGTCACGTGCGCCGAGATCCTCAAGCGCCGCCTGGCGGGCTTGCACCAGGTCACGCGGCTGCGCTACCGGAGCGTGCGCGAGGTGTGGCAGAGCCTCCCGCCCGAGCCCTCGCCGGGACAGGCGCCTGGCGCACCGGCAGCCAGCCTCAGTGTGCTTAAGAACGTGCCCAGCCTCGCCATCCTGCTGTCCAAGGACGCGCTGGATCCGCGGCAGCCCGGCTACCAGCCCCCCAGCCCTCATCCCGGGCCCTCGTCCCCGCCAGCCGCGCCGACGGCCAAGAGGAGCCGGAGCGAACCTGCCGCTGGAGAAGCTTCGGGGAAGAGGTCGCAACCAGAGCCCGGCGCTGCGCACGAGGACCCGACGGCCTGAGAACTCGCTCCGGACTCCGGCCGCCTGCCTCGGCTGGGTCTCTCCCCGCGGGTGCCTCTAGCCTTTCACGCCTGGAGCGCACAGCTGGGACGCAGCGACTGGCGGCGTGGACCCCACGGCAAGAGGAGGAGGACCCCAGGGAAGCTTTCGGGGCTGGTTGCTGCTGTGCCCAGTACGGCCTGAAGACGCGGAACCCACCTTCTTCGCCTGTTCTGGAGCGTCCTGGGACCTTCAGGGAGGGAACTCGGGGCGGTGGGATTCTTGAGGCGTGTCTGGGTCCCCGGGCGGTTAAAGGCACCCAGCGGAGGCCCGGGGTCTGGACGCCACCGAGGAGAGCAGGGCGGCTGAGGGTTGGGGAGTCTGGGATGTGGGGCCTGTTCCGCTCCCCCACCCGGGGTCAGTTTCCAGTGTTCCCCTTGCTTCCCTGGAGCAGCCCAAGGTCCTGGTGACAGGCACCGGGCATCTCCCCAGGCTCTGTGTCCCCCCCTCCTCCACTTTCCCCAGGCTGGCCCGAAGGGAAAGACTGGCCCAGGACTGCACGCC
Source organism: Oryctolagus cuniculus (assembly GCF_051225735.1). Lineage (NCBI taxonomy): Eukaryota > Metazoa > Chordata > Mammalia > Lagomorpha > Leporidae > Oryctolagus > Oryctolagus cuniculus. The sequence goes on from NC_142878.1 coordinate 108,592,038, forward strand.
CCGTGCCTCCTCCCCCAAGCCCCACAGCTGGAGTCTTGCAGCCAATAAAACAAACACAAAAATGGCTCTGTCCCAGGTTTTTTTCCTGACCACCTGCCTGTGCAGGCAGCCCTGGCCTTCCCCCGTGCCTCAGTCGCCGCAGCCTTGCCCCCTTAGCTTGCAAAGGGTCTAGCACAGGGACTGGCAGCCTCACAACCGGGCAAAGTGTTCCCCAGCTCCACCCTTGCTCCCCGCCCTGCCTGGCAAGGCTCCCTGTGCAGCACCGCTGGGGAGAAGGGGGAAGCACACTGCCTTTCTGGGAGGAGAAGGAAGGGGGCTCAGTGAATCGCTGGTGGTCACTGCCAAGGATGGAGACTGCGGAGATCCCCAAACCTGCAGCCAGAAGGCTGGCACAAAGCCCCTGTCCCCTCCACTGCCCTCTCTCGCAGAAAGGACAGCACACCCTTGGGGGAGGGGAGGGGAGGAGGCACAGATCCGAGGCTGGAAATTACTATTCAGCGCGGAGCGGACTGGGCTGTGATTCACTGCAGGCTCCCTGATAAGCTGCTGCCTCCAGCCCCGCACAGCTGGCTGCCGAGAGATAACGGCTGCCTAAGCCGCTGGGTCCAAGTCGGCTGGGGAGGGGGCGCTGGGTGCTGGCAGAGTGCTCGCAGGGGTGGGGACAGGGTCTCGGAGCAGACCCGCCCCCTGCACCTCGGGGAGGAGGAGCGGGGAAGAATGCATTGGTAGGCACTTTGCCGGCAGAGCCCTGAAATAAATCCTGCTGCTGGTGAGGAGGTCCCTCTGCTGACAGCGGGGGCTCCTCAGGGAGTCTCCCCACCCCTCAGCAGCTCCGCCTCGCCTGCAACCCGGAGTCCAGCCATCCAGACCCCCACTGCTTGTCCTCCCGATGTCCTCTTCTCTCTTTTTCAAAAAACATCTATTTATTTGAAAGGCAGAATGACAGGGATCCTGAGAGAAACACACAAACACACAGATCTTCCATGCGCTGGTTCATTCCTCAAATGGCCGCAGTAACCAAGCGGAGCCAGGCTGATGTGGGGGAGCTGGAACTCCACTGGGGTCTCCCACGTGGCCGGCGGGGGCCAAGTACTGGAGTCATCTTCCCCTGCCTTCACCGTGCGTTAACAGGGAGCTGGATTGGAAGTGGAGCAGCCAGGTCTTGAACTGGCACTCTGATATGGGATGCCAGCATTGACAATGGTGGCTTAACCGTCTGTGTCATAACGCCGGTCCCTAACGTGTTCTGGAGGAACCCCTGGGTGGCCCAACAAGCGTGAAGAAGAGAGGGGCACGGTGTTCCCCAGCTTCAGGGCCTTAACCTACCCCTGGTGCCGGACAGCAGGGCAGGGAACTGCGCTCTCGCGGCCCGCCCCTGGCCTCTGCGAGCGTCCTGCTCGGTCTCCTTGGTCCTCTGGCACTGCTGACCAAGAAGCAGGCTCCAGAGAAAGCGGAGAGAGGTTTCCCTACCCCCTGCTCACCAGCAAGACTTAGGCGGGGACCTGAGGAATCCCAGAAAGGGGAGGGGGTGTAGTGAGGGCAGTGCGGAAGAGACACAGCCAACTCGGGCCAGAAGACAGAAGTGGGGAGCCCCTGGGAGGCCCCGTGCAGCAGCAGCCTCTCTCCAGGGCCTTCCTAGGCCCAGCCTGGTGTTTAGGGGCGGGGCCGAAGCCACACACCCAACTGTCAGGCCACAAAATCAAAACGCACTTGGGAAGGTAAAAGTATAAAACGCAAAGCCGGGGGCAGGCACTGTAGCGTAGTGGGTAAAGCCGCCGCCTGCAGTGTCAGCATCCCATATGGGCGCCAGTTCCAGTCCCGGCTGCTCCACTTCGGATCCAGCTCTCTGCTATGGCCTGGAAAAGCAATAGAAAATGGCCCAAGTCCTTGGACCCCTGCACCTGCTTGGGAGACCAGGAGAAGTACCTGGCTCCTGCCATCGGATCAGCGCGGTGCACCGGCTGCAGTGCGCTGGCCGCGGCAGCCATTGGAGGGTGAACCAACGGCAAAGGAAGACCTTTCTCTCTGTTTCTCTCACTGTCCACTCTGCCTGTCAAAAAAAAAAAAAAAAAAAAAAAAAGCAAAGCCAGAGCTCATGGTCAGGTGGGATGTGGACTTCCAGCTGGGCCTTCACTCCACAAGCAACCATCATCATTGAACCAGGTCCCAGGGGCAAGGCGGGCCTGGGCGGGGCATCAGAATAGTCCGACAGGGCTCCCACCTCACAGAGGTCCCAGTCCAGTGGGCACAAACAAGTCGCAGCACAATGTGACAGTGGGAGAAGGCCGGAGCTCTAGGAAGGGGCAGCCGACCCATGTCCAGAGGTGCTCAGCCGGCTGGCAGGGCTGGACAGAATTCCAGGCAGAGCAGAGAGGCGACACCGTGCCTGGTGCTGAGGCCACTGTGCCACAGGCGACTGAAGGTCGGGGGAGATGGCCGAGGACAGCAGCCAGGTCGGGGCAGGGGCACAGAGAATCCCTGAAGGGGGTGGGGGGCTGGCCCTGGTCTGACTGGTGTTGGCCAAGGCTCCCTCTGACCCCTGGCAGTGGCAGTGGCCACAGCGATGGAGACAGATGAGAGCTGCCAAGACGAGGTAGGTTCTCACTGTCCCTGTAGCAGGACATAAAGGGGTTCTCCTTGGGCACTAACCCAGCCTTGGGTGGACTTGGCCTGCCTGGCTGTTCCTCCAGGGGACATGCTGTCAAACAAGGGGAGGCTGGTGCTGTGGCGTAGCGGGTAAAGCCGCCGCCTCCAGTGCCAGTATCCCATAAGGACACTGGTTCAAGTCCCGGCTGCTCCACGTCCTATCCAGCTCTCTGCTATGGCCTGGGAAAGCAGTAGAAGATGGCCCAAGTCCTTGGGGCCCTGCACCTGCATGGGAAACCCAGATGAGGCTTCTGGCTCCTGGCTTCAGATTGGCACAGCTCCGGCTGTTGCGGCCAACTGGGGAGTGAGCCAGCAGATGGAAGACGCCCCCCCCCCCTTTTCTCTCTGAGCCTCTCCTTCTCAGTGTAACTCTTTCAAATAAATAAATCTTTTTTTTTTTTTTTTTGATAGGCAGAGTGGACAGTGAGAGAGAGAGACAGAGAGAAAGGTCTTCCTTTTGCCGTTGGTTCACCCTCCAATGGCCGCCACGGCCGGCGCACCGCGCTGATCCGAAGGCAGGAGCCAGGTACTTCTCCTGGTCTCCCATGGGGTGCAGGGCCCAAGCACTTGGGCCATCCTCCACTGCACTCCCGGGCCACAGCAGAGAGCTGGCCTGGAAGAGGGGCAACCGGGACAGAATCCGGCGCCCCAACCGGGACTAGAACCCGGTGTGCCGGCGCCGCAAGGCGGAGGATTATAAATCTTTAAATAAAAAGAAACAAAGAAGCAAACAAAGGAAGAGGCGTCCAGCAGTTGCGATCCCTTGTCCATAAGTCAGGGAGGATGTACTTACCGCACAGCGGAGGGAAGACCTGGGCAGACCCACTCCCCAAGCCTGACAGGCTCCCAACCCCATGCGTTCTGCAGTTCGGGTCCCTGCACTACCCACACTGGCCACTAGGCGTGCTCTAGTCCCCTTTATCACCGAGCTGTTTGAAACACCTGCAGGTCCGCCAGGGAGGTGTTATTGAAGAAAAATCCAGAAAGAGAAATGGAAGGGGGCGGGTTCGATGGCAAGAAGGTCTCCGCGGTGACATCATGATCCTTCTCAGACACAGATGCTAGTCTGTAACTGTGCCCTTATCAGTGTGACGGATGAGCTAACTTCTCAGTCACCCGCTAAAACATAAGCCCCCACAACTGTGTGGAGCTCCTTGCCAGCAAGAAGCCCCCACAGAGCTGTTAACTGAACGAATAAAGTTTGATGAGGGGGCCAGGGCTGTGGTGTAGCAGGAAAAGTCGCCGCTTGCAGTGCCAGCATCCCTTATGGGTGCAGGTTCTAGTCCCGGCTGCTCCACTTCAGATCCGGCTCTCTGCTATGCCCTGGGAAAGCAGTGGAGGATGGCCCAAGTCCTTGGGCCCCTGCACCCACGTGGGAGATGTGGAAGAAGCTCCTGGCTCCTGGGTTCGGCTCAGCTCCAGCCATTGAAGCCAACTGGGGGGGGTGGGTGAACCAGCTGATGGAAGACCTCCCTCTCTCTCTCTCTCTCTCTCTCTCTCTCTCTCTCTGCCTGTCTCTTGTAACTCTGCTTCAAGTAAGTAAATACATCTTAAAAATTTTTTTTTAAATAAAAATCTGATGAGTCAGGTTTCTGAACTGTGCTGGTGCCACACTGAAGTCCTCCCTGCCCAGCCCCAGGGCAGAGGCCAAAGCTGGCCTCTCCCCAGCACAGCATCCCCTTCCCGCTGGGCTCCTGGGCCTCCCTGCCTTTTGGAGAAGCTGGGGCCACGCTCGCCCCAGCCTGAGGATGCCAGTGTTGTTTCTGACACCGGTGGGCTGCTGGTGTTCCCTGGGAACATGGTGAAGTGCCATCGCTGGCTCTGGTGACTGTGACCTTATTTGGAAACAGGCTCTCTGCAGATCTAATAAAGATGTAAAGTAAGGAACTAAGATGAGGGGCTGGCATTGCCGTGCAGGGGCTCAGCCGCCCCCTGTGACACCAGCATCCGTGCCCCAGTCAGAGTCCCGGCTGCTCCGCTTCCAGCCCAGCTCCCTGCTGACACTCCTGGGAAGACAGCTGGAGATGCCTCAAGTTCTTGGGCCCCTGCCACCCACATGGGAGATCTCAACAGAGTTCCAGGGTCCTGGTTTCGACCTGGCCCAGCCCCAACCACTTTGCCATTTGGGGAGTGAATCAGTGAATCTCTCTCTCTCTCTCTCTCTCCCCCCCCCTTTCCCTCTCTCCCTCTCTGACACTCTGCCTTTTAAATAAACAAATACCGGCCGGCGCCGCAGCTCACTAGGCTAATCCTCCGCCTTGCGGCGCCGGCACACCGGGTTCTAGTCCCGGTTGGGGCGCCGGATTCTGTCCCGGTTGCCCCTCTTCCAGGCCAGCTCTCTGCTGTGGCCCGGGAGTGCAGTGGAGGATGGCCCAGGTGCTTGGGCCCTGCACCCCATGGGAGACCAGGAAAAGCACCTGGCTCCTGGCTCCTGCCTTCGGATCAGCGCGGTGCGCTGGCTGCGGCGGCCATTGGAGGGTGAACCAACGGCAAAGGAAGACCTTTCTCTCTCTGTCTCTCTCTCTCACTGTCCACTCTGCCTGTCAAAAAATAAAAAAAATTAAAAATAAATAAATAAATAAACAAATACCCAGAATTAAATCCCCTTTCTCGCGTTTCTTGCCCAGACTGGGTTTTGAAAGAACTACCCTGAGCTGCCCCCTAGTGGTGGTTCCGGGAAAGAGCGGCCATGAGAGCAGCCAACCGGCTGGAAAAGCTAAGGCCGGGCCCTGCTCTGGCCAGAAGCCGAGCGAGGAGAGGAGAACCGGCTCCGAGGGCCACAAAGACCCAGCTTTTCTCTGCGAGTGACTGGAACTCAGACTGGATCCTTCCCGGCACACCGAGCCTCCGTGTGACTGAGAGGTCCTGTAGTCCCCCCGGTGTGCAGCCTTAGCAACACCCCTACCACCATCTGCTCACAGTCTGTGACAGTGCAGAGTGAGCGCCCTGGGCTCTGACCTGACCCGCCCTGGACGCCAGCGGCAGAGCCACACGGAGCAACCACAGACAGGCAGTCGCGGACGCTGGCACACAGCCTGCTCGTTTAAGTCGGGGAGACTTCTCCGCGCCTTCACTATTTGCTTGTGGCTGGTTTGGTTCACGGGGTCCCTGGCTAAGGGTGCACTCCAAACTCTTGGTATTACCATCCTGAGAGTCCCACTAGCTTGTTCTCCTCTTTACCCTCCTACAAAGTTTGTTGTTTTTTAAAATGACATAGAGAGACAGACAAAGAGATCTTCCATCTGCTGGCTCAATTCCCATTTGCCCACAACAGCAGGACCAGGCTAAAGCCAGGAGCCAGAACCTCCATCCAGGTCTCCCGCGTGGATGGCAGGGACCCAAGCACCCGGGCCATTTCCTGCTGCCTCCCAAGTGGATCAGAGGCTGAGCAGCCGGGACTCAAACCAGTGCTCTGATACGGGGTTCCAGCACCATAGGCAGAGGCTTAGCCCTTGCCAGCCACTCACAAAACTATATATATACATATATATAATTTAAAATATTTATTTATTTATTTGAAAGGCAGAGTTACAGAGAGAAAGAGACAGAGAGAGAGAGACAGAGAGATAGCGAGAGGAGATCCTCCCTCCGCTGGTTCACTCCCCGAACGGCCACAATGGTCGGAGCTGGGCCAGGAACTCCAGGGTGGCAGGGGCCCAGGGACTTGGGTCATCATCTGCTGCTTCCCGGGAATTAGCAGGGAGCTGGATCCGACACAGAGCAGCCGGGAGGGAGACCAGTGCCCTGTGGGATGCTATCGCAGGCAGCCGCTTCACACACTGCACTACAAGCTCACGTTTTAAATGTTCGCCTCCGGCCTTCCGGGGAACGTCAGTCTCCCTGGAGCTGTAATAAGAGGAACTCAGAGAACTGTGTGATGGGGGCACCAAGGCTTACGAACGACGCGTGGGAACTGAGAGCGGGGCTGACGCCTTCGGCGAGAGCCTGACGGACAGGCGGAGCGACGGGTACAAAATCCCAGACAGAGCTCCTGCACGAGGCCCCAACAGACAAGGCTAAGACATCCGAGTGGAGTCAGCCGCGCTACAGGTCACCGCGCTGACACACGCCGAGAAATCGGCCAAATCCACCCAGGCTGGTGTTACCTCGTGTGGTCATGAAGCTCCCTCCGCCCAACCCGCACACAGACAGGGCACCTGAAGGAACAACATGTTCATTTTTTTTAAGAATTTATTTATTGTATTTGAGAGTTAGAGTTACAGACAGTGAGAGGGAGAGACAGAGAGAAAGGTCTTCCATCCGCTGGTTCACTCTCCAGATGGCCGCAACGGCCGGAGCTGCGCCGATCCGAAGCCAGGAGCTTCTTCCAGGTCTCCCACACGGCTGCAGGGGCCCAAGCACTTGGGCCATCTTCCACTGCTGTCCCAGGCCATAGCAGAGAGCTGGATCAGAGTGGAGCAGCTGAGACTAGAACTGGCGCCCATATGGGATGCCGGCGCCACAGGCAGAGGATTAACTTACTGCACCATGGCGCCGACCCCTCTATGTTCACTAATCAGCTGTTGTCCTGCTAGTCTGTCTCCTCCCTGTCCGTCCCCACCTTCATCAAATGTAGCTTTGAAATGACCAACCCAGGGCTGGCACGGTGGCACAGCGGGTTAAGCAAGCAGCTGCCTTTGGCACCAGCACCCCATATGGGCGCCACCTGGCTGCTCCACTCCCGACCCAGCTCCTTGCTCGTGGCTTGGGGAAAGCAGGAGCTGGCCCAAGTGCTTGGGTCCCGGATGAGGTGGGAGACCCGGATGAAGCTCCTGGCTCCTGGCTTTTGCCTGGTCCAACCCTGGCTGTTGCAGTCATTTGGGGAGTGAACCAGTGGATGAAAGATTGCTTTCTCTCTTTGTCACTCTGCCTTTCAAATAAATAAATAAATATTTAAAAATTAGATAAATAAATAAATTATAAGGTTGTGGAAAAATTGGAAGCTTTATACATTGTTGCTGGGAATACAAAACAGCTAGGAGATGGGCGTTCGACACAGTGGTTAACACTCTGGGACGCTTACCTCCCGTATCAGAGCGCCCGGGTCTGAGCGCCTGCCCCAGCCCTGAGTCCAGCGTCCAGCTGATGTGCACCCTGGGAGGCAGCAGTGATGGTGGAGACCTTGGGCCCCTGCCACCCACCTGGGAGATCCGGGTGGAATTCTGGGCTCCTGCTTTTGGCCCGGCCCAGCCTTGACTGTGGCAGGCATTTGGGGAATGAACCAGTGGACAGGAGATCTCTCTCTCTCTCTCTCTCTCTTTCTCCTTCTGCCTTTCAAACTAAATAAATAAATTTTAGAAATAGCATGGCTGCTTTGGTAAACGGCTTGGCCACTCCTCAAAAAGTTAACCACAGGGTCCACTGTTATGACCCAGCCGGTTAAGCCGCTGCTACATGGCATTCCATATGAGTGCTGCTTCGAGTCCCAGCTGCTCTACTTCTGACCCAGCTCCCTGCTAATGCACCGAGGAAAGCAGCAGAGGAGGGCCCAAGTAGTTGAGTCCCTGCCCCCACGTAGGAGACCTGGAGGAAGCTCCTGGTTTGGTCCAGCCCAGCCCAGCCATTGCAGCCATTTGAGGATTAAACCAGTAGATGAAAGATATCTTTCTCTCTCTCTCATAAACAAATCTTTTTTTTTTTAAGATTTATTTATTTATTTGAAAGTTGGTGTTACACAGAGAGAGAAGGAGAGGCAGAGAGAAAGAGAGAGAGAGAGTCGTAGTCGTCCATCTGTTGGTTCACTCCCCAACTGGCTGCAACGGCCAGAGCTGTGCTAATCTGAAGCCAGGAGCCAGGAGCTTCTTCCGGGTCTCCCACGTGGGTGCAGGGGCCCAAGGACCTGGGCCATCTTCCACTGCTTTCCCAGGCCATAGCAGAGAGCTGGATTGGAAGAGGAGCAGCCAGGACTTGAACCAGCGCCCATATGGGATGCCAGCACTTCAGGGGGCTTCACCCACTACGCCACAGTGCTGGCCCCAAATCTTTTTTTTTTTTTTTAACAGTTAAACATGGGGCCTGTGCTGTGGCGTAGCAGATTTAGCCTCTACCTGCAGCATCCAGCTCTCTGCTGTGGCCTGGGAAAGCAGTAGAGGATGGCTCAAGTGCTTGGGCCCCTGCACCCACGTGGGAGACCTGGAAGAAGCTCCTGGCTCCTGGCTTCGGATCAGTCCAGCTCTGGTCTTTGTGGCCATTTGGGAGTGAACCCAGATGGAAGACCTCTCTCTCTGTAACTCTCTCTCAGATTAATAAATAACTCTTAAAAAATACCCACGCCGTGGCTCACAAGGCTAATCCTCCACCTGTGGTGCCAGCAACCCGGGTTCTAGTCCCGGTTGGGGCGCTGGTGCAGCGCCGGCCGTAGCGGCCATTTTGGGGGCAAACCAATGGCAAAAGGAAGACCTTTCTCTCTGTCTCTCCCTCTGACTGTCCACTCTGCCTGTCAAAAAAAAAAAAAAAAAAAAAAAAAACGATTAAACTCAGTTATCCTATAACCCATATGACACTCCTGGGTGGAGAGTCAAAGGAGCTGACAACACGGGGCCACACAAAGCACACAGCAGCCCCAGATGGAAACAGCCCACATGCCCGCCAGCTGAGGAATGGACCCACACAAGGTGGCACATTCTCACGCAGGGCAGAATGTTGCCACAGGAAAAACGAAGACTGATTAACCTTATGCTGTGGGCTAAGCCACGTCTCTCCAAGCTCGTGAGCTCGTGTTGATGTCCCGACCCCTGGGACTCAGGACACCACTGCAGCTGCAGCCAGGACTTTGAAGGGGTAATGAAGCTGAGATGAGGTCCCACAGCTGGGCCCTAATCCCACAGGGCCGAGGACAGGAGAGGATGTGAGGACATAAACACGCACGTGCACACTGGAAAAACTGTGAAGGTCGTGGGAGGGGCAGGGACGGCCACCGTCTTTAACAAAGATCTGTTTGATTTACTTGAACAGCAGAGTGACAGAGATTGGAGGAGAGAAGGGAGACAGAGAGAATCTTCCACCCCCCAGTTCACTCCCCAAATGGCTTCAATGGCTGGGACTGTCTAGGCCCAAGGTAGGAGCCTGAAACTGGTAGGTGGGACTTGAGCAGTGCTTAGATACGGGATGCCAGCACCGAACTGCATGACTTAACCTTCTGCACCTCAGCACCGGCCCCAAGACAGCCAGTTCCAAGCCTGGAAGAGGCCACAGAAGAAATAACCTGGCCAAAGTCTGTTTCAAAAAATTCATTCAGCAGCCGGTGCCACAGCTCACTAGGCTAATCCTCCACCTTGCGGTGCCGGCACACCGGGTTCTAGTCCCGGTCGGGGCGCCGGATTCTGTCCCGGTTGCCCCTCTTCCAGGCCAGCTCTCTGCTGTGGCCCGGGAGTGCAGTGGAGGATGGCCCAAGTGCTTGGGCCCTGCACCCCATGGGAGACCAGGAGAAGCACCTGGCTCCTGCCATCGGATCAGCGTGGTGCACCGGCAGCAGCGCGCCGGTTGTGGCGGCCATTGGAGGGTGAACCAACAGCAAAAGGAAGACCTTTCTCTCTGTCTCTCTCTCACTGTCCACTCTGCCTGTCTAAAAATAAAAAAAAATAAAAGGATAGAAATGGTGAAAGATTAAAAAAAATTCATTCAGGGGCTGGTGTTGTGGCATAGTGGGTTAAGCCGCCGCCTGCGCTGCCAGCATCCCTTATGGGAGCCGGTTCCAGACCCAGCTGCTCCACTTCTGATCCGGCTTCCTGCTAAGGCACCTGGGAAAGCAGCGAAGGATGGCTGAGTCCTTGTGCCCCTGCCACCCATGTAGGAGACTCGGAAGAAGCTGCAGGCTCCTGGCTTCCGTCTGGTTTAGCCCCAGCCATTGCGGCCATTTGGGGAGTGAACCAGCAGATGGAAGACCTCTCTCCCAATTTCTGTCTCTGTCTCTGTCTCTTCCTCTCTTTCCCTCTCTGTCTTTCAAATAAATATCTTTTAAAAAAATTAATTCTGTGGGGAGCAATCCGGACTAGACTAAGTTACTCGAATTAAGACTTATTCTATGCATCTGCTCTCCCACAATATGGCGCTGGGAGAGAAGTAAACAGCTTCCGCACAGCTGCCTCCAGTTCAACTAATAAACTGTAGGACTTGCTCCTGATTGGAGAGCAGCGTACTCGGCGTGTGGGCAGCCGAGTTGGGATTGGCGGAGGAGGACTATAAAGGAGGAGAGAGACGGCATGCACCAGGAACATCTAAGGGGAACATCTAAGGGAACCCGTGCAGCCCCCGAGAAAGCCGGCCGGCGGTGTGCCGCTCCCCTGCGGAAGTGGGGAATGTGGCCAGGGGGAACTGCCCTTCCACGGAGGTGGAAGGGATAGTAGCCAACCCGGGAAGAACCAGCAGCAAACCCGGGGAGGGCCGAGCAGACGAAAGAACAGCGCAGGGTCCTGTGTCGTTCCTCCACGAAGAGGGGGAGCGACAAATTCAAAAGGTATCTCCCACCTGCTGGGTCCCTCCCCAAATATGTGCAACAATCGTGGCTGGGCCAGGCTGAAGTCAAGAGCCAGGAGTTCCATCCAGTTCTCCCATGTGGGTGACAGGGGCCCAAATAACCCGGGCCAGCTTCCTCTGTTTTTCCCAGGACATCAGCAGGGAGCGGAATCAGAAGTGGAGCAGCCGGGACTCGAACCGGTGCCCACGTAGGATGCTGGCGTCGCACACTGCCAGCCGCAGCACAGGGTTTCTTTCTAGGACGCTGAGAACATTCTGACTTTAAGAGTGGTAATGGGTGTACCACGCAGTGAACTGAGCTCCAGGCTTTTAAAGAAGGCTTGTAAGTTATTGTCGATCTTAAAAACTGCAGCTCCTCATGGCATTCTGCATATAAAAGCAACAGTTGAGGAAATCACATCACGAATGTAAACGCGCACACTAGGGGAAGTACCGCCCTACCGAAGGGTCAGCTTTTGCCGCTCTCGCTCCCGGATCCCCAGGTGGTCCAGGCTGCACGCCTGTTCCCCTGCCTCCAAGCCTTGGCGTCTTTCCCCTCTGAAACTCGGGTGAAGCCTAACTGCCACTGTGTCTGCCCTGGGAGGCGGGACCCTTAGGAAGCGTGTAGGCCTGAGGGCTCCATCCCCACTGACAGACGTGTGCCGGGGTCACTGGAGGGGCCTGGCCCCCTCCTGCTCCCTGCCACCCTCTCTTTGCCCTTGTACATTGTGATCTTCTGCCACGTTAGGCAAGAAGCCCTCAGCTGACGCGGGCAGCTCGGTCCTGCAGCTCCCAGCCTGCCGGTCGGCGAGCCGGTGAACGCCTGACCCTTGTCACTCAGCCTTGGCTGTTCCATGACAGCCGCACAGAGCGACCTCTCCTGTCCTGTCCTGGGGAAAGACAGAGCGCGTCACCCATCCAGAGCCCGTGCAGCGTCCGGCCGGGCGTTCCAGGTGCGTTTTTGGAGGTCATCTTCCCAACGACCTATCGGGCAGGTCCCATTACGCAGGTGAGCAAGATGGCTCGAGTAGTTGGGTCCCTGCCACCCACGTGGGAGACCTGTATTGGGTTCTGGCCTTGCTAGAAATTCACACGGTGGGGGCGTCTGCCCCCCTCAGAAGGAAGCCTCCTCGCAGCTTTCCCAGGGTGCAGCTCGGCTCCAGGCGCTGATCACCGCGGGATGTCTCTGAAGTCCGGCTGTTGCCGCTGCAGAGGGCTAGTGAAGACAGACGGATAGGGAGAGACCGAAGGACCCGTCGGGGAAGGAGGGGCTGGGCTGGGAGCAAATGGGGGGTCAGCTTGGACACATGCCGGGGTCACTGGAGGGGCCCCTCCTGCTCTCTGCCACCCTCTCAAGCCCCCTACCTTGGTGATGTGGGAGGCTGAATTCAAAGATGGCCCCGGAGGACCTGCCCTTTTTTGTATCTCTCTTCCACTGAGCAGGGGGCAGAATCTGTGAGTTGGATGAGAGCCACTGGGGAGTGACCCAGCGGACGGAAGCTCATTCTCTCTCGCTCCCCCTCTCTGTCACTCTTTTTTTTTTTTTTTTTTTAAGATTTATTTATTTGAAAGTCAGAGTTACACAGAGGAAGGAGAGGCAGAAAGAGAGAGGTCTTCCATCCGTTGGTTCACTCCCCAGTTGGCCACAACAGCCGGAACTGTGCCAATCCGAAGCCAGGAGCCAGGAGCTTCTTCCAGGTGCAAGGGCCCAAGGTCTTGGGCCATCTTCTACTGCTTCCCCAGGCCACAGCAGAGAGCTGGATAGGAAGAGGAGCAGCTGGGACTAGAACCAGCGCCCATATGGGATGCCAGTGCTTCAGGCCAGGGCGTTAACCCGCTGAACCACAGCGCCGGCCCCATGTCACTCTGCCTTTCAAATAAAATAAAGAATTTATTTAAAGGAAGTAGCTGGCCTCATTTTTCATGGCGGTTTATTAGTTATTAATGAGGTCCCTTACATGTAGGCGGTTTTTTCCCCATTCGGCCTCCTATTTTACTGTAAGCAGTACTGTGGTTGCGGCCGCTACCACTGCCATTTTGAGGTCATGGAGTCTCTTCCAGGGTCGGGCTCGAACCCGCTGCTCACCAGCCACCGCCCCGGCAGGTCACGCGGCCGGCGAAGCGGGAGGGCGCGGCGCCGACGCGGTTTGTCCCCAGCGCGCCGCCGTCGCCGCCCGCGCGCGCGCCGCAGTGGGCGGGCCCGCGCCTCGCACGCCGTGCGTCGCTGCGTGAGTCGGGCCCCCGGGAGCGCCGGAGCAGCCCGCGAGCTCGCCGCCGGCTGGTCTCTGCCTCCTCGCGCGCCGCCATCGCCGTCATGCTGGGCGCCGCTCTCCGTCGCTGCGCCGCGGCCGCAGCCGTCCGAGCCGGACTTCGAGGCCTCCGGCACCCCGGCCCGGCTCCCGGCGCCGCCGCCGGTAAGGTGCCCGCCCGCCCGCCCGCCCGCCACTGCCCGCGGGCGCGTGTCCTTGCGGTGACCTGGGCGCCCGCCGCCACTCGAAGGCAGGCTCCCCGGCGGCCTAGCCTTTGCCCTGAGGGCCGGCGGCCGAGCCTCGGGGCCCCGGGCCCGCTCTGGCCGCCGGCGGGAGCAGGGGCGGACTCGGGGGCGCGACCTCCGCGGCCGGCCCGGCGGGGACCCCCGGGGGGCGCGCGGCGGTCCCGGTCGGACCCGTGGCCGTGGCCGTGGCCGTGGCCGTGACCGTGGCCCGGCGGCGACCCCGCGGCCAGCGTGACCGGCAGCGCCCGGGCGAAGGTGACATTGAGCGTCCGGGCGCGCCGCTCTGGGCAGGGGCGGAGGGGCCGTGCGCGGACCCGGGCACGCCGCGCGCCCCAGCATCGCCGCGGAGGGAGGGCCCTGTGTGCTGGGCACGCGGACGTAATTCTTTTATTTATTTTAAGTTAGCGCCTTCGCGTGTCGCCTGCACGACACTGGGGCCTGTGGAGCCACGGTCTCGTTCTTCCGTGTCCAGACCGGCGCGGGGGTTGCGCGCTGCGGAACCCTGGCTGGGGAGGGTCCTGTTCGGAAGCGGGGCCCGCGGGTCTTGGGAACGCGGGCGGCTGCCTGGTCGGGGGCTGGTGGCTGGAGGGCGCGCCGTGACCTTGGCCCGTGCGCTGGGGCCCGTGACCGCCTGGGAGCCGGAGGAACGTGTTCGTCCTCCTTCCTGGTTGGCCGCGGGGTGCGCAGGCTGCGGGCACCTTAGGGACCGTGGGGACCCGCTGCTTCGGCCGTCTGCGTGCGTGCTGGGCTTTATGGCTTCCTGCCTCTTCCCCTAGTTCGTTGCACCGCCGCGCCCTGCTCGTGTGGATGCGGCTTGGCCGCCGCGGCCCATGACACTTGGGGAGAGGGCGGAGGTTCGGGCGAGACTTGATGCCCGGGGTTCTTCACCGTCATAAACCGCTCTATTCTAGGTGTTCGCCCCGTGGACTTCAGGATTTGCCACGGGGCGCAGTGTTGGTGGCAGGTGTCAGCCCCTTTGTGGCCTTGGGCATTGGAACCTTTTTAAGCCTCTGTGTGACCTTTCTTCTAAAAACCGCAGTAGCAGTTGGTGGTTCTGGGTGTAAATGCGATGACCTTAGCGCCTGGCCGCAGTCACTGAGCGCCGTGCCGTGGCTGCTGCGTGACACGGCCCCTCTCATTTTTGTGTGTTCCAGCAGGGATTTGTGCAGTTGCACCGTCCAAGAGGTTGAACCCGCGACGCCGGCGTCTCACGTGCGCTCCAGCCTGAGTCCCGGCTGCTCCACTTCCCGTCCAGCTCCCTGCTGTGGCCTGGGAGAGCCGCGGGGGGCCCCGCACCCACCTGGGCGGTCATCTGGGGAGTGAACCAGCAGATGGGAGATCTCCCTGGAACTCCGCTTTTCAAATACATAAAAAGAGAGAAAGAAGGAAAGGGAGGAGCGGAGGGAAGAAAGAAAAAGAATTCAAGTCCTTGGGTGAGACTAGCCGGGTCAAATGAAAGTATCCTCAGGAGGCCTGGGGGACCTGAGGCCTCGGATTTGATGAAGCCTCCAGCGTGAAGCTAATTGTCAGATGACGTCACTGTTGTGAACAGTGGCTGGGCTCTAGGCAGTGCTTAGAACCAGTCCTGGTTCCTGCATGCGTACCCCGAGACCGGAGGCAGCCCAGGAGAAGGGCACTTTCCTCCTGTGCGGGGCAGCCCCTGTCCCCTTCCAGCCTCCTTTCTGCGTGTCCCACACCGCCAGGGTGCCAGCCGCTGGCCCTCCAGGTCCTGGGTCTCTCGGAGCTCTGCTGTTGAACCTGTTGACGTGCCCTCCACGATACTGTCATTAGCACCTTCTCATTCCTACCGTTAACCACCAGGTGCACTCCGTGGGCATTGTCTGAGCTGATCAGTTATTAATGTCATCTTTTTTAAAGATTTATTTATTTTAAAGGCAGAGTTACACAGAGAAGGAGAGGCAGAGAGAGACACAGAGAGAGGTCTTCCATCCACTGGTTCACTCCCCAGATGGCTGCAACAGCCGGAGCTGCGCCGATCTGAAGCCAAGAGCTTCTCCCACGTGGGTGCAGGGGCCCAAGGACTTGGGCCATCTTCTACTGCTTTCCCAGGCCATCAGCAGGGAGCTGGATTGGAAGTGGGGCAGCCAGGGCTCCAACTGGTAGCCGTATGGGATGCTGGCACCAGAGGTGGAGGCTTAACCTGCTATGCCACAGTGCCTGCCTCCTATCTATGTAGTTTTGACTAAATGTTCCTACCGAGATACATTTAGGTCCTGTCATAGAATTGTATACATAGGGACAGCCTTGTGGCCTAGTGGGTGACACCATTGCTTAGGACACCCACACATACCAGAGTACTGTTTTTTTTGTTTGTTTTTAAAGATTTATTTATTTTACTTGAAAGTCAGAGTTACACAGAGAGAGGAGAGGCAGAGAGAGGGAGAGAGAGGTCTTCCATCCGATGGTTCACTCCCCAACTGGCCGCAACGACCGGAACTGCGCCGATCCAAAGCCAGGAGCTTCTTCCAGGTCTCCCACCCGGGTGCAGGGGCCCAAGGACTTGGGCCATCTTCCACTCTTATCCCTGGCCATAGCAGAGAGCTGGATGGGAAGAGGAGCAGCCGGGACCCGAACCGGCGCCCATATGGGATGCCGGCACCTCAGGCCAGGGTGTTAACCCACTTTGCCACAGCGCCGGCTCCAGAGTGCTGGTTTTGAAGCTCGGCTGCTGCGCTGCAGAGCCAGCTTCCTGCTGATGGCCTGGGAAAGCAGCAGTGACGGCCCGGTGCTTGGGCTGCTGCCACTCAGGTGGGAGACCTGATGGAATCCCTGGCTCCAGGTTTCAGTGTGGTCCAGCCTTGCATGTTGTAGCCATCTGGGGAGTGAATGAGCAGGTGGAAGATCCCTGTCTGTGTCTGTCTCTCCCTCTCTGTGTCCAACAGCCTTGTCTTGTCTTTAAAGCAAGAAACAGGATGCAGGTGTCAGGAAGCACTGGCAGGCACCCGTGGTCCAAGGTGCCGCCTCTTAGTCCCAGAGCCTGCGGAGGGAGCGCTTCGGAGTAACTGGGATCCCGTGAGCGTGCACCCAAGTCCCACGAGGCTGTTGTTTAAATCTGTGCTTTACTTGGTCACGTATCCCTCAAATGCTACAGTTTTTCTTTGACTTTTCCCACAGAGTATAGAAAGCATGAAAAATAAACAGGCTCTTGTGTTGTGCATTCAGAGGTGTACAATTCGAGCATCACGGAGCTGTCTGCATGCTGATAAATCCCATCAAATCAGCAATATGCAGACTATCAGGCACAGAAAGAACTAAAACCCACCTCTTTTGTTACACGTAAGATTCAAATATTCAGTCTAAAGAAAACCACGCAGTCATTTTGGCTCTCTTCTACACGTGCATGTTGATGTGTAGAGTCATGAAACTTTCAAATAAGTCAATTATTAAACCTTTAGGGGCCAGCGTTGTGGCCTAGCAGGTGAAGCTGCCACCGGCATTCCGCACGTTGCGTACTACGCTGGTTCGTGTCCAGCTGTTCTGCTTCTGATCCAGTTCCCTGCTGATGGCCTGGGGGAAACAGCAGGTGGTGGCCCAACTATCACCCATATCGAAAACCCGGATGGGGCCGGCGCCGCGGCTCAATAGGCTAATCCTCCACCTTGCGGTGCCGGCACACCGGGTTCTAGTCCCGGTCGGGGCGCCGGATTCTGTCCCGGTTGCCCCTCTTCCAGGCCAGCTCTCTGCTATGGCCAGGGAGTGCAGTGGAGGATGGCCCAGGTGCTTGGGCCCTGCACCCCATGGGAGACCAGGAAAAGCACCTGGATCCTGGCTCCTGCCATCGGATCAGCACGGTGCGCCCGGCTGCAGCGGCGGCCATTGGAGGGTGAACCAACGGCAAAAGGAAGACCTTTCTCTCTCTGTCTCTCTCTCTCACTGTCCACTCTGCCTGTCAAAAAAAAAAAAAAAAGAAAAAAAAAGAAAACCCGGATGAAGCCCCTGGCTTTGGCCTGGCCCAGTGCTGGCTGATGCGGCCATCTGGGGAGTGAACCAACAGAGGAAGATCTCTCTCTGTAACTCTGACTTTCAAAATAAGTTTTTAAATTATTAAACCTTTAAAAATGTTATAGAAATTAATTTACTTGAAAGAGTTACACAGAGAGGAGAGGCAGAGAGAGAGTCTTCCATCCGCTGGTTCACTCCCCAGTTTGCCACAATGGCTGGAGCTGTGCTGATCTGAAGCCAGGAGCTTCTTCTGTGTCTCCCACACAGGTGCAGGGGCCCAAGGACTTGGGCCATCTTCCACTGCTTTCCCAGGCCACAACAGAGAGCTGGATCAGAAGTGCAGCAGCTGGGACTCGAACCAGCGCCCATATGTGATGCCAGCATGCAGGCAGTGGCTTTACCTGCTACACCATAGTGCCAGCCCTGAAAATTAATGTATCAGTTTCCAGTCTGTTTATGTACACATCCTACTTTGCTTTGGACTTGGGTTGTAGGATTTTTTTTTTTTTTTAAAGATTTACTTACTTATTTGAGAAAGGGGGAGAAAGAGAGAGGTCTTCCATCTGCTGGTTCACTCCCCAGTTGGCCGCAATGGCTGGAGCTGCGCCAATTTGAAACCAGGAAGCCAGAAGCTTCCGGGTCTCCCACGTGGGTGCAGGGGCACAAGCACTTGGGCCATCTTCTACTGCTTTCCCAGGCCACAGCAGAGAGCTGGATCAGAAGTGGAGCAGCCGGGATTTGAACTGGTGCCCATTTGGGATGCTGGCACTGCAGGTGGAGGCTTAACCTACTACAGCACCGATCCCAGGGTAATGCTGATCCCTGGGAAGATTGGCGTCTGTGCTGCCACCCTCTGGGACTGACGGCCAGTGTTTCGCTGTGGTGGTTGGCGAGGTTCTGCACTTGAACTGGCGGTGACGGTCTGTTCCCGCCTCCTGCCTGCATCTCTGTGCTTTTCCCCCTCTTCCTCCTCCTCCTGCTTTTAGTAGGAAGGATGTACCAGGTATCCCTGACACTTAGATTTCAGAATATTCTTAGAACCACCCAAGTAAACTAGAAACCATGCCAAACTGTCTGACCATACAGATAATAGGAAATATAATTCAAACATAGTTTATTTCCGTACACTAATTTCCACAAATAGAAGATCAGTTAAAACTTTAAGAAAAGGATTGACTTACAGCCACTGTTTATTGAGGACCTGTCGGGCGCCATGGCTGTGCCGGGTGTATCTAATCTTCACGGCCCTCTGAGGTGGTGGTGTCCCCATTGCATGGGTGAGTAAGATGAAAGGGGTTCGTTCCCAGGGTGCAGCGGTGGGAGTGAGCTGAGGTGTCTGACTGCATCCGAAGACCCAAAGGTGCCGTCTCCCCCCCCCCCCCCCCGTAGAGATTGGGGAGTGGGAAGAGCGTTTCTAGCCCCCACCCCCACCCCCACCCTCCGTTCAGTGTTCATTTGACAGGAAAGAAGTGGGAGGCCTCTCCTAGGATACTGGGTGTGTCGGCGGGAAGCAGATGCTGCAGGCAGGGAAAGCGAGAAAACAGTTGTGTGTGCCCTGTTTCTTCGGCCGTGTTCTCTCACGCCCGCTTTCCCAGGTGTGTCGGCAGGGCCTGAGTCCCAGGAGGAGCAGCCAGGGCGCCAGTTGTAGCAATTTGGTTATGATACTGTGATAGGCTAGAGGTCGTCGTGTAGCAATTTGGTTATGATGATATTGTGATAGGCTAGAGGTCGTCGTGGGGACACAGTCAGCAGCCCTCTTCTTGTGTAAAGGCAGAGAGAGGGGGAGAGAGAGATCTTCCGTCTGCTTGTTTACTCCCCAAATGGCTGCAGTGGCTGAAAACGGGCAAGGCCAAAGCCAGGAGCCAGGAACTCCAGCTGGGTCTCCCACATGGGTGGCAGGGGTCAAGCGCCTGAGCCATCTTCCGCTGCTTTCCCGGGTGCATTATCTGGGGGGTGAGTGGGGAGTGGAGCGGCCGGGACTAGCACTGGTGCTCCAGTATAGGATGCCAGCGACACAGCTTCACCTGCTGTAGCGCGCAGTGCCAGCGCCTCCTGCTGGGTGGTTTTGACTGTGTTGTTGGGGCTGTGGCTTTGCCAGGGGCAGGTCTTAGCCCTGGGGGAGGGTCTTGTGACTTGCTTCCTCCTTACATACAACGTCTTTATGCCCTCAGAGATTTTCTCCCCTTAATCTTTTTTTTTTTTTTTTTTTTTAAGATTTATACATTTACTTGAAAGGCAGATGCAGAAAGAGAGGGACAGAGAGGAAGAGGTCACCCATCTGCTTGTTCCCTCCCCAAATGGCTGCAACAGCCAGAGTTGGGCCAATCTGAAGCCAGGAGCCAGGAGCTTCTTCTGGGTCTCCCACATGGGTGCAGGGGCCCAAGGACTTGGGTCATCTTCCACTGCTTTCCCAGGCCACAGCAGAGAGCTGGATCAGAAGTGGAGCAGCCCGGACTCAAAGCAGCGCCTATAAGGGATGCTGGTGCTGCGGGCAGCAGCTTACCCGCTACAACACCAGCCCCTCACCCCTCATGGAGGGAGGCGGTCTGTCTGCTGTGACTCCTTCCTGCTGGGTCAGGGCGTCGTCCCTTCACAGTCAGGGCTGAATCCCCTGCCGGCTGATCTGGAGGCTCCGCTGTCGGCAGTGGCTGGACTCCCTGCGTGGCCATCATCTTTCACGAAGCTCGAATTCTGAAGGACAAACCTGACGATTAGGGTGAGCGTACGTGGGCCAGAGAGGAGCAGGAGTGAAAGCCAGGTCAGAGAAGGGAGAGCGCTTCCCCTGGGCCGCTTCCCAGGGTGGTGGAGGCCAAGGGACTTCCCTCAGCAGTCAGGGAGCGAGCCGGCACCATCACAGACCCTCCCAGGGCTCTCCCTGGAGCCCACTGCCGTCAGTGTACCTGCAGGGGGTCTGCTGACCACTGCTGTCAGTGTAGCTGCAGGGGGTCTACTGACCACTGCCGTCAGTGTACCTGCAGGGGGTCTGCTGACCACTGCTGTCAGTGTACCTGCAGGGGGTCTGCTGACCACTGCTGTCAGTGTACCTGCAGGGGGTCTGCTGACCACTGCCGTCAGTGTACCTGCAGGGGGTCTGCTGACCACTGTCGTCAGTGTACCTGCAGGGGGTCTACTGACCACTGTCGTCAGTGTACCTGCAGGGGGTCTGCTGACCACTGTCGTCAGTGTAGCTGCAGGGGGTCTGCTGACCACTGCCGTCAGTATACCTGCAGGGGGTCTGCTGACCACTGCCGTCAGTGTACCTGCAGGGGGTCTGCTGACCACTGCCGTCAGTGTACCTGCAGGGGGTCTGCTGACCACTGCCGTCAGTGTACCTGCAGGGGGTCTGCTGACCACTGCCGTCAGTGTACCTGCAGGGGGTCTGCTGACCACTGCCGTCAGTGTACCTGCAGGGGGTCTGCTGACCACTGCCGTCAGTGTAGCTGCAGGGGGTCTGCTGACCACTGTCGTCAGTGTACCTGCAGGGGGTCTGCTGACCACTGCCGTCAGTGTACCTGCAGGGGGTCTGCTGACCACTGTCGTCAGTGCACGTGCAGGGGGTCTGCTGACCACTGCCGTCAGTGTACGTGCAGGGGGTCTGCTGACCACTGTCGTCAGTGCACGTGCAGGGGGTCTACTGACCACTGCCGTCAGTGTACCTGCAGGGGGTCTGCTGACCACTGCCGTCAGTGCACGTGCAGGGGGTCTGCTGACCACTGCCGTCAGTGTACCTGCAGGGGGTCTACTGACCACTGCCGTCAGTGTACATGGAGGGGCTCTACTGACCACTGCCGTCAGTGTACGTGCAGCAGGTCTACTGACCACTGCACACACTCCGTTGGCTGTCCATAGCCACTTTAGCTAAGCAGGTGCTCTAGGCCTAGCCAGTGGTCTGAGTTAAGTTGCCCAAGGCAGCAGACAGATTCTCAAACAGACTTCATGTAGTGGATTTTCTTCCTTTGCCGAGAGCCAAATGGTAGAAGAGTTTACTTGCCAATGGCAGTCTCCTGAGGAGACGGGAGAAACAGGAAAAGCTAGTCAGCTGGGAAGTGTGATAGCCTTGGTCTCTCTCTCTGGGAAATTCACACCAGACGCAAAAACTTTTCTTGTTTTTTCCTGATGTTTTTATTGATTTGAGAGGTAGAGTTGGGGGGGGTTCCATTTACTGCTTCACTCCCCAAATGGCCGCAGTGGCCGGAGCTGGGCCAATCCAAAGCCAGGAGTCTCTTCCTGGTCTCCCATGTAGGTGCAGGGGCCCGAGCACTCAGGCCATCTTCCATTGCTTTCCCAGGCCACAAGTAGAGAGCCGGATCAGAAGAGGAGCAGCCGGGACACATACATGAGTAGCGCGCATATGGGATGCTGGCACCTCAAATGGAGGCTTAGCCTACAACGCCACAGCACCAGCCCCTATCTTTACCACCTTTTATTTATTTATTTATTTATTTATTTTGAAAGAGTTACAGAGAGAGAGAGAGAGAGAAAGGTCTTCCATCTGCTGGTTCACACCCCAAATAACTGCAACAGCCAGAGCTGAGCTGATCCGAAGCCAGGACAGGAGCCTCTTCTGGGTCTCCCACGTGGGCGCAAGGGCCCAAGGACTTGGGCCATTCTCTACTGCTTTCCCAGGCCATAGCAGAGAGCTGGATCAGAAGTGGAGCAGCCAGAACTCGAACCAGTGCCCATATGGGATACCGGCGCTGCAGGCTGCAGTTTTAACCCGCTGCGCCACAGCGCCGGCCCCTTTACCACTTTTTTTTTTTTTTTTTTTTTTTGACAGGCAGAGTGGACAGTGAGAGAGAGAGACAGAGAGAAAGGTCTTCCTTTTCCATTGGTTCACCCTCCAATGGCCGCCGTGGCCAGTACGCTGCGGCCGGCGCACCGCGCTGATCCGATGGCAGGAGCCAGGTGTTTCTCCTGGTCTCCCATGGGGTGCAGGGCCCAAGCACTTGGGCCATCCTCCACTGCACTCCCGGGCCACAGCAGAGAGCTGGCCTGGAAGAAGGGCAACTGGGACAGAATCCGGCGCCCCGACCAGGACTAGAACCCGGTGTGCCGGCGCCGCAGGTGGAGGATTAGCCCACTGAGCCGCAGCGCCAGCCCCCTTTACCACTTTTAAAGATAAACTTGAGGGTATGGGCGCTGGTTTGACACCCAGCTGCTCCACTTCCAATCCAGCTCTCTGCTATGGCCTGGGAAAGCAGTGGAAGATGGCCCAAGTCCTTGGGCGCCTGCACGCACGTGGGAGACCTGGAGGAAGCTCCTGGCTCCTGGCTTCATATCAGCACAGCTCTGGCCATTGCTGCCAACTGGGGAGTGAACCAGCAGTTGGAAGCCCCCCCATCTCTATCTCTCCCTGCCTCTCCTCTCTCTGTGTAACTCTGACTTTCAAATAAATAAATAAATGAATCTTAAAAAAAAAAAAAGATAAACTGGAGGTCCTGAATTGGCTCACAGACGTAGGCAGCTATCTTCTGTTTGCTGTGGAGACAGCTGATCTCTGCGCTCTCTTTCTCCTGGTCGGCTGCCACATGCTGGGGAACTGCAGGGTCCAAGTTCTTGTCTCTGACCCGTGAGAGAATTGAGGACAGATGTGTGAAAGTTAGCAGAGGAGAATAAGACTCAGAGGGAAAGCCATAGGGAGCGGCCTGAACTAGATGCGCATTGTTTCTCAGTAGGAATTAATGGTCTGTTTAATGTGAAAATTCAAACAGTATGGAAGGATATAAAAAAAAAGATTTTTTCCCTCCTGAAGATAACCGCTGGTAACAGTTGAAAGCTAGTGTTACACATGAGGGGAACACAAATATATAGTACTTCTTCTTCTTGCTGTTCTTTACTTAATTTTTTTTAAAGATGTATCTATTTGAAAGTTAATGACAGAAAGAGAGCTTCCATCTGCTGCTATTTGGGGAATAAACCAGCAGATGGAAGACTGGGGCTGGGCCGAGCCAGGAGCCAGGCGCTCCATGCGGGCTTCCAGTGCGGGCGGCAGGGCCCAGGCACTCGGCGTCCTCCTCTGCTTCCCCAGGCACCAGCAGGAGCTGCACTGGAGGCAGCGGCTGGGACGAGACCGGGCTCTGCTGGAGCGCCTGCACCACCGTGCTTCATTGCAGATGCCTCTTTGCATATCAGTACATGAGACTGATTTCATTTGGCTTGTTAACTGTTTCTCCCCCAACATAGATTGGCGATTCATAACGAATGCATTAAGAAACAAAGGTCAAGTGCGATTTTGACCACTGAAGTCGCTGCTCTTTCTTGTTGCAGCTCTCCAGTCAGTTCGCTGCTACTCCCACGGGTCGCATGAGACAGATGAGGAGTTTGACGCTCGATGGGTGACATACTTCAACAAGCCCGATATAGATGCCTGGGAGTTGCGTAAAGGTAATTGGAATGGAGACACGTGTCTGTTTTGGCGTGTAAATGTGAGCGGTTTCTGTGGCTTCCTTAAAAATGCATCGTGCGTCCTGGTTACTGTCACACAGCTTCCAGTTAGGAGACTGTAGCTTAACTAAGTTAAGTGCTTTTTGTAAAGCAGGGTTCTTCTTATTTGAAAGGCAGAAGGACAGAGAGGGAACGAAGAGAATCTTCCATCCACTGGTTCACTCCCCAAATGCCTGTGGCAGCCAGCCTGGGCCAGGATGAAGCCAGGAGCCTGGAGCTCCATGTGGGCTTCCCACGTGGGCGGCAGGGGCCCAGGTACTTCTGCCGTCATCCACTGCTTCCCAGACACATTAGCATGGGGCTAGATTGGAAGGGCAGAGTAACCAGGACTTGAACCAGGCACTCCAGCATGGGATGCAGGATCCCCTGTGCCACAACGCCCACCCCAAAGTGAGTTTTAAAGTGGGTGCTGTTGACATGTTGGGCCAGGTAAAGGAGGCTGTCCTTCACATGGTAACATTTCAGTGCTATTGTTGCCTGCTACCCACTGAATGCACACACACCCACTATTACAATAACCAAAAAGTCGTCAGACATTGCCCGGTATCTCCTGGGAGACAGCATCACCCTGGGTTGAAAACCGCTGCTGTAACGACAGAGCCAGGTGAGCGCAGTTAGCAGTTTCCTTTGCTTGCCCTCGTCTGAGAGAGCTGTGCCTTGGTTCTCCTCAGTCGCACGTGTGTGTTGAACATGACGGTGTCTGTCGTCAGTATTGCCATGGTGTCCTCGTGTAGGCCTCGTTAACCCTCCGTAAGCATTTCCCTGATTGTTTTTAGATTGTTTTCCAATTGGATCTGTGTTAAAGCATCCAAAGTCGACATTTGTACTAAAAGTTACCCTCTTGTTTAAAAAAAAAAAATGCTTATGGAAAAGACATTTGCAGTTAAGGAAACTCGGAGGTGTCTCTCCAGAACTCACTGACTGGAAGACCCACTGCGTTGTCATCGCCCAGGGGGTTTAGCTGAATCCCACAGATGAAGAGAATAGAGGCCCAAACAGAGAAGCCACACGTCCGTGCCTGGGCAAAGGTGCGGATAGCCAGGCTGTACTGTGGGGGGGTTGCCCCCCGCTGACGTGGCCCTTCTTCTTCGTTTTGACAGGGATGAACACGCTTGTTGGCTACGATCTGGTGCCAGAACCCAAAATCATTGATGCTGCTCTGCGGGCCTGCAGACGGTTAAATGACTTTGCTAGTGCAGTTCGCATCCTAGAGGTTGTGAAGGTCAGTGAGATGCCAGTGTCACGATGTTGACCAGAAGAATTATGAAAGAGCCCTGTGGTTTGACTTTATTTGATTTTAAAAACTAAATGAGGATGTTCAAAAAGTTCATGGAAAATGCATATACTAAAAATTATGCTTGAATTTCCAATATTTACATCAAAATAGCACATTTTAATTCTACCATAAATTTTTAAAAGCATTTTTGTACACTGATTCCCTTCCCTCTTGTTTGGTTACTGTTTAATTTTCCATAGGGGGCAAATACATTGCATTTTAAATAAAAATTTTGATTTTGAGAAATATAGTCAAGAAGGCCTAGATTTATTTTATTTATTTGAAAGGCAGAGAGAGAGAGAGAGAGAGAGAGAGAGGTCGGTCGGTCTTCCATCCGCTGGTTCACTCCCCAGATGGTCACAACTGCCGGAGCTGTGCCGATCTGAAGCCAGGACTTTTCCCAGGTCTCCCACGTGGGTGCAGGGCCCAAGGACTTGGGTCATCTTCCACTGCTTTCCCAGGCCATAGCAGAGAGCTGGATCAGAAGAGGAGCTAGAACCAGCGCCCATATGTGATGCCAGTGCTTCAGGCCAGGGCTTTAACCTGCTGCGACACAGTACCAGCCCCAAAGGAGACCTAGAATTTTTAAAGGCAGCGTAGCAGTTCGCACTTCCTTGGCTCATTTGCCTTTTTTTTTTTTTTTAAAAAGATTTATTTATTTATGTGAAAGGCAGAGGTACAGAGAGACAGAGTGAGATCTTCCATCCACTGGTTCACTCCCTAAATGGCTGCAATGGCCAGAACTGGGCTGATCTGAAGCCAGGAACTTCTTCTGGGTCTCCCATGCGGGTGCAGGGCCCCAAGCACTTGGGCCATCCTCCACTGCTTTCCCAGGCCACAGCAGAGAGCGGGATCGCAAGTGGAGCAGCAGGGACTTGAACCAGCGCCCACATGGGATGCCGGCTCTGCAGGCGGAGGCTTCATGCTGTGCCACGGCGCCGGCCCCTCGTTTGTCTTTGACGTTTGCTCCCGAGGAAGCCTGTGCCAGCCAGGTGGACGAGAGTGCTCTGTGCAGTCCCCGCGAAGACGCTGTGTGAGGACCGTCCTCTCCCTGCCGTGGGAATGGTGGTGAAGGGTTCTGCAGGCTGTCAGTCCAGTCAGCACTGGCGGTTAATTCAGTTAGGCTTTCAAATTGGAGGCAAATTAAACAACTTTTCCTGTGTTAACGTGATTATTCCCGTTGCCTGCTGGCCATGTTCAGTTGCCTCCACAGAATTCTGTCATCACCACTTCCTTCTCTGGGAATTCCGGGCTCTCAGTATGTGTTCTGCCGCACTCCAGGGCATCTGCGCACAGCGGTGCGTTCCTGCTGGGTGTCCCAAGGACAGTGCGGTAGAAATCCAGGAACCGGCATCGTTGGTTTTCTGGCTTTGTGCATGTAAACCTGGTATTTCCACTGATACAGTGTTGGTCTTTTCATACAGTTCAGTTTGGTGTCATCTTCAGTAGTAAACGATGCGCTTTTCTTCTAGAAAAAAGATACGTGTTCTGGATTTAGTCTGACTGTCTTAGGTACTCTCAAGGATCTTAACACCTGCCTTGAACAGTGCCTGTGTAGGTTGCCCTCTTTGTTGGACAAATGGAGTAACTTAAAAGTAGATGACCTGCATTAATTCTGGGCTACTGGCCTCTGCATATGGGATCAAAGCTTAAGTTCATTTTGTTAATGGAGAGAGTGAAATGTGACTGTTCTCTTGGCCAGGACAAAGCAGGACCTCATAAGGAAATCTACCCCTATGTCATCCAGGAACTTAGACCAACTTTAAATGAACTGGGAATCTCTACTCCAGAGGAGCTGGGCCTTGACAAAGTGTAACCTGCGTGAGTAGGCAGCGTGCCGCTGGGGGAGGCAGGACCTGGGAGGGTGGGTGACGTCTCAGCCACTGAAGGCCGTTCCTGCCTGTGAGAGGGCGGCCGTGAGCATGAAGAGTGCAGGGTGCCGGGGCCAACTGCAAGGAGCTGAAACTAGTCTGTTTTAAGATTTATTTATTTCAATGGCAGAGATACAGAGAGAGGTAGAGACAGAGGGAGAGAGGTCTTCCATCCACTGGTTCACTCCCCAAATGGCCACAATGACCAGAGCTGATCTGATCCAAAGCCAGGAGCCAGGAGCTTCTTCCAGGTCTCCCATGCAGCTGCAGGGGCCCAAGCACTTGGGTCATCTTCCACTGCTTTCCCAGGTCATAGCAGAGAGCTGGATTGGAACTGGAGTAGCCAGGACTTAAACCGGCGCCCATGTGGGCACTGCAGGCTGGGGCTTTAACCCGCAGCACCATAGTGCCAGCCCTAAAACTATTATTTCTAGTAAGGCAAGTAAAAGCCTCCTTAACTGAAGGAGAAATCTGTATTAAATGTTTCAAGCGTGGAGAAAAATGTGGACACGGGTGTGGGGAGCCCTGTCTGCAGGGAGGTGTCCAGGTGTTGCCGCCCATGTCTCCTGTGGGTCCCTTGTTACTTCCTTCTCCCCCACAGGAAATGACTGCTCTCATGTAGACTGGGAGTCGTCGCCGTGCCCTTAATTTTTAATAGCAGAGTTACATTAATTTGATGGATTTGGGGGGATTTTTTTAAAGCCTGCTTTAAGGCAGTGGGCTCTTTTCTTTTAAATTTTTTTTTATTTGACAGTACAGTGACAGAGAGAAAGGTCTTCCTTTTCCATTGGTTCACCCCCCAAATGGCCGCCACGGCCAGCGCTGCGCCGATCCAAAGCCAGGAGCCAGGTGCTTCTCCTGGTCTCCCATGCAGGTGCAGGGCCCAAGGACTTGGGTCATCCTCCACTGCCTTCCCGGGCCACAGCAGAGAGCTGGACTGGAAGAGGAGCAACCGGGACTAGAACCCGGCGCCCATATGGGATGCCGGTGCTGCAGGCGGAGGACTAACCAAATGAGCCACGGCGCCGGCTCCAAAACAATTATATTAAAAAAAAAAAAGAGTAACTGCCGGATACTTTCCTGATTGGAGAGAGGGCCCAGCCTCGGGTATAAATGCTGGCAAGGCTGCGCAGCCCGACTGGTTCCCGCCTCCCCCGCGCTCCCCCGGGCTCCCCAGCTGACCTCAGGCAGGGTCAGTAAGAGCAGAAATGGTGCGGAAGATAGCGCTTCCCTGGACAGCAGCTCTCAAAGGTGTTTTTACTCAGATGTGCACCTTTATTCTTCCCTGGCTAATCTGTTGTTTTCTCTTCCAGGTGAGCTCCCAGTGACTCACTGTGTTGCTACTTGACTGTAACCATCACCTGGACATGCTGATGATAACGTATTACCTTATGCAAACTCGCTTTCCTTACTGAGCACCAGACCATGCCGTGGCAACTGGGACTCAATAAACGGGGAGTGAGTTTGAACTGAAATCAGGTGTTGTGTGCTGTTTGCGGTGAGGAGCGGGAGGTGATCGCCGTCGGGCCAGCTGACGAGCTGGGGAGGGCTGCAGCGCCTTTGTGTGACCGTGGTGCTCAGGGCCGGCAGGCACCGGGCTCAGGGCACCTGTGGCCCGCGGGGGCAGTGACGCTCGGCGGTCAGCGAGGCAGCCCGCCCGGCCACGGTCTTCCCCGGACACCAGGCTTTTCTGGTGCGCTGGGAGGCATTCTGATCAGAGAGCCCCGTCAGCAGGTCTGCGTGCGCAAGTGAAGGGAGCACACACGCAGCGTCGTGGTGCCGCCACCACGGCACAGCGGGTTAGCACCGTGCCGGACACCCACACCCTGGGTCAGAATGCTGATTCAGTCCTGGCTGCTCTGCCTCCGAGCCGGCTCCCTGCCGCTGTCCCTGGGAAGGCAGCAGAAGGTGGCCCAAGTACTTGGACGGAAGAGTGACCAGTCGACTGGTCACTATCTGCCTTTCAGATACAGTAGAAATACAATCTTTAAATGGAATTAAGTAACAAGCATATAGGATGCTGCTCAACAGGTGTTAGCCCCTCTGCAGGGGCTTGGAGGGCTGCTGAGGCCAGCTGCAGGGGCGCAGGCTAGGCTGCGAGGGTGAGGGTGGAGGCGGCGTGGGTCTCTGCTGTACGGGTGAAGGTTTCAGGTGTGGCTGGGTAGGAATGGCAGGTGGGAAATGGTGGGGCCTGCCTCCTCAGTGTCTTGAGTTCAGTTGAGATTCCCAAATTTTGTTTTGGCCTGAGTTAGTCAGATGCACTCATTAGAAACAGGTGGGTGTTGTGAGAATTTTTTGTAAATGCTTTATTTTTAAACTTTTATTTGCTTGCTTTCTTTGAAAGAGAGAGAGACTGTGCTTCCGTCCACCGGTTCACTGCCCAAATACTTGTAAATGCCGGGACTGGGCAGGGCCAACGCCAGGAACCCAGGACTCAACCCCTTGAGCCAGCATCTGAGGGTGTGCACTCTGGAACTGAGTGCAGGGCCAGGCCTGGGTCCCAGCTGCCCCAGTCTGGAGTGAACTGTCTTCACTGCCACCCCAGAGGCCATCCCGGATAAAGTTCTCACTTCCATCGACGCCCGTTCTCCCCCCACATCCCAGCGGGACGCCCGTCAGCCCGATGGGAGCGCCCCTCCTTGGCTGCGCTGGTTGCATCTTGGCCTGGCGGATCATGGCTCTACCTAAGGAAGGCACATGGCCGGTGGGGGCCCCTCAGCTTGACCTGAGTGGGCGGGGCTCCTCCCCAGGCAGCGTGGCCCCAGGCTTTCTCTTTCCTGATGCTTTACTTAGAAGTTTTTCTAATCATTTAATAATTTGCCACATTTGTTTAGACCTAGTATAAACACACTTTTTTTCTCCTTTTTTTTTTTTTAAGATTTATTTTATTTGAAAGACAGAGTTACAGAGAGGCAGAGAGAGGTCTCCATCCACTGGTCCAGTCCCCAAACGGCCACAACGGCCAGAGCTGAGCTGATCTGAAGCCAGGAGCCTCTTCCAGGTCTCCCACGCGGGTGCAGGGGCCCAAGGACATGGGCCATCCTCCACTGCTGTCCCAGGCCACACCAGCAGAGAGCTGGATCAGAAGCAGAGCAGCCAGGCTTTAAACCAGCGCCCACATGGGATGCTGGTACCACAGGAGGTGGCCTCACCTGCCACGCCACAGCACCAGCCCCTCTCCATTATTGAAAGTATGTTTCAGCCAGCGCCGTGGCTCACTAGGCTAATCCTCCACCTTGCGGCACCGGCACCCCAGGTTCTAGTCCCGGTCGGGGCGCCAGATTCTGTCCCGGTTGCCCCTCTTCCAGGCCAGCTCTCTGCTGTGGCCAGGGAGTGCAGTGGAGGATGGCCCACGTGCTTGGGCCCTGCACCCCATGGGAGACCAGGAGAAGCACCTGGCTCCTGGCTTCGGATCGGCGCAGTGCGCTGCCTGCAGCGCAGCGGCCATTGGAGGATGAACCAATGGCAAAGGAAGACCTTTCTCTGTTTCTCTCCCTCTCTCACTGTCCACTCTGCCTGTCAAAAATAAATAAATAAATAAAAAGGTATGTTTCAGACATGACACATTTTACTCCTAAATTCTTAAGATGTCTAAAAATAAGGGCTCTAACCCCCTTGCATAACCACAACACTATCACTGTGCACCAAGAGGTTTGACATAAAATGCACACATTTCCCACTTCTGAGGAGTCCACGCCCATAATGTTGTAGACTGTTCGGTAATCCCTGTCTACCTGATGGCTTCATTGTTAAAATCCTGTCAGAAACACTATTCAGGCTGTCCTGCTGGCCAACAGAGGGTGGTGGCACGGAGCAGTGGGATGGAAAACGCTGCGAATCCAAATCCGCGCTCAGGCCCAGGTCCCAGTGTGCATAGCAGCATCTCGGATCAGAGAGGCAATGGTGTAGCCCAACAGTCTTGGCTTTATTTTCAATTCTGGAATCCGGCAGCAAGTCGCAGGACAGACAGAATGGCTGAGGAGAGCACTGGCCAGAGGCAGGTGGGCTGTTCAGCGGTCACTTTCCCCGGAAGGTGGGGGCGGTGGGGAGGTGGCGGGAACGTCATCTCGCCTGCTGAGGCTGGGCTCTGTTCTGGAAACACCTGCGGTAGAACAGGCCACCAGCTGGGGAAGGTGTGAGACCCGAGAGGACAAATGAGACTGCAGAGTGTGACGTGGGGAGCCTCGACTCTGGTGGCCACAAGACACGGGTCCCTGCGTCCCCAGTCAGTAGTGAGGGGTTCATAAGGTAAGCCTGACAAAGGTGACCTGCAGCTGACCTTGTGACCCCGGCCTTCCTCAAGGAGCACTGTGGGGAGCAACTCGGACTAGACTAAGTTACTGGAATTAAGACTTATTTTATGCATCTGCTCTCCCACAATATGGCGCTGGGAGAGGAGGAAACAGCTTCTACACAGCTGCCTCCAGTTCAACCAATAAACAAACAGCAGGACCTGCTCCTGATTGGAGGAGGGCAGTGTACTCGGCGTGTGGGTAGCAGAGTTGGGATTGGTGGAAGAGGACTATAAAGGAGGAGAGAGACAACATGCACCAGGAACATCTATCTGAAGGAACACCTGAGCAGCCCCCGAGAGAGCCGGCCGGCGGTGTGCCGCTCTCCTGCGGAAGTGGGGAAAGTGGCAGGGGGAGCCTCCCCTCCACGGAGGTGGAAGGGTCGGTAGCCAACCCGGGAAGAACCAGCAGCAAACCCAGGAAGGGCCGAGCAGACAAAAGAACAGCGCAGGGTCCTGTGTCGTTCCTCCGCGAAGAGGGGGAGCGACATAATGGTGCCGTGACTCGGATAGGAAACTTAGGAGGGAAGAAGCGGGAAGAAGTGGGAAAATACCGGAGAGAGAGACTAGCAAAGAGCCTAGGGAAAAGCCGGACGGAAAAGGTGCCGGAAGAAGCTATTGAAAGCCTAGGCATAGACTCGGATACGGACTGTGGGAAAGAAGTTAGGAGAAATCTCTAAGATTGAAAGCGAAAGTGAAAGCTAGAACAAACAGACTCAGACACGGACTGTGGGGAGAAGCCAGGAGAAATGAGAGGGGAATATTGTTGGAAGAAAACTTAGGGAAACATACCGGGTAGAGAAAAATGTTAGGGAAAATGAAGCTGCGGGGGCAGGCTGAGGCGGAGACGTAAGCCAGCTTGGGATTCTTCAAGTCAGCCCGGGGAGCAAAAGGCGAAAATCTGGAACCAGAGGTGGACGCGTAAGCCAGGTTGGAATCCGTCAGATTAGCCCGGGGAGCAAAAGACGGGAAGCCAAACCGAAAGGTGCAGACGTGAGCTAGGTTGAATTCGCCAGGTTAGCCCGGGGAACTTAGACTGAATACTGGTGGCGGAAACGTGAGCTAGGCTGTGTGACTCGCGGAAGCCACCGCGTGCAGAGAGAGCGCACGGGGCGTGAGTAGGAAACGTGGGGCTAGTGCGAAGGCCGTGGTGCGGGTGCAAAGGGCGCGGAGCGCGCAGAGCCGGGAAGCCACCGCGGGGCAAGGCGCCAAGAAGCAGCCTCGGGGCGGGCGCCGGGAAGCCGCGGGGATAAGAGAAACAGAAGTTTAGAAGTAAAATGAGAGAAATAGGAATGCTGGCAGATAGACGTAAAATAGGAGAAATAGGAATGCCCGGAGATAGAGAAATAGAGAAAAATAAGGCCTCCCCACAACATGGCAATGAGAGAGCTTGGATTCGGTCTGCCTGATTAGTAAGACGATAAGCACCTGTGGGCGGCTGCAGGTCACTGAAGACAGGCACGTTATCAACACCAATAAGTCTCCCCACAAGATGGCAATGAGAAGGCTTAGATTCGGTTTGCCTGATTGGTAGGGCTTGTAAGCACCTGCAGGCAGATCTAGCAGAGCAGAGCATGCGCTGCAGGGCACCGAACACAGGCACACATCAGCGCCTAAAAACCTCCTCACAACATGGCGAAGAGAGGACTTGGATTCGGTTTGCCTGATTGGTAGGGCTTGTAAGCACCTGTGGGCAACTCTAGCAAGCAGAGCAGAGTGTGTGCCGCAGGGCACCGAAGACAGGCACGTATCAACGCCAAAAAATAAAAAGAAAGGGGGATCTGTGGGGAGCAACTCTGACTAGACTAAGTTACTGGAATTAAGACTTATTTTAGTGCCGGCGCCGCGGCTCACTAGGCTAATCCTCCGCCTTGCGGCGCCGGCACACCGGGTTCTAGTCCCGGTCAGGGCGCCAGATTCTGTCCCGGTTGCCCCTCTTCCAGGCCAGCTCTCTGCTGTGGCCAGGGAGTGCAGTGGAGGATGGCCCAAGTGCTTGGGCCCTGCACCCCATGGGAGACCAGGAGAAGCACCTGGCTCCTGCCTTCGGATCAGCGTTATGCGCCAGCCGCGGCGGCCATTGGAGGGTGAACCAACGGCAAAGGAAGACCTTTCTCTCTGTTTCTCTCTCTCACTGTCCACTCTGCCTGTCAAAAAAAAAAAAAAAAAAAAAAAAAAAAAAAAAAAGAAAGGGGGATCT
Organism: Oryctolagus cuniculus; assembly: GCF_051225735.1. Taxonomy (NCBI): domain Eukaryota; kingdom Metazoa; phylum Chordata; class Mammalia; order Lagomorpha; family Leporidae; genus Oryctolagus; species Oryctolagus cuniculus. Next base: position 108,625,674 of record NC_142878.1, read on the forward strand.
GTGGGGAGCAACTCTGACTAGACTAAGTTACTGGAATTAAGACTTATTTTAGTGCCGGCGCCGCGGCTCACTAGGCTAATCCTCCGCCTAGCGGCACCGGCACACCAGGTTCTAATCCCGGTTGGGGCGCCGGATTCTGTCCCGGTTGCCCCTCTTCCAGGCCAGCTCTCTGCTGTGGCCAGGGAGTGCAGTGGAGGATGGCCCAGGTGCTTGGGCCCTGCACCCCATGGGAGACCAGGAAAAGCACCCGGCTCCTGGCTCCTGCCATCGGATCAGCGCGGTGCGCCGGCCGCAGCGCGCCGGCCGCGGTGGCCATTGGAGGGTGAACCAACGGCAAAGGAAGACCTTTCTCTCTGTCTCTCTCTCTCACTGTCCACTCTGTCTGTCAAAAAAAAAAAAAAAAAAGACTTATTTTATGCATCTGCTCTCCCACAATATGGCGCTGGGAGAGGAGGAAACAGCTTCTACACAGCTGCCTCCAGTTCAACCAATAAACAAACAGCAGGACCTGCTCCTGATTGGAGGAGAGCAGCGTACTCGGCGTGTGGGTAGCAGAGTTGGGATTGGCAGAAGAGGACTATAAAGGAGGAGAGAGACAACATGCACCAGGAACATCTGAAGGAACACCTGAGCAGCCCCCGAGAGAGCCGGCCGGCGGTGTGCCGCTCTCCCGCGGAAGTGGGGAAAGTGGCAGGGGGAGCCTCCCCTCCACGGAGGTGGAAGGGTCGGTAGCCAACCCGGGAAGAACCAGCAGCAAACCCAGGAAGGGCCGAGCAGACAAAAGAACAGCGCAGGGTCCTGTGTCGTTCCTCCACAAAGAGGGGGAGCAACAGAGCACCAGCATTCCAGCCCTTAGATAGGAGCCCTCCACGGGGCCTGCACTGGACTAGCGCTGGTCATCCTGACGACTGGAGTCCTTGGAGCAGCTGTCAGGGTTATCTCTGGGCCAGGATGGCTGTTGTGACCAAAACAGCTGTGGTCTTGTCAGGCTGAGCCCCCCCCCCCCCATCCTGATGAACAGAGTCCCGGCGTGGTGACTGCATTTTGGTTTCTCTTTCTGGTCTGTGTGGGCCTCGTGGGATGGACAGTAGCCCTAGAACTGCAGACGTGAGCAGCCCTCCCTGTGCTGTCTCTTCCTAACAAAACAGCGGCTCCCCTTGCAGGATTCTAGAGAATGAAAGACTAGTGGCATCGTGCCGTATTAGTTACAGTCATCGTGGTTGTCCTTGAGAGAATGGCGTCAGCCCAGCCAGTGTGCGGAGCTCAGCAGCCGATGCTGCGGTTTCCCTGCCTGTAACGACCCCGCGGAGCTCGTCCTCACAGGGCAGAGCCCAGCTCCCGCTCGGCGAGGGGAGGCGATGCCGGGCCCTGCCCTCGCGCGCGACTGGCTCTCTCCTCAGCATTTTCATTCTAAAAGCGTTTTGTTGAGAGGCAGCTTTCGAGGGAGAGGGACCCAGCGCTCACCTTAAGGGTGCCGGTTATGGAAGGCTCCATGAGCTGGAGTCTGAAACCTGGTGAGCAGGGGGGCTCCGAGGGAAGAAGCCGAGCGGGACACGGCTGTCCCCTGTGAAGCTCCGGTGAGCAGCAGGAGCAGCACTTGGTGACGGTGGGCACGGAGCTATCTGTCCTGAGAAGGGTTAGGAACAGGGTGGGCCTTTAGCCCTGGAGGTTAAGATGCCAACTGGGACGCCCGTGGCCCACATGGGAGTTCCTAGGTCCAGTTCCCAGCTCTCGGCAGTGGTGGTGATGGCTCGAGCAGTTAGATTCCCTGCTACCCACGGGGGAGACCTGGCTTCGGCCCAGCCCCGGCCTGCAGTTGAGGCATTTGGGGAGTGGACAGACGGAGCCCTCTTTGCCTCTTACCTAACAGCCAAGAATCTCTCTCCAAGCACCCACCACCTCCAGGAACCAAAACAAGACCCGGGGACTGGGAGGTGCCTCACCTGTCATTAGGTGTGCCGGACCTGGCATGGCGCCTGCCGCACAGGTAGTGATGGATGGAGGAGCTGTGTGAGGACCCCGAGCCCAGCAGGAAGCCAACCCAGTTGCTGTGGGTTAGGGTTTGAATGACAGTGGCGAGGAAGGACTTTGCGCCTGCCCTCGAGCCTCGGCCCCCTCCAACCCCGGGCTGTGCAGCTTGTGGGAGGGTCGTGACGTGTTTCTCAGGTTCGGTCCCTAAGCCGGAAAGGGAACTGCCACATGCAGGCCAGGATGGACAGGTACAACCTCACAAGTCCTTCTTAATGAAATGAGCTTAGACTCTTATCTGCGATCCCTCCGTCCCCGCACTGCCATGCTCCTGCAGTGCATGAAAATCCGCAGGTGTGGTGGGTTCATCCCGGCTGCTGCAAATCTGATGCAGCTCCCTGCCACGGCCCGGGAAAGCAGCGGAAGATGGCCACGTCCTTGGGCCCTGCACCTGCGTGGGAGACCTGGCGGAAGCTCCTGGCTCCTGGCTTGGGATCAGCTCAGCTCCGGACACTGTGGCCATTCGAGGAGTGAACCAGCAGATGGAAGACTCTCTCTCTTTCTCTCTCTCTGCCTTTCAAATAAAAATCTTAAATAAAAAAGCGGAAATAGGACATTCATTCAAAAACTGATCACTGGGATGCTTTGGGAGAATGTGGTCAAAGGGAAGCCGTGCAAGGTTTGTGACAGCACACACGTGCACTGCCGGCTCTAAGCACCTGGCAGTGTATCGGGGGTCCTACAACGAGGAAACAGGCCGCGAGCGGGCAGCGTGGTGCAGGGTCGCACGCCCAGACCCTGCCTCCGCCTCCGCCTCGGCGGGCTCCTGAGCCTCTCCGCTGTTTCCTTTCCTGGGAAGGCGGCGCCTTTCTCTCTCATGGACCTTTTCTGTGCGACCCAATTCCTCCCGAGTTTATCCCTGCGGACTCTGGGTTTGCGGTGAGACGACCCCCCAAAAGCAAGCTGCAAGCGGCGCAGAGAGCGCGTGCGCACCGCACGCAGTCGGCCCGGAACCGCCCAGCCCCCTGGAAGGCGGAACCATCGGGCCGACCCCTCCAGCAGGCGGAGCCGGAGACCTCTGGGCGGGGAACCCGCTCGCCCGCCATCTTGCCGAGGCGGAGCCCGGGGCGCGCGGCTGCGGGCCGTCAGCAGTGGGCGGAGCCGCGTCGGCCGTGGGCGGGGCCGCGCCGGCGGCGGGGAGGAGCCGGGCCATGGCCACCGCGGAGGGCGGCGTGCGCGCGGGGCGGGCGTCCTGCTCCGGAGCCCGGCCTGGCGGGGCCCAGTGCCGCGCGGCAGGAGCGGTGGGGCCGCCCCCGGGACGGAGCGGCGGCGGAGCCCTGCGGGCCGGGGAGCGCACCCCCGCGGCCGTGGAGAAGCGGGGCCCGTACATGGTGGCGCGCGCTCCCTCCCTTCAGGCCAAGCTGCGTGAGTGAGGCCGAGCGGGGAGGGTCCCTCCGGCCTCGGCAGGGGCCGGAGACGGCTGACCCGGCCCTTTACCTTGCAGAGAAGCACCGGGAGCTGGCCAGGGCGGTGCTGCGGAGGAAGGGCGTCCTGGGGGCCGCGGCCTTCCGCCCCGACTCATCGGCGAGGAGGTCTCGGCGGGCGCGGGTGGACGTGTGCGGGACACGGCGGCCGATGCGGGCGTCGTGCGGGGCCCAGCCCGGGTCCCCCGGCGGGGATGGCGCGGGGTGGGGGCGGCCGGCCAGGGCCGGAGGGACCCTGTCCCCTGCGCCCCGAGGCCTGTCTGCCGGGTGGTGCAGAGAGGCGGGCGGGGCTGTCATCCGTGCTTGATCCCCGCTCAGGTCGGTCAAGTTTAACAAGGGCTACACGGCGCTCAGCCAGAGTCCAGATGAAAACCTGGTGTCCCTCGACTCGGACAGGTTAGTGCCCCCCCACCAGGTGCCCCTCTTTCCGCCAGGGTGGCTTGGTTGCAGGACTGCTAGGTAATCGCGTGGTGGGGTGGGGCCGCACCACCTGCCCCCTTGTCTCTGCCCTGGGGCTGGGCGGACCTGCCCCCTTGTCTCTGTCCCTGGGGCCCGGCCACCTGCCCCCTTGTCTCTGCCCCTGGGGCTGGGCCGAAGTGTCCCCTTGTCTCTGGAGAGAGCTGCCCTGCCCTGGGGCCGGGCTGACCTGCCCCCCTTGTCTCTGCTCCTGGGCCGGCCACCTGCCCCCTTGTCTCTGCCCCTGGGCCTGGCCACCTGCCCCTTGTCTGCCCCTGGGGCTGGGCCGACCTGCCCCCTTGTCTCTGGGGACAGCCACCTGCCCCCTTGTCTCTGCTCCTGGGCCGGCCACCTTCCCCTTGTCTGCCCCGGGCCGACCCCGGTGTGGGCCTGGCCTCACGGTGAACGTGTGCTCTTCTCCTAGTGACGGGGAGCTGGGATCCAGATACTCGTCCGGGTACTCCTCTGCAGAGGCAAGTTCCGCACAGCACCACCGCTCTGCCAAATGCTTGTTTGGCGCCTGCTGCGTGCGGGGCACGGCGCCAGCTTCCGGTCTGCCCTCCTCCCCCAGCAGAGGTATAGGCCGAGGAGAGCTCTGGAGATCCCTCGGGGCGGAGATATCCAGGCCGCACCTTAGCAAAGGAATCCTCTTTTCAGAAAGATTCGTTTATTTCAGTCAGAGTTACACAGAGAGAGAGACAGAGAGAGGTCTTCCATCTGCTGGTTCACTCCGTTGGCCTCAGTGGCTGGAGCTGTGCCGATCTGGAGCCAGGAGCCAGGAGCTTCTCCCGGGTCTCCCACGTGGGTGCAGGGGCCAAGCACTTGGGCCATCTTCCACTCTTTCCCAGGCCACAGCAGAGAGCTGGAAGGGAAGTGGAGCAGCCGGGACTGGAACCAGCATCGCTGGCACTGCAGGCGGCGGCTTTGCCTGCTACGCCACAGTGCGGCCCCGGGAAAGGAATCCTGGCTAGATCCCAGCTGAGCGTTCACTAGCCTGGACTTGCCTGATGCTTCTTGGATTGGGGAGCTCACTACCTCCAGGGCCTGCTGCCCACCGATCTCAGTCCTGCCTCGAGGTGGAGAAGCCCTGTTAATCCCAGATGTCCTTGCAGCCTGGACCCCTAGACCTAGGCTTGCCTCCCCGTGTCACACATACATAACTCAAGGTGCCTGTCTTTGTTACTTTAAGAAACTGTTTGAAGCTGGCACCACGGCTCACTAGGCTAATCCTCCGCCTAGCGGCGCTGGCACCCTGGGTTCTAGTCCTGGTCAGGGCGCCGGATTCTGTCCCGGTTGCCCCTCTTCCAGGCCAGCTCTCTGCTGTGGCCAGGGAGTGCAGTGGAGGATGGCCCAGGTGCTTGGGCCCTGCACCCCATGGGAGACCAGGAAAAGCACCTGGCTCCCGGCTTCGGATCAGCGCGGTGCGCTGGCCGCGGTGGCCATTGGAGGGTGAACCAACAGCAAAAGGAAGACTTTTTTCTCTGTCTCTCTCTCTCACTGTCCACTCTGCCTGTTAAAAAGAAAGAAAGAAAGAAAGAGTTTGAAAGCCAGGAAGACAGACACACAGATCTCCCATTCATTGACTGATTCCCCAGTTGCCTGCATCAGCCAAGGGTGGGCCAGGCCAAGGCTGGGAGCTGGGGACGCAGTATCTCACATGGGTGACAGGGAGCAGCTATGGGGGCCAGCACCTGCACCAGGTGCACATGAGCAGGACACGGGAGTAGAGCCAGGGCCCGGCCCCAGCAGCACCCTCAGCGCCGTGCCGAGCGCCTGCCCCGGGCGTCCTTCCTCTGCTTGTCCATTACCCGAGGTCAGCGTCCCTGCCCCTCTCTTGCCTGTTGCCACCAAGCTTGCTGCTGCCTCGCTGGGCTGGCCCGGTGGCCTCCCAGCTCCCCTGGCAGAGGGGCCTGGGGACGGGACTGCACAGCACTGCTGTGTGCACGCGTGGCCTCACTGCATCTCTGCCATAGACGAGGGGAGTTTGCAAGCGGAAGCTACCGCCTTCCTCCTGCGCGGCGGAACAGTGAAACCAGGCTGGCGGGTTCCACCTCGCAGGACCCAGTGCTGCCAGCCCCTCCCGGCTGTGAAGGCGGCCATTCCTGGTGCCCCATGGGCATGGCCAGGGCCCTCTGATATTTCTGAGGGGCCAGGAGTTTTAGTGAGAGCTCCCTGGGGTGACGGCACTAGCCAGGGCTCTGGGTGTCCCGCAGTCCAGGGAGGAGTGTGGACAGCGGTCACTGTTGGCTCACGGTCCCCGCCTCTCCTCCTCAGCAGGTGACCCAGGAAGTGAGCCGGCAGCTGCTGCAGGACGGGTATCACCTGGATGAGGTGCCCGACGACGAGGACCTGGACCTCATCCCCCCTAAGCCCGTGGCCTCTTCCGCGTGCTCCTGCTGCTGGTGCTGTCCCGGGGACTCTTCCTGCACCCTGCAGTAGGCACGGCCGCCCACGGGGCCCTGCCGCGGAACACTGGAGGCACTGACCGCCTGCGGGGCGGCAGGTGGAGTCCTGCACTGTCCTCTGCTGGAGCAGACCTGGGAGAACCGCTGAGGGCGGCGTCCTGGTTCTGGCAGTGGGTGACGCGGTGCTGTCGGGGAGGACAGGGCAGGCTGCGTGCCCGGGCCGGGCTGGGCTGGGGCATTGTTGGAGGTACAGAGGGCTGGGACCAGTTCCGGGAACTCCATGTGCCCTACTCCCCTCCCTGGCTCTGAGATGGGCTGCCGTTGCTGCTGTTTGACCTTTGTCCTTCAGGTTGCACCTGTCCGGCTTTGGCAGGGAACAGGCAGGTGGCCTGATGGCTTCCGGTGTGCCTGGCCGTGGGTGGGGCTTGCCCACCTGGTCCAGCTGTCAGGCAGGTTTAGTGACGGTCAGCCCCGCCCCGGCTGGCCCTGGAGGCCTGCAGTGTCGTGGTTGCCAGCAGAGGGAGCTGCAGGGAGCAGTCAGTGTGTGGGTGCACCTGCGTGGGTTTAAGCCTAAACCGATGCTCACAGACAGGATCGGGGGGACCTAAGGCAGGTCTGGGCCCCACCTGAGGACATCCTGTGACATCCCCAGCACAGCACAGCTTCTCTGGCCCTCGGCCGGGGCACAGCACGCGGGCATTGTTTCCCACAACCCCCTGGACAGCAGTCTGCTTTTCCAGGCCTCTGGAGTTTTCTCGTGGCCTCCTTGTTTTGTGTGAAAGGGAGTGGATAGCGTCCCCGGGGCCGAGGCAAGGCAGGATGGGGAATGAGGTGATGAGGCCCTGTGGCCACTAGGGGCAGACGAGGGGCAGCACAGGCTGCTGGGGAGAGCCCTGCTTGTCGCCTGTCCGCTGTCCTCGGCAGGGAGTCCCTGCTGGCCTTGGTGGGCTTGTCTCAGTGTGTCAGTGTGAGGCCAAGGAGACTCCTGCTGTCCAGGGCCACGGCTGACTACTGCTGGCGGCTTCGTAAGGAGAAGGGACTGAGCTGGGCCGTTCACCGGGGCCTGGGCTGCCCAGCCTGCAGGGCGTGGGAACACCGCCATTCGGAATCTCGCTGTCCAGGCCTTCCTGCTTCTGCAGAGGTGGAGCGCACGTGTGGGAAGGGATCAGACGTAGGGCAGGTTTGAGAGGGGGGGCGCCCAGGGCAGCCAGGTGTGGAGCCACATCTCTGGGCAGTTGGTCAGGGAGGAGGCGCCTGGGAGAGCAGGTAGCAGGCCTCCAAAGGCCAGGCCCGAGCGGTGCTGTGGTCAGCGCTGCTGCGCGTGGCTGTGGCCGTCCCTGGAGAGGCGGGTCCGGAGCTGGGCCACCTGTGTCCGGGCACCATGCCTCGTGGAGGCACGGCAGGCCCAGAGCAAGAGGCCGCAGTGAGGCGGGGTGGAAACGGCCACTTGGGCCAGGGGCCGCAGGCTGAACACCTGCAGAGGCACGGAGCCGCACTGCCTTACCTCTGAGGGCTGGGTGTCTGCAAGGAGGCGCCGCATGGGGTTTGCGCCACCAGGCTTGCTCTTGTCCAGCTCTGTATGTTACAATAAACACAGTCCTGCTGCTTGAGCGGCCTCGCTGTTGCACTGGGTGTGAGCCTGGATAGTGTGCTGCCCCCGCGGTGGCGCCCCCTGCTGGCTGCCCCCTGTGCCTGCGACGAGCAGGCCCTCGCCAGTCACTCCTTGGGGTGGGCTCCCTGTCACAGACCCTTCCTGTCTGGCTCATCTGTATTTTCTTAACTGAGAGGATTTGGAAGCCAAAAAACCAGAACACTCCCTCAAGGTGGTTTCCCGGAACTGCACTGTGCAGGGGCAGAGCGTGGGGTCCAAACCCTCGCCCCCAGCAAGGAGCCGGAGGCCTGAGCGCCCCTGGGCTCGCAGGACAGAGGGGTGCCCTCTGAGGTGCCCCCCCCCCCCCCCCGGCTCAGGAGAGGTGGCTGGGCTTCCCCTCACACAGGAAACACGGTTCCCGAGACGGGGCTTCTGGTCGGCAGGTCCATCTCTGCAGGCCCTGGTGCAGCTACTCAGTATTGCCCTGAGGCAGTGCAGACCCACAGCCATGGCCAGGAGCTGGCTGCTGACCCCGGCCACAGGCCCCTTGGGCAGCAGGAGGATCTGGGAACGAGTGTGTCCTGCCCCCCCACTCCAAGGATCCTGGGATGGTGAAGCACAAGTGGTTAGGGGTAGGTCTCGGCCTAGCAGTGAAGTTGGCCTCACCCGGGCCAGCACTTGAGATGCTGGCGTCCCCCGTGAGCACTGTTCCATGTCCCAGCTGTCCTAACAGCAAATGGTGGCCCTAGTGCTTGGGCCCCTGCCGTCCACACAGAAAACCCAGAGGAAGTTCTGGGCTCCTGGCTTCGGCCTGGCGCAGCCCCAAGCTGGTACAGCCATTTAGAGCCCGTCAGCGGAGGGAAGGTCTCATTCTGCCTTCCAGTCTGTCTGAGAAGGTGCCCTCGTCCCACACAGGGTTCCCGGCTGAGTCCCAGCTCAGGACCGAGGAGGCCGTGGTGACCCACGTGGGAGACCTGCAGGGAGCTCCTGGCCCAGCAAGGCTGTTATGGGCGTTTGGGCAATGAACCAACACATTAAGTTTTGTCTCTCTTCCTCCTCTCCAATAAGTACAAATTAAAAATTGGGGGGCTGGCGCTGTGGCGTAGCAGATAAAGCCACCGCCTGCAGTGCCGGCATCCCGCATAGGCACCAGTTTGAGACCCAGCTGCTCCACGTCTGATCCAGCTCTGCCAGGCCCTGGGAAAGCAGCAGAGGATGGCCCAAATCTTTGGGCTCCTGCACCCACATGGGAGACCCAAAACAAGCTCCTGGCTTCTGGTTTTCAGATCGGCCCAGCTCCAGCTGTTGCGGCCATTTGGAGAGTAAACCAGTGGATGGAAGACCTCTCTCTCTGCCTCTCTCTAACTGTCTTTCAAATAAATAAGTAAATCTTAAAAAAAAAAAAAGCTTGACAACACGGCGGGAGGGCCCTGCTCGCTCCGGGACAGGAATGCAAGGGCCGCACGCCGTCCCCACAGCCTCCACACAAGTGATCTTTAATGGCTCTGTGTAGGCAGCACAGTCCACAGGCTTCCTCTTCCCTGCAGCTGGGGAAGCGGGCGGTCTGGCCTGGTGACTCCTCAGACGCCGCCCGGCCTCACGTGACGGGGCTAAGCTGACACAGCTGACGTGGGCCGGAGCCGGCTGCTGCCTCCTGAGCCGCGGGCCTGGCCCAGGTGCAGGGCGAGACCACGAGTGGCGCACGGCCCTTACTGGAGATGGCTAGCCTGGGCACGCTCCGCACTCACCACCTACACGCCTCTCCTCCGGGGCACGGCCCTCAGGGCAGGGCCCAAAGGCACTGGCAGAGGAGAGCTGGGCTGCGCCTACAGCAGGCAGCAGGCTCGGAACAAGAGCAGGTCCTCGGGCACAGTGAGCCGCAGCAAGACGCTCTCGCTGGCCCCGATGAAGAGCACCCCGCCGCGCCGCAGGGGGATGGCCGCCGGGGCGGTGGGCGTGCTGGCGGTCACCGTGCCCTGCACCACCAGGAGGATGCTGGCTGAGTCCAGTGCCGTCACCTTGTATTCAGCGGCAGAGCCAGGGACCTGGGCAGGGAGAAACGCAGAGGGCAGAGGTCAGCCTCGGCTCGCGTCGGCGCTGGGCGCAGGCCCCGGGCAGTGAGCAAGCTCTCCCGCCCTCCCCGGCAGCAGGGAGGCCGCGTCTGCTCCCTGGTCCCGAGGAGTGGGCAGGTGTGGCTGCCCCCACGGGGGGCCGGACAGCACGAAAGCCAGCCCCAGGTGGCCATCACACGTGACCCTTGCCGGGGTTCTTCCTGCCCCCGCTCACCTCCATCTTCATGACTGTGAAGTCCGGCACGGGGGGGTTGTAGATGCTGAGGCAGGGGTCTTCCTGACTCCGTGCCGGGTGGAAGAGCCGGTCCTGGCTGGGGCTGGGGCTGTAGCTGAGCATCTCACACAAGGTGGGCACGTCGATGAACTTGGGCGTGAGCCCAGCGCGGACCGTGTTGTCTGAACACGCCATGCACTCCACGCAGTCTGGGGACAGACAGAGTCCTGTGCTAAGCTGCAGAAGGCTGCTTCCGCGTTGGGCTCTGCGGGCTGGGCCTCCTGACCCGAGCTCCACAACGCCCCACAGGTAAAACGGCACGACCGGCATTCTCTGGGAGCGTGCAGCTAAGACAGCGGGAGGTGCCAGGTCACCCGCCTCTGTCAGGGGCTAACTACCCGGGGAACCTGAGGCCCCCAACCCTGCCATCTCCCACTCAGGATCCTGCGCCTGAGGGGATAAGCAGTCCACAGCCAAACCGTGACGGTGCCCTCCGCCCAGCACCCAGGTGCCCTCGACACCCTGCTGGCTGCTGCCCGGCTGAGCCTGGGACCCTCAGAGGCCCGAGCTGGCTGGTGCCGGACCCGTCTGTCCAGACGTGGACACGAGGCCTGTGGCGGGGGGCTGCGGTGGGGCTCACCTCCTTTCAGGTAGGCGTGGGGCACGTTGGCCTCCAGGAACATGGCCTCCCCCGGCTTCAGGGTGAGCACGTTCAGGAAGTAGATGGCGAAGCAGCCGATGTCTCCCGGGTACTCCTGGTGCAGCTGCAGCAGGAGCTCCCCGAGGACGTCCTCCATGTGGTTCCCGGCACACACTGAGGGCCACAGCACAGCCCAGGGCCACTTAGGGGTGCTCGGTTCACGCAACACCACCTCTCACCACAGCTCGCCTGCGTGCACACCCAGCACCACACTGGCCGCCAAGAGGGCTGGACTACGGCCCTCCTACCCTCAACGCGGCAACATGTGGGGTCAGACATTCTTTGTTGTGGGGGCTGCCTAGGCATTTGGGGTTTCCACAGCACCCCTGGGCTCTGCCCGCCAGATGCCAGCAGCGCCCACCCCTGCCACACCGCCAGGTCAACTGTGCTCCGGCTGAGAACCCCTGCTCCCGGAGCTCAGGACCTGTCAGGGATGACCCACAGGCGTCCACGTGGGGGACCACCGTCCCCATGGACACCAGAGTCCCCGTCTCAGGCCCTGTCAGGGATGACCCACAGGCGTCCACACGGGGGACCACCGTCCCCATGGACACTAGAGTCCGCCCCGTCTCAGGCCCTGTTAGGAGATGACCCACAGGCGTCCACGCGGGGGACCACCGTCCCCATGGACACCAGAGTCCCCGTCTCAGGCCCTGTTAGGAGATGACCCACAGGCGTCCACGCGGGGCACCACCGTCCCCATGGACACTAGAGTCCCCGTCTCAGGCCCTGTTAGGAGATGACCCACAGGCGTCCACGCGGGGGACCACCATCCCCATGAACACCAGAGTCCCCGTCTCAGGCCCTGTTAGGGGATGAACCACAGGTGTCCACGCGGGGGACCACCATCCCCATGGACACTAGAGTCCCCGTCTCAGGCCCTGTTAGGGGATGAACCACAGGTGTCCACGCGGGGGACCACCATCCCCATGGACACTATAATCCCCCCCGTCTCAGGCCCTGTTAGGGGATGACCCATAGGCGTCTACGTGGGGCACCACCGTCCCCATGGACACTAGAGTCCCCGTCTCAGGAAGTCTGCGTCCCAGGCAAACAGCAGAAGCAGAGGGTGCCAAGGGCTAGCCTATGTCGTGGGGACCGAGCAGGAGGGCGAGCTCAGCTGACTTGGTGGGGGGCGGGGTGGGTTTCCCCGGGCAGAGACAGGTGGACGCACAGCGTGTAGACGCTGCAGCCGGCCTGGGCTGGAAGGCAGTATGTTTCCACGTCAGAAGGGCACAAGGTCTGAGGAAGACACCCCTCACACAGTGGCGGGAAAACCTCGCACCTCGCTCGTGAGCCACGCCCCCGGGACAAATCCCCAGGTCAGAGAGAACCCCGTGTCGACACAGACTCACGGGAGCTACGGGCTGTGCCCGCGTGAACTCCGGGCAAGAGTTCTGTTCTGCTGTGAGGACAGAAAGCCCGACGGGGAGGGTGTGCACCCCCCCCCCCCCCCGCAGGAAACAGGGCCTGTGGGGGTGGAGTGGAGAGAGCCGCAGCTCCAGGCAGCAGAGGGAAGCCCTGGAGGGCCGGAGCCGCTCTCCGCCTGTGCCACGGGGACACGGCCACACCCTCAGTCACTTCCTGACCTCTCCTTAGTTAGCACAAGGTTGGGCACGCCAGCCGCATGTAGGGAAAGAGCTAACGAGGGCCCGTTCCGGGCACCGGCGTCTGGAGGAGGCCGCGGCTCCCCTGTCCCCCAAAGCACGAGTCCAGCTGGGGGAAGCGGCTGCGGGGGGGTGTTGGAGCTGAGTGCCCCCTCCGCGGGGAGCGGGAGCAGTGCTAGGCTCCCCAGAGGAGCAGCAGGAAGCAGCACGCAGCCTGGGAAGGCACCAGCAGGGCCTGCGCCCCGCCCACCTTGCTGGGAGATGCGCATCACCAGCCGGTCCAGCTGCTCCACCACCGCCTTCTTCTCGCTGGTCATGAGCTGGGAGAAGCAGCGCCGCAGAGCCGAGGCCACGGCCTGGGAGTCGCTGCCCACGCTCTGCTGCAGCTGCGCGGCCGCGGCGTCTCCGATCAGGAACCGGAACTCGGGCACCTCTGCAGGGAGTCGGGGCCCGCGTCAGGCAAGGCAAGAGGGTGGCCCAGAAGCGGGACGCTGGAGGGCCCCCGCCCTGGCCCTAACCAGGCACCGTGTGACCCTAACCCTGCGGTGGGTGGAAGCCTGCTCAGCCCCCCCCCCCCGGCCCACCAGCCCCTCGGCTCTGTCTCCCGGCCGGGTTCCCCACGCGGCCCAGGCCCCCTGCGCGTGCCCAGAGCTCTCTGCCCAACCTTACTCTGCAGGAAGGCCACGATCTCCTCCAGCGGCCGGAAGCCGCACAAGCCCTGGAAGGAGGTGAGGGCAATGGCCATCTCGGGCTTGTGGTTGGCGTCGGGGTAGTGCTGCGGAGCCTGGAGGTGCAACTTCTCGGCCAGCTCCTGGGGGCGGCCGGGGGAGACGATGGTCGGGACGCAGCCGTCACGGACCCAGGACCCACACAGCCCTCGTCTTCCCCTCCCGACACCAGAGAGCAAATGACAAATGCGATCAAGGCGTGATGCAGAGACCTGGGGTTCAGCCAGCCCCGTGCAGGGAAGTAGGCCAAACTGGGGGGGCACAGGGGCAGACGGTGAGCCGGGAACCCCAAAGGCCAGGCCTGGCCGACACTAGCGAGCTGTGTGACCCCTGCTCCGGGTCTTGGCCTGCCTCAGGCTGGGACTCAGAGCCCTGTCCAGGAAGACGCCACAGGCGGGGCTGGAGACAGCCGGTGCCACGGCGGCAGGTGAACAGACCTGGGGCAGGGAAGCAGCCCCGGAACCAGGCCCCAGGCACAGGCCGGCCAGCTGGCCGCTCAGACTTCGCTGCTCCCGCGTCCCCAGCATTGGCCTTGCAGCGCTAAATCGGGAGTCAGCAGACCTAGATTTAGCTCTGGGCTGGAGCCTGCTGGGGTGGGAGGGGCAGCCCTCTCCGAGCCCCTACCTTGTCGGGGTGCGCCTGGATGGACAGGGCTGTTTCCACCGAGAGCACTTTGAAGAGGAAGGGCAGCTTGCCGTGAAAGGCGGCCTTGACCTTGGAGCCCAGGCAGTCTTGGTTCTCCGCAATCCACTGGCCTAAGGTCTTCTGTGACCCGAGGATCTTGGCATCCCCCCGGGGGTGCGCCCCCATCCACAGCTGCAGAGACAGGGGGTCCTGAACACCCCACTCTTAGGACAAACGCCCACGCCCAGGAACAGCGTGCCCCCTGCAGGACGGCCATGCCACGACCGCTCGGGCCATCGTGGGCACACGGCAGAGGGCAGGCCCCGCCCCGACCGGGCTCCCTGTGACTCGGTTACTGCCCTTCTCGTCTGTCTGTCAAGGAGAGTGACAGCTGCACTGTCAAGGTCACTTACAGGCTGTGACTCTCAGGCAGCTCCGTGGGGGGTTAACACCGCCTCCTCCAACCTCAGAGGCTGGGGCTAAAGGCTTCCTGTGCTTTGGTTGGTTTGCTTTTTTCTCTACCACACGGGCAGGAGGAACAGTGGGTTAATAACGTTGGGAAAAAAAAAAGTCAAACAACTGATAGTCCAGGAGCGCTGAACTAAAATTCCGCAGGTGCTGACAGCTGTCGGGAGCAGCAGGGTACAGGAAACCTCGTGGTGCCCGCTCGGACCCTGGACCGGTGCCGACCTGAGGCCGTCCACTCTTCCCGGCTGACCCCAGGCCCTCGCAGCCCGCGGCGCACGGTGGGTCTCACCTCTGCGTAGGGCTGGTCCTCGGAGATCCGGACCGACGGGTCACTGCTGGCCAGCAGCCGCGCCACCTCGCTGCTGGAGCCCGTCTTCCCCCAGGCGTACTGCTGCACCACGCACGACAGCGGGAACACTGCGGGCACAGGCAGGGGGTCAGCGGGGGCCAGCTGCGCGCGCCCCGCGCCTCGGGCGCGAGGGCTGTCGTTAAGGGGTTTGTCGGTTGCCGGAAGCGCTCCCTCCCTACCGCCGGCCTCGGTGTTCCCATCTGTAGGATGGGCAGTAGTAAGGATCCGGTGCTGACGTGAGTGCAGAGCCGCGCTTCGGTGCCAGCGAGTGACACGAGCGTGGCCGGGGTCGGCGGGAGACCCCTGCCCGGTGGCCGCAATCACAGTGGCAGATGGCCCCTCCTCCTCTGCGCGACGCCCACCCCTCTTTCCGCGGAGCCCCGGGGGAATGGGTGGGTTCGATCTGGCACATCATGCCGGGATCAGGCCCTAGGACCCAGGCCGCCGCCACGCTCGCCGCCACCCGGCCCACGGCTCACCTCCCGGACTCGCCATCCTCGCAGGTCCCGGACCTGGCTCGGGGCACGTCGGCCCTTCCCGGCGGCCCCCGCGGTCCGCGCCCAGAGCATCACGGGAAATGTAGTTCTCAGGGCGCCCGCGCGCTCCTGCACCTGCGCCTGCGCCCGCGGACCCCGGGGCTTCGGACGGCAAGCTTGGGTCTCTCTTCAGCAGGCGCATACTTACCGGGAGCTTACTGAGTGCCACGGAGGCTACACAGAGAGCCAGAGCTGAGGTTCTGGCGAGGGATGGGCAGGTGTACGCAGTCATATAGCAAGCGGGATGCCAAAAGGCAGCAAAGGCGACAGAGCCAGGGGCCGGGAGTGCAGCTGTATCCAGAATTGTCTTCTAATTTTTTGAAATTTGAGAGGTTGAGACACAGAGACCTCCCATCCGCTGGTTCACTCCCCAGATGCCCCCAACGGCTGAGGCTGGGCTGAGATGGGAGCCAGGAGCCGGGAAGCCGTCTGTGCCTCCCCTGTCGGCAGCAGGAAGCCAGTAACTTGAGTTACCACTGCCTTCCAGGGTCTGCCCTGACAGAAAGCTGGAGTCAGGACTCTGAGCCGGATATGGGACCCGGGCATTCCAGCGTGGGACGTGGGGATGGCAGAACACCTACTCCACAAGGCAGAATTTAAAAGGTTAGGAGGGGCAGCATTGTGGTGCAGCGGGTTAAGCCACCACCTGCAACACCAGTATCCCATGTGGGTGCCCGCTCAAGTCCCAGCTGCTCCACTTCCAATCCAGCTCCCTATTAAAGCGCCTGAGAAAGCAGTGGAATATGGGTTGAGTGCTTGGACCTCTGCCACCCACGTGGGAGACCCGGACAGAGTTCAAGGTGCCCAGCCATTGCAGCCACTTGGTCAGTGAACCAGCAAATAGAAGATCTCCCCGCCCCCTCTCTCTCTAATAAATAAAATTTTTTAAAGATTTATTTTATTTATTTGAAAGGCAGAGTTACAGTGCAAGGGAGACAGAGAGAAAGGTCTTCCATCTGCTGGTTCACTCTGCAATGGCCGGAGCTGTGCCAATCAGGAGCCAGGAGCCAGGAGCCTCTTCCAGGTCTCCCACGTGGGTGCAGGGGCCCAAGCACTTGGGCCACCTTCTACTGCTTTCCCAGGCCACAGCAGAGAGCTGGGTCAGAAGTGGGCAGCCAGGACATGAACTGGTGCCCATATAGGATGCCGGCGCCTCAGGCCAGGGCTTTAACCTGCTACGCCACAGCGCTGGCCCTATAAATATTTTAAAAAGGGGGTTATCTGGGGAGGGGACGTTTGGAGCAACAGTTAAGTCACCACTTGGGACACTTGCATCCCACATCAGAGTTTCCAGGTTTGAGCCGGACTCTGCTTCCTCTTCCAGCCTCCTGCTAATGTGCACCGTGGGAGGCAGCAGGTGAGGGCTCGAGTACCTGGGTTCCTGCCACCCACGGGGAGACCCAGACTGTCTTCTGGGCTTCTCCCTGACCCAGCCCTGGCTGTTGCAGGCATTTGGGGAGTGAACCAGCAGATAGGAGATCTCTCTCTCTCTCTCTCTGCCTCTCTCTCTTTGCCTTTCAAATAGATATTTTAAGAAAACCCAACAACTAAAGGCTGTCTGGCTAAGCCTCATTGAAGAGGTGGGATTTGAGCACAGACTCAGCTGGGGAGGGAAGGGTGTGAATTGGCCGGAGCAGAGGGAAGCAGGGAGGGAGGGTCTGCCTGAGAAGTGCTAATGGAGCTGGTGCTGTGGCACAGTGGGTAAAGCTGCGGCCTGTGATGCCGGCATCCCATATGGGCACTGGCTTGAGTCCCAACTGCTCCAGCTTGCGATCCAGTTCCCTGCTAATGTGCCTGGGAAAGCAGTGGAAGGTGGCCCAAGTCTTAGGGCGCCTGCACCCACGTGGGAGACCTGGAAGAAGCTCCTGGCTCTTCACTTAGGACTGGTCCAGCTCCAGCTGTTGCTGCCATCTGGAAAGTGAACCAGCAGATGGAAGATTGATCTCTCTCTCTCTCTCTCTCTCTCCCCTCTCTGTAACTCTGCCTTTCAAATAAATCTTAAAAAAAAAAAAATTGCTGGAGCCGGTGCTGTGGCGTAGTAAGCTCACCCTCCACCTGCAGCGCCGGCATCCCATATGGACGCTGGTTTGAGACCCGGCTGCTCCTCTTCCAATCCAGCTCTCTGTTTATGATCTGGGAAAGCAGTGTGAGATGGCCCAAGTGCTTGGGCACCTGCACTGCGTGGCAGACCCGGAAGAAGCTCCTGGCTTCGGATCGGCGCAGCTCCGGCCACTACGGCCATTTGGGGAGTGAACCAGCGGATGGAAGATCCCCTCCCCTCTCTTTCTCTCTGTAACTCTTTCAAATGAATAAAGTAAATCTTAAAAAAAAGGGGGGGGCAGTGGAACAGCCGGGACTCAAACCTCCTGGCACCCATATGGACTGCCAGTGCTGCAGATGGTGGCTTAACCTACTACGCCACAGCGCCAGCCCCCTGAAGTCTCCCTTGCCATGCTTTTACCAGTGCCTGAATGACTTCCAACACCACACACAGAGGACAGCGCAGTGGAAACAGCTGAACCATCAACAAAGCAGCTCTGCCTCCCCGTGCCCCACCGCGCTTCTCATACGTTTGCCCCAGGGAGAAGGGGAAGGCAAGGGTTCTAACGAGCACCCCAACCCCATGGAAGCCAAGACTGTGGGGCTAGACCGCTAACCCTCCCGAGCCAGGCCACCCTCCCCCGACACAGAGAGACTTCCTGTAAGGGCAGCGTAGCCCCTCCCTCTCTCTCCTCTTGCTTCTCTCCCTCGTGTAACTGACCCCTTGCTGGGGGATGGCTGCTTCCCTCTCTTCCTGATCTCTTCCCGAGGAGGGGGCAGTCATGCCGCCCCTTCCCGCCTGCTGTGCCCTGTGCGGCTCCCCCTCAGCCTGCGTTACAAACCAATGCGCGCAAGTAAAGGGTTTCCTGGGGTCTCCGGGCAGGCATCTTTACTGAAGCCGGGAGGGGAGGGGGGGGTCGCAGGGAACCCGGTGTGTCAGAAGCTCCAGGTCACCACCGGGGCTTGTGACTGGCAGCGGAACGCAGGACCGGGAGCGGTTCTGTGGGACTGTGGGCTCTGACGGCATCCCCAGCCAGTGTCGGACTGGACTGAACTGGATGGCAGGGCACCAATCAGCAACCGCAGACACCCAGAGGAGGCGTCTGCTTGGTGCTGGGGACACCCCGGTGTCGGGGTGCTGTGTCGGTTAGGGCGCCTGCATCTGCTGCTGGAGGGCCTGGGTCCAGCCTCCTGCGAATGGGAACCCTGGGAGGCGGAGGATGATGGCTTAAGTAGTTGGTTCCCTGCCAG
Organism: Oryctolagus cuniculus; assembly: GCF_051225735.1. Classification (NCBI taxonomy): domain Eukaryota; kingdom Metazoa; phylum Chordata; class Mammalia; order Lagomorpha; family Leporidae; genus Oryctolagus; species Oryctolagus cuniculus. The sequence goes on from NC_142878.1 coordinate 108,644,167, forward strand.
CCGCACGGGAGACCTGGATTCAATTCCTGGTTTTGGGCTCTGGTTCCAGCCCAGCCCTGCCATTGTGGGTGTCTGGGGAGTGAACCAGCGGATGGGAGCCCTGTTTCTCTGCCCTCAAATACAAGAAGTTGCGGGGCAGAAGCCGCTGCGTGAGAGGCTACAATCCCGTAGCAGAGCGCCGGCCCCAGTCCCAACGGCTCTGCTCCCAATCCAGCTTGCTGATAACTTCCCTGGGAAGCGGTTCTGAGGGCTCAAAGACTAGAGCCCTGGCCATCCACGTGGGACACACAGACAGAGTTCCTGGCTTCTGACTTCAGCCCGGCCCAGCCTCAGCTACTGGCAGCCATTTGTGCAGTGAACCTGCAGGTGGAAGACTGATCTCTGCCTTTCAAATAAACAAATATTAAAAATGGAGGGCAGCACAGTGGTGTAGAAGGCTAAGCCACCGCCTGCAGGGCCGGCATCCCCATATGGGCGCTGGTTCAAGTCCCAGCTGCTCCACTTCTGATCCAGCTCTCTGCTATGGCCTGGGAAAGCAGAAGAAGATGGCCCAAGTCCTTGGGCACCTGCACCTGCGTGGGAGACCTGGAAGAAGCTCCCGGCTCCTGGCTTCAGAACGGCCCAGCTCCGGCCATTGCGGCCACTGGTCAGCGGCTGGACCCCGTGCTGCAGAGGAAACACGAACGGCTCCCAAGCTCCCTTGAGGCCCACCTTCAAGTCCCACCCTGTGGGGCCCCAAAAGGACAAAACTTGTCGTGGGGGGGGGCATGGGGGCGGGGGGACGCGCACTCGTCTGAGCTCACTTCTGGCGAGAACCCCTCCGTCCCCGCCCCGGGACCCGTGGGAAAGAATTTACGTCAGAACACAAAGTTGCCGTGGGGGGAGAGGGGCCGTATCACTTGGAAGAGGCATTTGGGACCCCCAAAGCGCGGCCAGACAGACGAAAGCGCAGGATGGAAGCGGGTGGCCGACCCGAGCTGTCCAGTGGGCCGGGCAGAGGGCGGGACGCATCTCTGTGACGTCACGAGGCCGCGCCCCTCGGGGAGGGCGCTGCGCATGCGCCAGAACGGTTGCCTCGCTCCCGGAAGTGAAGGGTCTGCTCAGAGCGCCGCTGGGTCTGTGTGCCCGGAGGCAGCAGCGCTCGCGGAGCTCGCCTGCCGGCCCCCGACCGCCATGTCGGCCTTCGACACCAACCCCTTCGCGGACCCAGTGGACGTAAATCCCTTCCAGGTAGAGCCCCCGACTCCGACTCACAAATCTCTAGAGGGCCAAGGGCCTCCGCCCGGGCCTCTTTCACCGCAGCCCGGAGACGTGGCGTAGGAGGGACGGGCCACCTGCCCAATGGGAGAGCGGGCTCTGAGCGCTGGCCTATCGTAGCGTCTGGAGGGCGGGAGTAGCAGCAGGTGGCACTGAGGAGGGGGCGGGGCGCTCTAGGCTGAGAAGGCGGGATCTTTGCAGTCTCGGGGGGATGTAGCCCCTCTAACTGGGCATTGCTGGGGAAGAGGCCTGGAGCGGGCCTAGGCGGACCCTTGGGGAGATGCCCTAGCGTCAGGGAGAGAAGCCAGGTGTGGCTATCACGTTCCCACCGTCTTGGGAGGACACCTGTCATGAGCCACTTTTGGAGACAGAGTGACAGCACCCTAGCGAGGGATGGGAGATACGGGGAAAGCCCAGGACATCCCCGGCTGCCGGTCACCAGCAGCCAAAGTAGCGTATAGAGAACAGGAGAGCGCCTGAGGTTACCAGGGGAAGGGGTGGGGGACTGGTCCAAGCTGCAAAATGGCCTTGGGTCTTAGAATCCCACGCCGTGGCCGTGGGTCTGGTTTCAAGCGGGTTTTGACTAGATAAGAGAGCTGAGGGAGGGAGGGAGGAGGTGAATTCCTGTAAGCACAGGGACGCTGGCCTGGTGGACCTGTGTGTGATGGCGGGGCAGCTGAGACGCGGTGACTCCGGGCTAGCCTGACCTTTGAACAGTCAAGGAGGAAGCAGCCTTCCTCCTAAAAGCCAAAACTCCCCTGCCTTGGCGCAGCGGGCAGAAGGGTGTTTGTTTTCCCCTGTTGGTGAAGAGCTGGCAGTCCTGTGAGGCCCAGAGCTCTGTGCGTGGGCAAGCCCCGTTCTGGGGAAGTGCGCCCGTGCTGGCTGGTGGGTGGGCCCTGCCCGGGGTCGCCGGGCGCATCCTGGGCAGCTCCCGCGCTCCCTGCCGGTGTCGGGCAAGCGCTCGGAGAGGCCCTGTGACTGGCAGTGAGCTTTCCCACCTGAGGCCCTCCCAGGGTCAGCGCCGAGGCGGAGGGGACGTGGAGTCAGGAGCCTGGAAATTGTGTGCTGCTTGCTGGGTGTCCAGGTGACTTGGCCAGCAGGAGCCCTCAGGGCGGATTTCGGTAGCTTGTTCCTTTAGCATCGGGCAGTGCTGAGCCTCCTCCTGGTAGCTTGATGCTTCCTGACTTCCTGATGGAGCCTTCCCAAGGCCTCGCCCGTCCCTGGTGCAGGCACACAGCCGCCTCTCTGTTACGAATGAGCGCGTGCATTTTCCTCTTACTTACAGAGCTGTTGTGTGGTGCTGGAGTTGGTGTGCAGCCCCCCGCCCCCGTCTGGCCCGTGTGCAGAAGTGGGGCAGGTGCCCTTGCCGACAGGAGAGCGATCAGCTGTCCAGAGAGCTTTCTTGGGTGCAGGCAGTGGGCGAGGCAGCGTGTATTAATAGCTCCCTGAAGGTCGCAGACCACATCTCCCGCCCAGCAATGATTGTGCAGGCTGTGGTGGAAGTAACTTCTGCATTCAGGCCAGACGGTCTGTCCATCAGACAACCCCAGGATATGCAGGACAGGAAGCAGCTGTGGTCCCGGAAACCGGCTGCATCTGGTGGGGAATGCGGAGCTGCCGGGCCCCTCCTCCCCCCTCCCCCTCCCCCTCCTCCCCCCTCCCCCTCCCCCTCCCCCTCCCCCTCCCCCTCCCCCTCCCCCTCCTCTGGTCGCGGGGTCTTTCCCCCTGCAGAGAAGCAGCTTTAGGTGTGCGCCCTCCCCAGCCCTTTCCCTTTAGAGGGAGGGGCCTGCTTCCCAGGCTGGGTGTGAGCCCAGCTTCATGTACTCAGGGTGTTGGCGCCGAACTCAGGAGAGCAGCTGGGGAAGTGGCAGACTTGAACTTGCGCACCTCGTCGGCTTCCGTCACCCACGTTAGGGTTGATGATCAGGGTGTGCCGAGGGCTCAGAGCCCGTGGTTGACTGCTGGAGCCGGGACCGTTCTCAGAAATCTACTCCCAACCCCTCCAGTGTAGAGGCGAGGAGACCCAACCCGAGTGGCCATGGGGCAGGCCAGAGTCACCTGACCAGCAGCCTGAAGGGCCCGGACCTGGGTCGCGTTTCCAGGGCAGTGCTGCTCTACTTATCTGTTTGTATTTTATTTATGTAAGAGGCAGAGTGAGCAAGAGGGAGTTCACACCCACCGGGTCACTCCCAAAGGCCCGCAACAGCCAGGGCCGGGCCAAGCCAAAGCCAGGAGCCAGGAGCTCCATCCAGGGTCTCTCACTGCAGTTACGTGAGCCATCGTCTGCCTCCCAGAGTCTGCATTAAACAGGGAGTGGAGTCAGGAGCAGGAGCCAGGCAGGGACCCAGGCAGTCTGCTGAGGGGTGTGGCGTCTCAGCTGCTGGGCGGAGACTCTGCTGCTGGACAGCCTTGGGGTTGCTTCTCTGTGGAGAGGAGAGAATGTAGCAGCGTCGCCCTGGCTGCCGTCGCCATTCTGAAGTCAGAGTGCTGGCAGTGGCGAAGGTACAGACTGGTCCTAGCTGCTTCTTCCCAGTGAGAGGAAGGGCTCGTGCCAGTCTGCTTTTCGAGACAGGGCCTTGCAGCCGCGTGTGTCCTGCCGTCGGTCACGCCAGTCCTGAGCGCGCCCAGCGTTCTGTGGGCCCTGTGCCACGTCCCTGCACGAGCCTCGGGCTGGTTAAAGGCTTTGAACAGTGCCCCAGCAAAAGCGTTCGCTCGGCTTTCTCTGACCCAGCATTTCTGAGTCACCCAACCATGGAGCCCCATTTCTCTCACCCTGGTAACGTTGTGGGACCGTCCAGTGGGTCGACTTCCTCACCCCTGTGCTTCCTCAAGCCCCTGCTCGCCTACCCCAACCCCGCAGTGTGGACATGGGCTTTTACCACCTCCTCCTTGCATGCCATTCTGGTTGGGGTTTTTAGAAACCTTCCTGTGCAGTAAGAGCTGTGAGTGGGACGTCGGGTCCCCAGGGAGCAGCAACTCCTAGAAGGAAGCAGGAAGCCGCACTCCAAGCGTTGGCCATTTCACAACCTCCCGGCACACCCTGATTCCTGTTTGTTAGGGTGCGTCTGCCCTGTGCCTGCTGGGTACCCCACTAAGCCTCCTCAGGCAGGGAGGAGGCAGAAAGCTAAGGGAAGTGCTGTCCGGTTCATTTTTCGGCAGTCTGCTGAGGTCAGACCTCCCTGGCGGAAGCCAGCGCTGTTTTCCCCGTGGCACTGCTGCCGGTCACGCGGCCCGACAGCTTTGAACGCCAGGAGCCGGCTGGGCCAGGTGCTGGTGCGCAGCGAGGATTCAGTGCCCGCTGTTGTCCGCTCCCACCCGATCGCGCCGCCACCTTGCACTGGAAAGATAACCTCAGTGCTGTGGCTGCTGCCCAGGGACTGGGAACGTTTCTGTCCTGTGGGAGGAGAAACGTGATTTGGGTGTGAACAGAGTTACACAAAGTTCCCCGCACACACACTGAAGACTGGGCTGCAGCCTAGCCCCACTGCCGCGTTGGACTTGTCAGAACCAGCGGAGACAGGGGCAGTGCACCTCGGCGTCTGCAGACGGCAAGGCTCTCACAGCTCAACCCCGACCCCAGGCACGGCCGGGACGGGGCTGCTCCTGCCGCGATGGCTGGCACTGGAGCGTGGCCAGACACGGGTGAACTTCGAGCCTACACTTGTTTTCTTTGGAGGTGCTGGGCATGGGACGGTCCTGTGTTCAGGGAATGGTGATATCCAACCGGGACAGACAGGAGGCACCTGGGACTCGCTCGGAGAAAAGCACCGTGCACGCTGGCAGGGTGTGGCTCACGCATCAGGTGTCCCTGGAGACGCTCACACGTGCGTGCACTTCGCTGAGGCCCGCTGTGCGCAGGCCTGTGCAGGAGAGCGAGGCAGACGAGCAGAGCACACGGTCAGTGCCTGCCAGGGCACTGGCACGGACGCTGACAGCACAGCCCGGGTGGGGATCGCGGGAGGGCGGGCAGCGCCCTGGGCAGAGAGGGCCTGGCAGACAGGGAGACAGGGTGTCTCCTGTGGAGCAACCAGCGCCGCTCCCGCGTGCTGTGACCCCGCAGCCCGGGCACCCGCTCACTCCCAGGTTCTGAGGTCTCCTGGGGAGCTGTGAGCCCGGGGTGCGGCTTGTTTGGCCAGTCTCTCTTACAGTTGTCCCTGCCTTGGTAGTGCTCGCCCACCTCGGCCCGCCTTCCCCATCTCCTGCATCTGGGAGGACCCGGCGTTCTGTCCTCGCGCCGTCCTCTCCTGCACCCCTGGCCTCACAGCAGCCCTCCAGTCCTGGGTGTCAGTATCCCCGGCTCCCAGCCGGGCCTTGCCAGGCATCCCTGGAGCCCGTGTTCCCCTTCATTCCTGAAGAACCCGCTCGTCCTCTCCCAGGGTCTCTGCCTTGGTTGGTGCTGGTCTGCCCCTTCCCTTCCTTTCCCTTCCCTGTGCAGCCCTGCCCTACGTCGTCCGCTGACCAGCACAGAGCTCCGAGGCCTCTGGAGTCCCTCCCCTCTTGTCCATCCCCTGTCACTCAGGTCATCCCATCCTCTGCCATCCTCTTCTCCCACCCCCTGCCACGCGCCTCACCCACTGGCAGATCCCCAGTCCTCACTGCCTTAGGGTCAAGTCCAAGTTCCTTCGGTGCCTGCCCTGCCCTCTTCCCACCAGTTCCCTGGCACTCCTGGGCCCCTCCGCTCCCTGGGCATACGCACAGGCAAGTTCTTTGTGAAGATTCCGTGCCTTTGTGCCTGTGGCTCCTGCCTCCCTGTTTCTAGAACTGTGTTTTGGTATTTATATACAACAGAGCCTTTGCTGTATTGCCGCACTGTCTTCATAGCCATGACTTTTTTTTTTTTTTAATTTATGAGACAGAGAGAGAGGGGTGATGGTTCACCCACAGATGCCCACAATGTCCAGGCCTGGTCCAGGACAAAGCCAGAAGCCCAAAGGAGGCCGGGTGGAGCAGGATGGGAAAGCAAGGAGCAGGTGCAGAGGCTCAGGCAGGTTAGGACTGTGAGATGTGGGAAGAAAGCCCAGGCCTGGCAAGCCTGGGTCTTGTCTTTTTTTTTTAAAGTTATTTATTTTGTTTGAAAGAGCTACAGAGAGATTAGGAGAGACAGAGACAGAGAGAGAGAGAGAGAGAGAGAGGTCTTCCATCTGTTGGTTCACTCCACAAATGGCCACAACAGCTGGAGCTGGGCCAGACTGAAGCCAGGAGCCGGGAACTTCTTCCAGGTCTCCCACACGGGTGCAGGGGCCCAAGGACTTGGACCATCTTCCACTGCTTTCCCAGGTGCATTAGCAGGGAGCTGGATTGGAAGTGGAGCAACGGAGACTCAAACTGTTGCCCATTTATGTATATGCTGATATATGTATGCATTATATATATTTATATGTATTTTAAGATTGATTTATTCTATGTGGAAGACAGACAGAGCTACAGAGATGGCCCCCTGCCAGGCTGTTCCCTCCCACGGAGGCGCTCGCTGTCCTGGAGCGTGGTGGGCCTGCTGCCTCCTTGCTTTCCCTCTGCGGTCCCCTTCCCCCGTCGTCAGGCTGCCCCTGCTCTGGGCCCTGGCCCCCCTGGGAGTGTGTCCACTTGTCTCAGCCGCCATGCCGTGGTCTCCAGAGGCCGAGGGCTGTTCCTCACACCTCTGCCTTCCGAGTAGGAAGAACTGAGCAGACTTCAGTCGAGGGCCTCAGCCGGCCAGGGCGGCACGGAGCGGGTTTCAGGTTACTTCTGCCTTGCAGGTGAAACGTGGCCTTGACTCTGACCCACTTCAGAGGCAGTGCCCAGTGAGTGGAAAGCAGCCCAGTGCCCTTGACTGTGTGTGTGCCTCGGCGTGGAGCTGGCACTCCTCCAGCAGTCAGCCGTGTTGACAGTGTTCTAGGAAGGGGTCCTTGTCAGTCACCCCCTGGGGCGGGCTGCTGTGTGTCAGGCTTTGGGGTGCTTCCCCTCCCGAGCTTACCATCCTTTGTCCCTGGAGACAGACAGGCCTAGGGCCTTTCGGCTCAGCCACTGCCCTGGGGGCTGACACAAGCAGCTTTGCTTGCCAAGCCGCTGGACAGCTGCCCCACCCCACCCCCACCCCACCCGTGCCCCAGACGCACCGGGCCTAGTCCCACCTCTGCTCAGGCCGCTGGACAGCTGCCCCCCTGCCCCCCGCCCCGTGCCCCAGACGCACCGGGCCTAGTCCCACCTCTGCTCAGGCCGCTGGACAGCTGCCCCCCCCAGCCCCCCAACCCCCGTGCCCCAGACACACTGGGCCTAGTCCCACCTCTGCTCAGGCTGCTGGACAGCTGCTCCTCCCCTGTGCCGCAGACACACTGGGCCTAGTCCCACCTCTGCTCAGGCCGCTGGACAGCTGCCCCCCTCCCCGTGCCCCAGACACACTGGGCCTAGTCCCCACCTCTGCTCAGGCCGCTGGACAGCTGCCCCTCCCCCGTGCCCCAGACACACTGGGCCTAGTCCCCACCTCTGCTCAGGCTGCTGGACAGCTGCCCCTCCCCCGTGCCCCAGGCACACCGGGCACCTCTTCCAACCCCTTCCTGCTAACGCACATCCTGGGAGGCAGGGGTGAGGCCCCGGGTGGTTGAGTTCCTGGCACCCATATGCGAGATCCAGGTGGAATTTCTGCTTCTGGCTTTGGCCTGGCCCAGCCCCAGCTATTGCAGGCATTTGGGGATTGAACCAACAAACACCCTCCTCTCTCTCTCTCTCAGCCCCCCTCCCTGCCAGTCTACCTTTAGAATAAATAAATAAATAAATCTTAAAAAGTAACTAGTACCAGGGGCTGGCGCCATGGCGCCATGGCACACTAGGTTAATCCTCTGCCTGTGGCGCCGGCATTCCATGTGGGCGCCGGTTCTGTCCCGGTTGCTTCTCTTCCAGTCCAGCTCTCTGCTGTGGCCCAGGAAGGCAGTGGAGGATGGCCCAGGTGCTTGGGCCCTGCACCCGCGTGGGAGACCAGGAGGAGGCACCCGGCTCCTGGCTTCAGATTGTCGCAGCTCCGCCATGGCAGCCATTTGGGGAGTGACCAATGGAAGGAAGACCTTTCTCTCTCTCTCACTGTCTAACTACCTGTCAAATAAATTTTTCAAAAAAAGTAACTAGTACCATCTGGGTGCAGGGTGGAGCAGTTGGGTAGATGTGGACAGTGGGTCTTTAGGGCAGTGGGCAGAAATCTCCAGAGGTCTGAGGGTCAGAGAGAGCGGTGGGCCCTCGTCTTTGGATGACTCCACACGGGCCAGTTCTGTACGGTTGCCAGGTGAGTCGGTGTCGAGTCCCCACCTCCGTTCCTCCACCTCCCTCCCTCTCTGGCCAGGCCTCAGCGTCTCTTGAGCTGCCACAGCTTTGAGACAGAGCCCAGGTCTGGTGAGAGGTGACGTGGCCGACACCTTGGCGTTTGCAGCTCCTCTGCCCAGGCAGGGTGCCTCCGGGCCCCTGGGCTGTCCTGCGGGAGCGCCCTTTTCTCCGTGCCCTGGCATTTGGGCGGTGCTCCTGGGAAAGTGAGGCCCTGCTGCGAGCACTGTTGACCAAGGTGGGCTCTGCCTCAGGCCTTCACCAAGCACGGGGTGGGTGGGGTGCAGTAGGAGATGCAGATGTTCACTGTGAGTCCGGGCCAACGCCCACGGCACCCCCAGGGCCCCTCGGGCTGCTGGGGTGAAGGGAATGGTGCCTTCGTGGTGCTGAGCGTGCGTGCCTTGGCCAGGTGTGCGTGCCAGCACCTGAAACTGGCACCAGAGCCGGCCTCTCGTCCCTGGTCCTGTGTGCTCGGACTCGAGTAACCATCCCTTGGGAGGTGACTCTGAGCTGCTTGTCTTTGGCTCACCTCTCAGGTGTGGCCAGCACACACATCAGAAAGGGGAACAGTTTCTGAGCCCCGGATCCTGCAAGAGACCAGGGCCTCTGCAAAACCACAGCCACCCAGGCGTGAAGTACTGCAGGCCGGTTCTCCAGCATCGCGTGTCTCCCAAACCTCCCTTCTCACTCTGTGCAAGTTGCAAGAGCCACCTGGGCAGACAGCCATCGTGTTTGGAGCAGAGGAGGGTGGGATGGGGACTGCGGAGGGAGGGCTGGCCAGACCCAGAGAGCGAGTTCAGGCAGTGTGCCAGGGACAGTGGGACGCAGCCTCGCCCTCTAGGAGACAGAGGTGTGTGGAAAAGCTGGAGGAGCCGCCAGGCAGCTCGGCAGACCCGCCAGGCCGTCTCAGCGTCGGCCGTCAGCCTGTGATGAAGGGCTGGGTCTAGAGAGGCTCCGTGGAGGAGGCGAGACTGGGCCTGAAGATGGAGGGTGGGAGGAGGTGGGGGAGGAGGGGTGTGTGGTGTGTGTCTGTGTCCCTGTGTGTGCCGACACTGACCCTGGAGGGGAGACGGGGTGTCTGTGTGTGTGGTGTGTGTCTGTGTGGGTGTGTGTCTGTGTCCCTGTGTGTGCCGACACTGACCCTGGAGGGGAGACGGGGTGTCTGTGTGTGTGTGTGTGTGTGTGTGGTGTGTGTCTGTGTGGGTGTGTGTCTGTGTCCCTGTGTGTGCCGACACTGACCCTGGAGGGGAGACGGGGTGTGTGTGTGTGTGTGTGGTGTGTGTCTCTGTGTGTGTGGTGTGTATCTGTGTGTGTCTGTGTGTGTGGTGTGTGTCTGTGTCCCTGTGTGTGCCGACACTGACCCTGGAGGGGAGACGGGGTGTCTGTGTGTGTGTGTGTGTGTGTGTGGTGTGTGTCTGTGTGTGGTGTGTGTCTGTGTCCCTGTGTGTGCCGACACTGACCCTGGAGGGGAGACGGGGTGTCTGTGTGTCTCTGTGTGTGTGTGTGTGGTGTGTCTGTGTGGGTGTGTGTCTGTGTCCATGTGTGTGCTGACACTGACCCTGGAGGGGAGACGGGGTGTCTGTGTGTCTCTGTGTGTGTGTGTGGTGTGTGTCTGTGTGGGTGTGTGTCTGTGTGTGTGTGTGTGTGTGTGCGGTGTGTGTGTCTGTGTGCCTGTGTGTGTGTGGTGTGTGTCTGTGTGTGTGGTGTGTGTCTGTGTGTGTGGTGTGTGTCTGTGTCCGTGTGCCGACACTGACCCTGGAGGGGAGACAGGTGTCTGTGTGTCTCTGTGTGTGTGTGGTGTGTGTCTGTGTCCGTGTGTGTGCCGACACTGACCCCGGAGGGGAGACAGGTGTCTGTGTGTGTCTCTGTGTGTGTCTGTGTCTCTGTGTCTGGACCTGGTGGCCCTCGGCCCTCTCAGGTGTCCCTCAGGCTGGGTGTGGCTATAGCTGCACCTGTGCCCTCACCTGTTGTGTAGTAGGGGAGGGTGTGGGTGTGTGTGTCGGGGGGGGGGTGTCCTGCTGGGTGGGGGTCAGGTGAGGACAGACCCACCCAGAGCAGCAGGGGGCCCATTGGGCTAAGAGATGGCAAGAGCCTTGGGCAGAGGTCAGATGGGAAAACTTGGATAAGGCTGTATTCTGAGGACATTTTTGTAGTTTTTGAAGAGAATCCAAAAACAACAATCAAAAACGTTTTCCTGTCCCTGCTCCCAGCAAGCATGTCTGATTTAATCAAGTCCGCGCTAGCAGCGTGTTGTGTTCTAGAACCTTCACCAGCCTTTACACAGAACAGGAATGGGTGCTTTCAGTGGACCAGTGAATCACACAGCAGCAGAAGGCTGAGAGTGGAGTCGGGCTCTGCCCTCCTGGAGCCAGCACCGCGACCACTGTGAACCTGGCGGGTGGCGGGGCCTCTCCAGGAAGGGAGAGAGAGGCAGAGGCCGCACCTGAGCCGGGGGTCCCCAGTGCCTCCCCTCTCTCCGTGACTAACGCTTCTCTTTCCCCTCCCAGGACCCCTCCGTGACCCAGCTGACCAATGCCACACAGGGTGGCCTGGCTGAATTCAACCCCTTCTCCGAGGTTGGTGCCCACCTTCTGTGCTTCTCCAGCTGGTGCTGGGGTCCCCAGGGTGCGGAGCCTGCAGAGCCCCGGGCAGCGAGTTCTCCTGTGCACTCAGGGTGGTCCCCAAAGGTTCTCCCTCGGGATCTGGGACCGGAGGCCCCTGCCGAAGTCAGGCCTGTGCCCGAGAGCTCCGGCTCCCGTGAGGCCAGGGATGTCACCTGAACCCGGGGCTCCTGGCCAGGGAGCTGTAGAGGGAGCACCCCTTCCCCGCATGCAGGGACCAGTCGCGTGCCATGGGTTTGCCACTCTCTTCCCTCCTTTGGATCCATCCCACGCAGACAAATGCGGCGACAACGGTTCCTGTCGCGCCGCTTCCTGGGCCCTCGCAGCCAGCGGTTCTCCAGCCCTCGGTGGAACCAACCCAGCCAACGCCCCAGGTATGGTGGGCAGGGGGTCCCGGGGCTCCTGTGCAGGAGGGAATCTCCTGGGGCCCAGCAGAGCCCTCTTGCCTCTCCCTCCCAGGCCCTCTTGCTGTCACATTTGGAACTGTTGCTTGCGAGGGAGGAGCTGCCCTCCCCTCTGATGTCCTCAGCCCTCCCCACCCCCTACCAGCGCCAGGCGCGGCTCTTGGTAAACTCAGAGCGTCTGGCCTGCGGGGTGCTCCGGGCCTGCCCGGGTCTCCTGCCCAGGGCCAAGAGTCTCCCTCCCCTTGACTTCATTTATCCCTCCTGCCTTCCTGTCTCCCTGGGTCCCCACACAAATACGGGGACTCCTGTGTGCTCTGCGCCCAACACTCTGCCCTGATGCCTGTGCCCTGCCCCACACTGCTCGCTGGCCTGCGAGCGCGGCCCACGGTGGAGGGTGTGATGCGGCTCCGGCTTAGACAGGCGGCAGGTTCCTGCCTGCACGGCTCCTGGTGGTGGGCCAGCTCTCAGGGCAGATGCTGCTGGCAGGAGATAGCGCGCTCAGGGACAGCTGCATGCGGAAGCTGCCGCGGGTAGGCCGAGTCTAGGTGAGCAGGAGGGCCCTAGAACTCTGGCTTGATGTCTGCTCTGGCCCGAGCAGTGACAGTGGCAGGCAGGGGCAGGTGCTGGGTGGGGCCCTTGAGCCCCTCACTCGGAGGAGAGAAAGCCTGGATAGGGCGTGCCGTGAAAGCCAGGCGGCGCAGGGCCGGTCCCGGCTGGGGTGACCGGCTGAGGTCTGGCAGACCTGGGCAGCTCCTGGGGGGTAGGGGCGGGTTGCCCCCTTGCTCCCGACCCTGAGGCGCGGTGCACAGGGTCGGCCACTTCGCATGCCCTCCGGGCTCTGGCCTCTCTGGGTCTCTGGCTGTGAGTTACTCACTTGTGAGTTCGTTTCCTCTTTGCTCGGACCCCCGGAGGTCACTGTGACTGGATTCTGCCTGGACTCCAGTGTGGGGAGCAGGGGATCCATGGGGGATAGGCCCCTCCCTCAGGCTTAAGGCTGAGGGGAGAGGGACGCCCTGGGGATGGCTGAGGGGCTGAGATCCTGTGGGAACAGCAGGGCCTGGTCCGCTGGCCTCTGTGGGACTGCCGGGCGCCCCTGCCTGCCCGCCTGGGCTGACCCTGCTCCTGTGTCTCCTGTGTCCGGTCACCTCCCCCCGCCCATCCCGTCCTTTCCAGGCCGTGGCTTCTGCAGCCCAGGCAGGCCTGCTCCGGCAGCAGGAGGAACTGGACAGGAAGGCTGCCGAGCTGGACCGCAAGGAGCGAGAGCTGCAGAACACGGTGGCCAACCTGCACGGTAAGGGGGCTGCTGCCCCTGGCCACCCTGCCTGGCACAGGACGGGGGTCTGAGCCGCCGCCTTCCCGGGGCAGCCTTGGGGCACTGCAGGCTCCTGGGCAGCTCAGAGGCGAGGAGCGTGGTCGGCTGGAAGGTGGAGCCTGGTGGGCGTAGGTGGTTCCCGCACCCCCCAGCTCTGAATCCTTGTCTTCTGGGATAGCGTGGGGTCTCTGGTTGACCCTAGCCCCTTGCTCGTGAGTAGGGCCTGGTTGTCGTGCCAGGGGCTGGTGGTTAGTGGAGTAATCCCCGAGGCGGGCAGGCTCTGTGCGTCCCAGTATTTAGAGCCCATGGCCTTGGAGTGAGCGCTCTCCCAGCCCACCCAATGCTCTGAGAAGACCAAGGCGGCACGGGGGCGGGGTACTGTCTGCCTTGGGCCGGCCGGGTACACCTTGCGGCTGCTGCTGAGGCTGGGCCCTCACCCGCCCTTCCTTGTTCTGTCCGCACAGTGAGAGAGAACAACTGGCCGCCCCTGCCTTCCTGGTGCCCGGTCAGGCCGTGCTTCTATCAGGACTTCTCCACAGAGATCCCTGCCGACTACCAGCGGATATGCAGGATGCTCTACTACCTCTGGATGTGTGAGTGTCGAGCCGGTGGCTCCCCTCCTCGCAGCGGGCACTGCCTCCTGCCCACGGGTGCCCCTGTCTGGGACCCTCCTCGACAGGGGCGGGCAGGGTGAGACAGCTGAGACTGGTGCCTGCGGAGCTCATGGCCCTGAAGGCCCCCGTAGGTGACAACCTCCCATCGGTGAGCCCCGGCTCCAAGGGCCAAGGGAAGCACTCCCTGTGTGGTGCTCAGGGGGCCATGCAGGCCCTGGGAGGAGAGTTGCTAACACAGACTTCATTGCCCAGTGGTCAGCCTCCTGGGAAGGGGCTAGCACTGCCTGGGAGCAGACCCAGCCCTGTGCTGCCTCCACGCTGCCCACGGCCCAGCTGCTGGGGCCTCCTTCGGCCACTGGGGCCAAGTGTCTCTCCCACCCTTCCCAGTGCACTCGGTGACTCTGTTTCTGAACCTGCTCGCCTGCCTGGCCTGGTTCTCGGGCGACAGCTCCAAGGGCGTGGACTTCGGCCTCTCCATCCTGTGGTTCCTCATCTTCACCCCCTGTGCCTTCCTGTGCTGGTACCGACCCATCTATAAGGCCTTTAGGTGAGTGTGGCATGGGCCGTGCGTCCTGGGCCTCATCCGTCTTGGAGCAGCACAGACAGGGGTCAGCATCGCCCTCAGCTGTACCTGTGCTGTCTCTGGGTTCTTTTGTTTGGTTGGGTTTGTTTTTTAAAGATTTATTTATTGTTTGAAAGGCAGAGTTACAGAGAGAAAAGGAGAGACAGAGAGAGAGAGAGAGTTTCCATCCGCTAGTTCACTCCCCAAATGGCCACAATGGCCAGGGCTGGGCCAAGCTAAAGCCAGGGGCTTCATCCAGGTCTCGCGTGTGGGTGCAGGAGCCCAAGCACTTGAATCGTCTTCTGCTGCTTTCCCAGACGCATCAGCAGGGAGCTGAATCATAAGTGGAACAGCTGGGACTTGAACCAGTGCTCACATGGGATTCCAGCGTTGCAGGCGGCAGTTTAACCCCCCATGTCTTTGAACTAGGCACAGGAGACCAAAGGAGGGAGCAGGAACCTAACCCTGACCCTAACCCTGACTTAGTCTTGCTGCTCCCAGTCTGGCCAGGGCTGTGGTGTGTCAGTCACTGCAGGGAGGAGGGATCTCTTTATGGGGGACCAGGGGGAGCAGGTGCTCAGTGCTGTCTCCAGGCACAGTTACACTCCACAGGGCCTTGTGCATCCAACTCAGCACCAATACCTGGATTGTTGAGGTTGATTTCTTCTGAGAGGAAGAGCGTGGTAGGGGCAAGAGGCGCAGAGTCACCACACAGACCCCGGGAGTCGGGTGAAAGCAGGCCTGAGGTGAGCAGCCTGCAGACTCGTTTATTTCAGTTGCTACAGCAGCTTATATAGCCAAGGCAGCCAATCCAGTCAAGGGGCGGTCTATGCCCTAACCAATCACTGCCTGTTTCCAGGCAGTTTCTGTTGCCAGAGGCCATCTTGGCATGGCCTTCTCATTCCACCACATTTCCCCCTTTTCGTTTACTTTTGAGCAATGAGAGGCATGATTCTTGGCCATACCATTGTTGACCCCGTTTCCATGTGGTCTCCGTACGCGGCTGTGCCTGTCCCCCAGGGAATCTTACCCGTCATTGACTAATCAGCGCTCAAAACGAGAGACCACAAGAGTGCTTGCTCAGACAGGGGTAGGAATGAGGAACAATGGTAATCAGGAATGGCGTGACCGCACACAGGCTGTGGGCCGTTCGAGTGGCTGACCAGAGCTAGTGGGGTATAAAGTAGTAGCGATGTGGCTATGGGCAGTTTCTCAGGGTAGGATGATAGGGCAGGTGCGTCCGCTAACAAGGCGGACTCTCTGTCTTGTTCAGCTGGTTCTGGTTGGCTGTCAGTTGCAGGCCTGATGTTTCTGGCTGGTACCCAAATGGGCTGTCCCGCATTTTCTGGAAAGACACAAGCATATCCTTGGCCTTTGGTTAGCAGAGGGTGTGGTCCCTTCCATTCTCCTGTCAGGGGGTCTTTCCACCTAACCATAGGGGCTGGGGGCTGGGATGGAAAGGATCCCAGTGTTTATAAGCTGGGCTGAACCCTTGGGAATCAAAAGTAAGAAAATTGATAGTGAAAAGGACCTCAGTCAAAGCAAGCTGTGGGCCTGGGGGCATATGGAATGAGAATGCCGTGCCAGGATAGTCGCTGGCAACACTGGACGAGATACCAGGACCGCTAGCAGATGGACCTCCCTGTCCCCCAGGGGTTTGGAATTGTACCTTGGAGCTCTGCCATCAGGGCTGGGATCAGCAGGCAGGACCTGAGCCCTCGCTGTGTCTGGCTGCCGGGACCTGGAGAGGGAGGGGTCGGCCCTTGCCGAGTCTTGTCTACGCTCACTACCCCTCGTCTATCTTCTTCCCAAGTGGGCCTGCAGTTTGTTGTTGATCAACAGAGAGCGAGGGAGAGACAGAGATCTTCTGTCCTCTGGTTCATTCCCCAAATGACTGCAATGGCCAAGTCTAAGCCAGGCAGAAGCCAGGAGCCTGGAGCTCCATCAGGTCTCACAGGAGTGCAGGGGCCCAGGCACTTGAGCCGTCGTCTGCTGCCTTCCCAGGCCATAGCAGGAAGCTGGGTAGGAAGTGGTGCAAGTGGGGCTGGAACGGCACTCTGATACGAGATGACAGCGTTGTGAGCAGCAGCCCGACCATCTGCGCCACACTGCCGGCTCCGGCCCGACCCTCTTTATTGTTCAAGATTTATGCCCTTGCCTCGGATTTTCCTGCCTGTTACGAAATGCAAAGAAAACACTCCAGGATATGGAGCATTAGGCTCCAGGACACAGCTCTCTCAGCTCTTTGAGGAAGGCACGAGGCCCTGGGCCCTTGAATTGGAAGGCGTGCAAGGCAAACCCTTCCTGATGGTGGTGTACGTCCGTGTCCTTAGGGTCCCCGGGGGCCCCCTGCCCCGCCGGCCTTGGGAGGAGAGCTGTCACATCACATGGGGTGCTGAGGAACACGGCCCCAGCCCCCTGTGACTCCTGTCTCTCTCTCCACAGGTCCGACAACTCCTTCAGCTTCTTCGTCTTCTTCTTTGTATTTTTTTGTCAAATAGGGATCTACATCATCCAGTTGGTTGGCATCCCTGGCCTGGGGGACAGGTGAGACCTGGGGGACCCCAGAGGGACCTGGGCCTTGGACGTGGGGCTCAGCCCCTTTGGTCGGCACGGGGTTGCGGTGACCTGGGCTCGCAGGGCTGTGTCCTGCCTGGAGTTGCGCCTGACGGAGCCTGCACAGGCCCTCGGGCCTCCGTGCAGGGGCCGCCTCTTGCCGCCCCTTCAGAGCGTGTGGCTCCTCAGTCCTGGGCTGCAGCTCGTGTCAGACGGCGGCTGGCTGACGTGTCCACTTCTGCCCCGGTGCGCAGGGAACATTGCAGAAAGGTCAGGCGGGCCCCTGGCTGGGCGCCCGGGCCTGCAAGGGCCGCACTATTTTGGTGCTGGCCCTCCAGCGGAGCTGGCGACGTCCAGAGCGGTGAGGAGGGGCCTGGCCCCCGGCACCCTCCTCCTTCTCGCCCCGCTGTTGCTAATCCGGCCCCTTTTGATCACTGACCTGATTTCCCCACTCGGGAGCCAGGCAAGACCCTGATGGGGAGGATGCGATTATTCACTGCTGTGTGCACCCTGGCCCGGCAGCCAGGGGCTCCCGTTCCAGCCCCGCTTGGCTCTGCCTCACCGAGCTCCGTGGCCTCCTAACGTGTTTCTCAAGGCCGCCGGTGACTTCTCTCTGCTGCCTTTTCTGTTACTGTAAAATACACACAACGTCAGACTGACCGTTTAATTTGCCACAGAAACCCTTTAAAGATGTACAGCTCTGTGGCTCTCAGTGCATCTGCAGTGTTATGCGGTCACCACGCTGTCTGGTTCTGGAACATTCTTGTCACCCAGAAGGAAACTCCAAACCCATGAAGTACCCACTCCCCCAGGCCCCTGGCAGCCGGGAACCTGCCTTCGGGTCTGTGGCGTGGCTGGTCCCAGGGTGCACCATGTCGGGTGTGCGTGAGTGCCGCACCGCTTCTGTGGGTAGACTGCCTGCAGTCCCAGCTGAGGGACACGACTTGGGCTGTGTCCCTAGGAGCAGAATCCCTGGGTTCTGTGCGAGTTCCCAGCCGTTCCTCCCCCAGCAGCGTGTGGGGACTGTAGCTCGTCGTGTCCTCGCTGGTGCTTGTGATTTGCTGCTGCTTGTTCTTCCTTCTTTTAAACTGTAGCCGACTCAGAGACGGGTGTTTGCTTACGCTCTGGATCGGCATTTCCTGAGCGAATCACGATGCTGAGCATCTTCTGTGTGTTTGGCAGTTTGTGTGTCGTCTTTGGAGCATTGTCTGTCAAGTTCTTGCTGATTTGTTCTTTGTAGTTGAAAAATTCTTTATATATTTTGGATACTAGATCCTTACTAACTTATAAATTTCCTTTTTCTTTTACGCTTGATTTATTTGAAAGGCAGAGTTACAAAGAGAGAGAGAGACAGACAGAGATCTTCCATCCACTGGTTCAGTCCCCAAATGGCTGCAATGGCCAGGGCTCTTCCAGGTCAAAGCCAGGACCTCAGAACTCCACCCAGGTCTGCCCCGTGGGTGCAGAGGCCCAGCACTGGGCTGTCCTCCTCTGCTTTCCCAGGCGCACTAGCAGGGAGCTGGGTCGGAAGTGGAGCGGCCGGCACTCGTATGGGATTGCCGGCATCACAGGCAGTCTTTGTCCATTCTGCGTGTCGTTTTCTTCTGTTCTTTTCCCTTGATGCCGTCCTTGGCGCACAGATTCTAGTCCTGATGGCATCCGGTTTCTCTTTTTCTCTGGCCGCTCGTGTTTTTGGTGTCGTGAGTGACTGGTCACGGGCTTGAGTTCTGGCCCTGCCCGGTTCTGCCCAGGTGAGCTCTGCCGCCTCCCGCGGTGTTGCCACATCGAAGGCCATGAGGAGCCACCTCTGTGTCCTGCTGGGAGTTTCACAGTCGTGGGCCCCCGTCCTGCACACGGCTCCCCGGCTGTCCCAGCACCGCTGTTGAAGGGCCTGTTCTTGCCCCCTTGAACGCTGGGCGCCCTGTCCAAGAGCACTGGACCACAGGTGTGCCGGTTTAGCTCAGCTCTGCTCCGCTGATCTCCGTCTGTCCTGAGTGCCAGCCCCGCCCGCATTTTTTTGAGATCAGGGAGGGGACATGACAGGGTGGGGGCTGTGGGCGCTGGCTGGGAGGACAGGGGACCGGGCGGGGCGCCACCTGGCCACACGTCCCTCCTCAGCGCAGTTGAGGGCAGCACCACATCTCCCGTCACGGCTCTTGTGAATCCACGTCCGCGTGCCCACGGGGGACGGGCGGGGCAGTGTGGGCCCCTCCCGGGCCCACTCCCACGCTGCCCCCGGCTTCTCCCCCGTGCAGTGGTTGGATTGCAGCCCTGTCGACGCTGAAGCAAGAGTCGCTGGCTGTGTCCATCATCATGATGGTCGTGGCCGGCTTCTTCACGCTCTGCGCCGTGCTCTCTCTCTTCCTCCTGAAGCGGGTGAGTCGGGGGCCGGGCGGGCTGGCTCTGGTGGGCCCGGCGGGCGGGCGGGCGGGCTCTTCTCACGGCGTCTCTCCCCCAGGTGCACTCCCTGTACCGGCGGACAGGGGCCAGCTTCCAGCAGGCCCAGGAGGAGTTTTCCCAGGGCATCTTCAGCAACAGGACCCTGCGCGGCGCGGCCTCGTCCGCGGCCCGAGGCGCCTTCCAGGGCAATTAGTGCTGAGTGCCCTCTGCCCAGCCTCGCTGTCGCCTGCCTTCTGAGCTGCACTTTCCGTGGGTGCCTTACGCGGTGGTTACGGCCGGCACAGCCGGCGGGGGTCCAGCCGTGGCTCTGCCTCCTTCCGAGCGACTGGCTGACCCGTCCACCAGGGGAGGGGCGGGAGGGGCAGGGCCTTTTTTACACAAGACAAAAGAAAAAAAACACAACTGTCTGTCTCCTTGGCGGGGCCCCGGGCGGATCCCTGGACTCAGTGGGCTGAAGCTGTGCGCTCCCTGGCGCTCGGGGGGCACTGGCTGGCCTGGGCCCACCCACCTGGAGTCTTCTGCAGGGTCCGCCCTCCTGCCCGGGCTGGTGGGTGGATAGCTCTGTTCCGCAGGTCACGCGGAGTGACCATCTGGCTTCCAGAGCCGCTGACCTGGCTGCCCCAGGCCCCAGCACCCACTGCGTGGGGGCCCTCCCCGAGCCCTTCTCTCTCAAGACTTGGTGCCCGTGCAGAGGTGCTGGGAGGAGTCGGGGACTCTGACCCGCAGCGTCCTGCCCTGCCTCTGCTGTGGTTAGCCCGGCCCCGTTCCGTTCCCTTGACTTCTCGGTGCTGGGGCGCAGCTGCCCTTTGCCTTAGCCTCAGCGTCACCACCCCTGCCCTGCCCTGCCCTGCCCCAGGAGCTGCGTCCCCAGGCAGGACTGAGGGGCCCGCAGGGTCGAGCCTGGGTCACCTTCACTCGCCTGTGCCAGCACCGGTCCTCCCCAGGCCGCGGGCCTCGGCCCTGGACTGCCAGCCTGGCCGGCCTGCCTCCCCGCCTCGTCCTCCTGCCTGTGGGACCCGAGGCTGCCCTGAGGCTGTCCCGGGGCTGGGCCGTCTTGGCCGAGGCGCCCAGTGAGGGCGGCAGCCACCAGGGTTGTGTAAACTCTTCTGATATTCTCTCCTCCATGTACAAATGTATATGTCATGTCTCAATTTTTGTGCTTAAATAAAGATTTTCTGACAACACTGGTCTCGGTGTCTGGTGGACTTGGGGTGACCTGTGGGCTCGGGGCGGAGGCGCTCCCGGAACAGGTGCAGACAGGTCATCAGCTCCTCCCAGAGTGCAGGTGGGCGGCGCACGGAGGACCACCGGTGCCCTCCCCGAGGCGCTTCTCCCCCAGTACTTCCTACTCGAGGGAGGCGCCCCGCCCCGCTTTTAGGACCCCCCCTCAGCCGCCGCTCAACCCGCCTGCTGGCCCCGGCTCACTTCCGCCCCGCGGGACCCGGCGAGCGGCGCGGCCTCCAGCGCGGGGAGGAGCCGGCGGCCTTGGGGGCGTGTCCTCTGGCGGGGGAGGCGCCCGCGGCGGCGAGGGGCGGGGCCTCCAGCGCGGGAGGAGCCGGCGGGGGCGGGACTTCGGCGGCGAATGCGGGGCGGGGGCGGCGAGAGGAGAAGCAGGCGGCTGCGAGGGGCGGGGCCGCGCCGGCCTCCTCTCCGCTGCACTTCCGGCGGGCGGCGCTGGGGGCAGCAGGGAGCCCGCGCCCCTGCCGGAACCGGGCGAGCACCTGGGCGCGTGCGCGGCGGCCGCGATGGCGGGGCCCGGCTGGGGCCCCCCGCGGCTGGACGGCTTCATCCTCACCGAGCGCCTGGGCAGTGGCACGTACGCCACGGTGTACAAGGCCTACGCCAAGGTGCGCGCGGCGCCTCGGGGTGTCGGGCCCCGGAGCAGCGCCGCGCCACGCTCGGGCTGAACGCGCGCCCCAACCCCGTGGAGCCTGCGGGCCGGGGGACCGCCGGGTGGGCTGCGCGGAGTCTAGGCCCGGGAGGGGGGGGTGGGAGACCTCGGGGCTGGGGTCCGGGGGGGCCAAGGCGCGCCTCTCCAGCCACCCTGGGCCCCGCCCCCACAAGCAGAGCCCACAGCTCCCGTCCCCCCAGAAGGACACTCGCGAGGTGGTGGCTATAAAATGTGTGGCCAAGAAGAGCCTGAACAAGGCGTCCGTGGAGAACCTGCTGACGGAGATCGAGATCCTCAAGGGCATTCGGCACCCTCACATCGTGCAGCTCAGGGACTTCCAGGTGGGCGCGGGGCGGGGGCGGGGCCTCCCGGGGCGCTGCGGGGAGGGCGCGGTCCTCAGGCCGCCCGTCCGCTCCCGCCCCCGCAGTGGGACAGCGAGCACATCTACCTCATCATGGAGTTCTGCGCGGGCGGCGACCTGTCCCGCTTCATCCACACCCGCAGGATTCTGCCTGAGAAAGTGGCCCGGGTCTTCATGCAACAGCTGGGTGAGCGCCCCGACCCCCGCCCTGGCCTGGGCCCCTCCCTGGCTTAAGCTGCTCTAAGAGAGGCAGGAGAAATGTTCCAGGGCCCAAGTGTTTGGCAAGGGAGGGCAAGGTCTTACAGGGCTGGGGCCATCCCGGGAGGCTTGCAGAGGCGGCGGGGCAATCCGGGGAAACCCTTAGGGTTGGCGGCAGCCTGGAGCAGCGCAGGGGGGCGGGCCCCGCTGACCTCCCTCCCTGGCTGGGAGCCGCGCGCCAGCCAGTGCCCTGCAGTTCCTGCACGAACGGAACATCTCCCACCTGGACCTGAAGCCACAGAACATCCTGCTGAGCTCCTTGGAGCGGCCGCACCTGAAGCTGGCAGGTGTGTGTGGCGCAGCCCGGGAGGGGTTGGGGGAGGGGGCGTGTGCGGAGGCCTCCCCGGCCCGGGCTCCCTCCACAGCCCTGGCTCTCACAGCGCTCTCTGTTGAGTCGTCAGACGCTGGGCCCTGTGGGCAGGAGGTGGGACCTTCCTCAGGTGCCACACACAGGCCCAGCCGCGCTGTGGGTGGGCTTAGGGCTTCAGGCTGCATGTGTCCGGGCTTGGGGTCCCTGGACACAGGCCAGGGTTTGGTGTGAGGCCAGCCTCAGGATCTGGCCTGAGTCAGGGTGCGGTGTGCACCGGCAGCAGTGGGGAGCAGGACCCCTCCCCCCTGGCGGGTTGGGAGCGGGGGCGGGAACGGAAGCAGCTGGAATTGGATGGAGCCCGTGGCCCGGCCTCCCCGGCAGACTTCGGCTTCGCCCAGCACATGTCCCCATGGGACGAGAAGCACGTGCTGCGCGGCTCGCCCCTCTACATGGCGCCCGAGATGGTGTGTCGGCGGCAGTACGACGCCCGCGTGGACCTCTGGTCCGTGGGGGTCATCCTGTACGGTGAGACCCCCGCCCCTGCCTGCACTGCGCACCCCTGCCCGGTGAGGGCCGGGCCTGGCTTGACCCCGCCTCCCTGCCTCCCCTCGGCCACGTCCGCAGAGGCACTCTTCGGGAAGCCCCCGTTCGCGTCCAGGTCCTTCTCGGAGCTGGAGGAGAAGATCCGAAGCAGCCGGGTCATCGAGGTGGGTCCGGCAGGGGACGCAGGGCCTGCCCACCGATGGGGTCAAGGCCAGAGCAGGCTCGGGCCCAGCTTCCCCCAGCGCAGTCCGGGAGGGGGCACAGGGCCTGAGCAGGCTCCTCCGCGCTGAGGGCTCCGTGCGCAGTGGGGGGGTCCGGGGAAGGAGGCTTGTCCCTCTGGGTCTCAGTTTCTCCACCGTCAAGCATGGGCGCCCTGGGCCGGAGGAGCCCAGTGTGATGTGTCCCCGCCCCCGCTCTCGGCAGCTCCCCCTGCGGCCGCCGCTCTCCCGAGACTGCCGGGACCTGCTGCAGCGGCTCCTGGAGCGGGACCCCAGCCGCCGCATCTCCTTCCAGGACTTCTTCGCCCACCCCTGGGTGGACCTGGAACACATGCCCAGCGGGGAGAGCCTGGCCCGAGCCGTGAGCAGGCGGGAGCGGGGGTGGATTGAGGGGTCCCGTCCGTCCCCTGGGTGGTGAGCAGGTGGCGTGCCCCATGAGGGCAGGGGGTGGACACAGACGTGGGCAGAGCTGGGCCCGACCCCGGCCCGCTTGCTCCGCAGACCGCCCTGGTGGTGCAGGCTGTGGCGAAGGACCAGGAGGGGGACGCGGCTGCCGCCTTGTCGCTCTACTGCAAGGCCCTGGACTTCTTCGTGCCCGCCCTCCACTGTGAGTCCTGGGCGGTGCCCCGTGGGTGGCTGTGGCCATAGCTGCGCTGGACAGGTTCCGGGAGTGGCCCGGCAGGGGTTCCATGGGGCATAAATGGGCACGTAGTGTTTCGGGGGCGCTGGGGGTTCGTGTGGACCTCCCGGACCCCTCCTACCGACACCTGCCTTCCACAGACGAGGTTGATGCCCGGCGGAAGGAGGCGATTCAGGCGAAGGTGGGTGCCACTCCGTGGTGCAAATGGGGGGGGCGGGGCCAGCAGCCAGGGCACCGAGGGCGTGGCTCTCCTAGAACCGGAACTTGCTGGCAGGGGAGGCCCTGAGGGCGGGCCTGGAGGTGGGAGCTGGTGAGAGGTGGGGTCCAGCCCCTCCTCAGCCCCTCGGCCCCCTGCAGGTGAGCCAGTACGTGTCCCGGGCGGAGGAGCTCAAGGCCATCGTGTCCTCCTCCAATCAGGCCCTGCTGCGCCAGGGGCCCTCTGCCCGCGACCTGCTCAGAGGTAGGCCCCGCCCCTGGCCCACCCTTCTGGTCCCTAGACACCAGCCTGGGGGTGGGGGGCAGCAGGCTGGGGTCCGCTCCCCTCACCCTGAGCTCTGCCCCTCATCCCAGAGATGGCCCGGGACAAGCCACGCCTCCTGGCTGCCCTGGAAGTGTCTGCTGCTGCCATGGCCAAGGTCTGTGCGCCGTGGGGGTCCCGGTGGGGTGGGAAGGACTCCACGTCCTGACCCTGAGTGGCCTGGTGTCCCCCACGTGGCTGCAGGAGGAGGAAGCTGGCGGGGAGCAGGACGCCCTGGACCTGTACGAGCGCAGCCTAGGAGAGCTGCTGCTGCTGCTGGCAGGTGCGTCCCTGCCCGTCCCTGTCCCCGTCCCCGGGGCTGGCTGCCCTGGCAGGTGCGCCCCTGCCCCGTCCCTGTCCCGGTCCCTGGGGCTTGCTGCCCTGGCAGGTGCACCCCTGCCCTGTCCCTGTCCCCGTCCTTGGGGCTGGCTGCCCCTGGCAGGTGCGCCCCTGCCCTGTCCATGTCCCTGTCCCTGGGGCTGGCTGCCCCTGGCACGTGTGCCCCTGCCCTGTCCCTGTCCCCGTCCCTGGGGCTGGCTGCCCCTGGCACGTGCGCCCCTGCCCCGTCCATGTCCCCGTCCCCGGGGCTGGCTGCCCCTGGCACATGCACCCCTTCCCAGTCCCCGTCCCTGGGGCTGGCTGCCCCTGGCTCGTGCGCCCCTTCCCAGTCCCCGTCCCTGGGGCTGGCTGCCCCTGGCTCGTGCGCCCCTTCCCAGTCCCCGTCCCTGGGGCTGGCTGCCCCTGGCATGTGCGTCCCTGACCTGTCCCCGTCCCTGGGACTGGCTGCCCCTGGCACGTACGCCCCTGCCCCATCCCTGTCCCCGTCCCCGGGGCTGGCTGCCCTCACCGCCTGCCTTCTCTCTGCAGCAGAGCCCCCCGGCCGGAGGCGGGAGCTGCTTCACACCGAGGTGCCTGCTGGGCTGAGAGGGTTGGGGGCTTCTCTTCCCCTTGCTCTCTGCTTCTACCTGTGGGGACCTCCCTGGGTTCCCGGTGGAGTTCCCCACCCTCAGGTGTCCCGGTGTGGCTGCTGCAGACAGGAAGGCTTCCTGGAGGAGGGAGCGGGGAAGGGGCACGGAGGGCCCTGGAGAGCGTGGGGAGGAGTTGGGTAGGAGGCGCCTCACAGCCGTGGGCTCGTCTTCCCTGTGCAGGTCCAGACCCTCATGGCTCGAGCTGAGTACCTGAAGGAGCAGGTCAAGGTGGGCGCCTGCGGCTCCCTGGGGCTCAGGGCTGTGGGCCTGCCGTCCGCCTGGCCAGCCCCCGCCCAAGGCCTCTCCACCCGTCTCTGTACCCTTCCTTCCGCAGATGAGGGAGTCTCACTGGGAAGCAGAGACCCTGGACAAAGAGGGGCTGTCGGAGTCGGTCCGCAGCTGTGAGTCCTGCCCTGGGGTCTGGCCCTCCACCTGGGGGTGGCCCTGGACTCTGCCTCTCTGGCCGGAAGCCTGAGACTGGCTCCACCGCCCCCCCCAGCTTGCACCCTGCAGTGACCGGGAAGACTGGATGGAGAGGCAGCCGCGCCAGGCCAGGCTGACGCCCAGGACTTGGTGCCCCTGCAGCCCGGGAGAGCCTCGGCTGGGCACCTCGGGGACCCCGTGTCCCAGGGTCTACAGCCTCGCTCGGGACCCCCACCCTGCAGAGGTGTGCCGGGGGCAGGACGCTGCGAGGAGAGGAGACTTTCTCCCGTGAGACCCGTGGGTCCTGACCCCGTGTGGCGGGCGCCCAGCCACGTGCACATCTGCTCTGAGAAGGGGCTGGGGCCTTGCGCGGGCAGCGGTGCCCTGCGTTCCCCCTTCCTCGTCTCCCTGCACTGGAACAGGGCCTGCCGAGCCCCTCAGGGACCACCCCCCCTCAGCCCTGTCCTCCTGGGTTCCAGGCCCTGCCTGCCTCTCGGTACTATCCAGTGCTCCTGCAGGCACGGAGCGAACTCCCTTCCCGGGGTGGGCTGCTCCTGCCCTGGGCCTGGTGCTGCTGTGACGCCAGCGGGTGACCCTGGCAGCCCCTTCCCGGGCTCATGGGGACAGAGGGGCTGACCGCTGGAGAAGGGGGCACACCTGGGCTCTGACAGAGCCGGGGCGTCAGTGCCCGAGCCCAGCTGTACAGAATGCACTCTGTCATTTCGCTAGTAAATTATTTTCTCTACTTGTGCAGCTCTTCCTGCTCACGGGCTGGGGTGGGTGCACCTGCCTCCCGTCCTCAGCCCCCGGGGACCCAAGAGGGTGCGGCTGGCCTGGGGTGCGTCACTCTGTACCATACACTCCCAAGCCCTAGTTGGGGGCCCCTGGCCTCCCACTGCCCCCTCACCCTGCGCTGGTGAGAGCAGTGAACTGCATTGGGGGGAAGGCACCTTTTGGGGTGTCTTGTGCTCAGAGACCTCCAAGTGGTCACCCTTCCCTGCGGGCTCTGCCCTGTCCACCCACGTTTGGGTGTGACCAGCACTTTTGGGGAGCAGACCTGGGGACTTAGAGGTAGAGTTGGGGGGCACCTCCAGTGAGCCACTGGGGAACCCCTGAGAGAGCCCAGGAGCACCGTTACCCTGGGTGTTAGAGGACTGGCCACTGGGGGGCAGTGTGGAGCGGTGGCGCCCATGGCTGGAGGGGCGGCCACGGTGCTGCCTCAGCTCCCAAGCCCGGAACCTGGGGAACCACTGTGCAGTCTGTTTCCTTCTTGGTAGAACCAGGGTGAGGCCAAGTGTCCACGGGAGTCTGTGGGGAGGTGCTGTACTTGGGCCTGGCGTCCGGAAACAGGCCGGACAAGGGGCCTTGGTCAGGAGGCGGATGAAGACCCCCGTGGTCTGCCACACTGGCTTCGAAGGGGTACAGAGGGGCGACCCAGGAGGCTGAGGCCAGCAGGGGCGCCCGCGGGCTGGGGACTGGGAGGAGGTGGCCAGTGCTGGGGCCTCTGCTGGCTAGGCCCGTGGGGAATGGGCAGACCCGCTCTTCAAAAGCTGTTTTTCCTTTTGGGGCGGGAGTTTGCACTTCTCACCTTCAACATGGGGCACACAGCACACCCCAGCCTTCCCTCCCACCTGCCCTCAGAGCCAGCCCTGGCCACTTGGCCCCTCCCCAGGAAGCAGTGGGCAGGCCTCTGGGCAGACTGAGGGGCCCAGTGTCCCCATGCCCACCTGCCCCTCCCCCGGCTGGCTGGGGAGCCAAGGAAGGCCCGTCGGTCTGGGAGGAGGTCACCCAGAAGGATCCCTCCCGTGGGGAGTGGGCCTGGGGGAGGGGCGGGGACACGCCACTGCCCACTTCCCGAGGCAACTCCCACCGCACTCAGACCCTCACGATCCTGCAGGTGTGACAAGAGGCGGCTTCCACCTCTGTCCCCGGGACCCCGCCCCACTCCCAGCCCCTGCTCTCCTCAAGCCCCCACCCCACCCCAGCCTCAAGGCTGTGGGGCTGAGCCCCAGCTGGGTCAGCAGGCAGTGAGCTGCCCAGATGTCCCCAGTGCCTGCTGGGGGCTCGTGTGTGAGGGAGCATCTGGCAGTGGGGACCGGGAGACCCTCCACCCTGCGAGCCCTGGCCACCCTCCCCTGCTCCTGCCAGGGACCACCTGTATCTGCGCCCTCCTTCCCCAGGGTCCTGGGCCTGAGCAGTCAGGATGGGTGCAAGGCAGCAGGTGGGGGCCCAGGGGCACCAGAGACCCCCCCAAAATCCTTTGTGAAGCAGAGCCACAGCCCCTGGGACGCTGGGGACCCGCTCAGGCGTCTGCTTCCCCTGAGAGAGCACAGGGGTGGGGTCGGAGGGGCTCTCTCACTGTCCTCTAGCATTTCCTGGGGGAGGGGGGGGGCGCGAGTCCAAACCCTGGTGCTCTGATGGAGGGGTTTTGGCACCATGAGAGGGACGTTTTGGTGGCAGATGGTTTTCTTGGTGGCTTCATATCACACCGGAGGGGTGGGCCCCTGGGGAGCGCATGACTGTCTAAATAAGAGGTGTAGAGGGGAGGGCAGGGCACAGCAAAGCACACACTCCCAACCCAGTTTCCTGCCCAGCGCACCCTAGGAGGCTCCAGTGACGCTGGCTCCCGTGGCTGGGTCCCTGCGCCCACGTGGGAGACCAGGATTGGGTACCCAGCTCCTGGCTTCTGCTCCATCCAGCCCCAGGCTGCTCTGGGGATTTGGGGAGTAGACAGGCATAGAGGATCTGTGTTTCTGTCTCTTTGTCTTTCAAATAAATGAAAATAAATAGAAGGCAGGAGACAATGAGTCCAGCGCCCGAGGGCTTGGGAGAGGGGCGGGTCAGCCCCCAGCAGGGAGCAAGGGCAGGAGGGGGAGGCACCCAGCCGCCTGCTCTCTGCCCATCTGAGCCCCAGACCCGGCCCCTCCCACCCCAGCACCTCCCCCACACCACTGCAGGCATTCTGCAGACAGGTAGGCTCCTTAGGGTCCCCAGGCTGTGAAGTGGGGACCAGTGTGGGGGCTCAGCCCCCTCCCACTCCCCGGCCCGGGGTCCCAGGCAGCCCGCTCTATGGGGTTCCGTGGATGCTGCCCCTCCCCAGCTCTTCCCCGCCCACCCACCCCCAGCCCTGCCAACCGCTGAGGGGGCGGGGTCTGTCCAATCCCATTAGGCAGAGGGCCCCTGGGGCGGCCTCCCTGCCTGCTGACACTGCCGAGCCGGGCTCTGACTCAGGTCTCCTCCAGCTCCACCAAGGTCAGGAGGGGTTGTCGGTGGCCACCAGCCCTTCTTGGGGGGATGCCGGGAGAAAGAGGCTCAGTGTGACGGCCCGAGCAGCCCTGTCCTCATCCTGCGTCCTCCCGGGCCTACCCCCTTGTCCGCCTACCCCCACCGTCCCCTCCAGCACAGCTGTGTGTCCCTCATTTTACACGGAGCCCTAAGGAAGCTCTGCCCTTGAAACCAAACCTGGTGGCCGTTCCCGCCTGTGACTCTTGGCTGCCTCCCCACAGGCCGGCACCTGGGCAGCAGCAGGCCATGGCCCCAGACCCTAGGGGGCCCCTGCATGGGTGACGGCTGAGATTGGAGAGTCCTGGTTCTGACGAATGACTGCTCTTGGGGACATGGAGCACTGCCCAGTTTGGGGCTGACTGGGCTCCCCGGGATCGGTGGAAGTTGGAGTCACCAGCAGCACTCCTGCCTGCTTCGCCTCCACGTCTGTTAGGCAGGCAGCTAGAAGTCAGCCTGTGTGGGAGGGGCCTGGGGAGGACCAACAGCTCCAAAGCACCCCAATATTTTACACTGCACAGTCCTGCCCAGACCCTGATAACTTCCCAGGTGGTCTCGGCCATTCCCCCAGGGAAGCTCCCCAGGAAAGCCCTCTCCCCTCGGCATCAAATGGGGTATCAGGCACTCTAGGGGGGCTGCTGTGCCAGGTGGGCTCCCCAGTCTGATCGCACCGCGTACTGAAACCCGGGCAGCAGTTTCTCCTAATCTACACTCAGCAAACCCTTTGTACTGGAGGCGGGGGTGGGGGAGGAATAGACCCCCTTAAAACCCAGCCTAAGTGAACCGGGCACTGTCTCTCAGGCTCTGTCTGAAGAGGTGCCCATCCAGTCTTACGGATGCCCTGGCCCCAGTAAAACCTTGCCGCTTTGCCCTCCACTGCTCTCTGTCTCACTCCTGAATTCTTCCTTGCGCGAAGACAAGAACGCTACACTCACCTCCGCTAACACTTCCATCTCCAAAATGAGGAGGTGGGACAGGCACGGGGCCCCAGACGGCTGTGGTTGAGCTGTGGCCTCCGGTGACGCCTGTCTGCCCATGAGCAACCCCGTCTACAGCTGCATGCCAGCCCTGGGTCCTCCCGCCCCAGTCACTGGACCTAGAGCCATGCCAGGCTGTGCCGGCGGAGAGCCTGCACACCTCCTAGGGGCTGCCGCTGGGGGGGGGCCTGGCCCGGAGGGCTCCTCCCAGCAGAGACGCCCTTCCTGGGGACAGGCGCAGGGGTGGGGGCGGGGGGCGGGAAGAAGTGGAAGGCCAGCACATCGTGGGGGTCTTTATTCGTCACTGAGCTGGGAGAGAAGACTCCAGCTATGGAATCCAGAGAGAATTCTACAGGAACAGAAATGAGCTGGGCCCTGGGCCCACACAAGGCCCAGAGCCGCCTGGGCCGCTGTTCCGTGCCAGCTTCATCCTTGGCGCCGCGCCCCTCGCACAGCAGCGCCCGGCCCCCTCGAGGCTGTGCCTGCAGCTGCTGCCCTGAACAGGGACGGGAGAGGCTGGGAGGCCCTCCACACCTGCCCGGCCCAGTCCCACTTCACAGAGGACAGAATGAGGCCCAGGGGGCAGAGACTTTCAAAGACCATCAACGAGAAAATTGGCGCTCCAGCCTCCTGTCTGCAGAGGGCGACCGCCCAGAGCCCCTCCGGGAGCATCCGAGTGTCGGGGTCCAGAGGGGCTGGCCTGGGCGTGGCGCGTCTGCCCAGCGTGGGCTCTGCCCTCGCGTGCCGGTGTGCTGGGTCCCTGTGTGGCTCTCACATGTGCTCCCGGGTGCAGGAACATGGGCCTGGCCCTACACTCCCCAGAAGCCTTCCCCAGGCTGAGCGGAGGGTGGTCCTGGGGGCTTTGCTCCCAGAAGGCCAGCTTGGAGCTTGGATGAGATGGGTTCCAGGGCTAGGGCGGGGCGGGGAGAACAGGGCCCCAGGCGGGGTGTGGGTCCCCTGGGGGGCTGAGACACCCTGAGCCCTCCTGTGGGCAGCCCCAGGGACAGCGGTCACATGATGCAGCACTTTTCAGCTGACTGCTTGAGGTCCCCCAGGGTGGCCTGGGCCTTGTCCTTGATGGAGCCGAGGTCCAAGCCAGGGAGGCTGGCCAGCTGCCCGAGGACGGAGGCCTTCTCCTCCTCTTCTTCCGTGTCCTCCTCGATCATCTTGGCCAGCTCCCGGGGCAGCTCCACGTCTCCCCCCACCATCTGGATCTGGCTCTCGTCCGTCTCGTTCTGGGGGGGGAGGGGGAAGGCCGGTCCATGAAAGGGCAGGAGGGGGCTTCCTGACCCCTAGGCTCTCGAGACTGGAGGATCTGCCAGGGAGTAAGGAGGTGGAAACACCCAGCCGGGAGTCCCACTGCTACCGTCAGCTCAGGCATGTGCTGGCTGTCGTCAGCGACACAGAGGGCACAGCCGAGGACGGCACCATCGTCCACCACGCACCTGACAGACGGACAGCCCTGTGAGGTGGGTGTTGCTACCTCCGCTTTACAAATAAGGAGCCTGAAGCTCAGATACATGAGCAGCCTGCCTGAGTTCCACACGTGGCGGGCAGGGGAGCCACCGTCGTGCAGCGGTGAGCACCGCATCTGTGGTCTCTGCAGGACGCCCAGTAAGGGCCGCTGCACCTCCCTGGCCTGTCCAGCTGGGTCCCGCGCAGTGGCATCCAAGTCCTGCCTCTCCTACTGGCACAGAGTTCCATGGTGGAAGGAACCAGTCCGCCCCTAGCTGGGTTTGTGGGCAGGCACCCCTCTGAGAGCCTTCAGGACCCTGGTGCCCTGTGGGGAGCCCGAGGCGTGGCTGGGGGGGAGGGGCGGCGATAAGTGCAGCGGAGGGAATGTGACATTCAGAGTTGATCTTGGATTCCAGCAGAATGGAGCTCTGTGCGTCCAGTCCCCAGTCAGAGGCGAGCAAAGTTCTGGGCACACAGAAAGGAGTGGCCGAGCAACCATCCTGAAGCAGACTTACACGGAGAGGAGGGAAGGGGCTCTCTGTGCGCAGACCCCAGGCCCTGGAAAGCAGCCCCCGGCCCAGGCGCAGCGGGCTCAGGATTCAGAGCCCAGAGCGGCCTCCGCCCACCCACCCTCCGGCTGCATCACTCTGCCCCATGACCCCAGCTAAGCCCCTTAATCTCTCCGGGCCTCCGTTTCCTCATTTGTTGCTGTGAGAGTCAGCCCTCCCTGGCAGCTGCACGGGGAGGGCAGGGAGGACAGGAAGGTCAAGGACCCGGGACAACACAGACAGTGACCTTTCTTTCCCAGCTGGCCCTCCAGGTGTGTTTGGAAGCACCCCACTCCTACCCCACTCCTCTGAGCACCCACCCCTTCAGTAAGGTCCACCACCTCCGGCTGGGGAGGACAGAGGTGGCGAGAAAGGACGGGGTTTGCTCCAGAAACTAACAAACAAACAACCTGTCCATCTCCAGAGGACTTTACCCCCTCAGCATCAAGCTTTGTCCCTGGGCAGGCACCTGCTCACATCAAGTGAACGAGTGAGGGAGAGCCGGATCCACCGAGCACCGTGTCGGTCTTACCCAGGCTGAGCGATGCTGCAGAAGGAGCCTGGCAGGTGCACCCCGCTTACCTTGGGCAGCCGGTATTTGTCTCGGAAATGACTCCGCAGGGTGGCACGCTCTGCCTTCCTCTGTGCAAACTGGGCGTCCCTCTCCATCCTGCCGGGCACGGGGGAGGGGGTGTCACTGCCAGGGATGAGCGAGGGGTCTCGAGCCCCCAGGGCCGCCTGCAGCAGTCCCACCTGTGTGTAGCCAGGGAAGTCCTGCCCAGCTGTGGGGTCTGTCCTTGTCCTAGCGCCCATTGTCCCACTGGATGGGTCGATCTGGCTCTTGCCACAGACCCTAAAAGTTCCACACATCACACCTGCTCTCTCCTCCCTGCCCGTGAGGCTGTGCCATGGCAAGGAAAGCATTGAGACAGGCTTGGAGCCACCACCGCGTTAGGGATGTCCTTGGGGAAGTCATTTACCTTCCCTTCTGTAAATTGGGGATAAGAGTTTGCAATTTACACCGGGTTTTCAGGACTAAGAGAAATGACAGTGATGCTTAGCAAGGACACCAGGTGCCGGTTACTGTGCTGAGCAGTTTGCAAGCATCAAGTCATTTGCCCTTCAACACGTAGGGTGGACACTGTCACAGAGAGGTTCAGAAACTTGCCTAAAGTCACCCAGCAGAATCTGAACCCTAGCAGCCTAATCGCTCCGGGGTCCAGCCCCAAGCCCACCGGAGCTGCCCTTCCAGCACTGGGCAGTGGGGGGCGGGGGTAGGCAGGGTCACTGCCTGAGAGTGCCCCCATCCCGACATCAGCTTCCCACCGCCCAGGGCTCCCCTGCTTCTCAGAGCCCCAGCGGGGAGAAGACGCAGGCGGCTGGGACCAGATCGGATTAAGGGATTACTGGTTCTGTCAGAAATGCACGTGCACCCCCTTCCCCATCCCAGGCCCCTCACTCCTCCTGAGCAGGAGTAGAAGCTGGAGCAGGGTCCTGGAATTGAGACTGGGTGACTCCGGGGACAGCCTAGAGGGCAGGGACCCGCCCCTAACACTATCTACCAAAGTGGGATGAGGGCTTCGGGGCTCGAGTCCGTCCCGCGCGGGCAGAGCCGGCGGGAGCGGGCGGGCGGGTGGGGGGTCGCCGGAGCCGGGAGGGGGCCCCCACTTACTTCTCCTCCACCAGTTGCCTCTGGTACTCCTCGTACTCCTCCCGGCTCATGCCCTGCGCCTCGGCCGCCGACTTGTCCCCGTCTCCCTTGTCCTCGCCGCCCCCCAGGCTGCCGGTGAGGTTCTTCAGCTGGCCGCCCACCATGGTCTTCACCATGAACGCCATGGTCTTCGCGGGCCGGGCGCCGGCCACGTCCGCACCTGCTTCAGCACTGGGCCCGCGGACAGCGCCCGCCGCGCGCGCTCGCCGGCGCCGCCCGCCCCCGCCTCCGCCCCCTCCCCAGAGGGGCGGGGGGCACGCACGGGGCCGGGCGGGCGGGGCCACGTGCCCGCTCCCCACTCCCGCCTCTCCCACGTGCCTCCCTCAACGCCAGCTCCGCCGAGCACCGCGGACCGCGCATCTCGGCGCGCGGTGGGTGGTAGGGTGTCCTCCGGGAAAGGGGCTGTGCGGACTCCTGCTCCCCTCTTGGGTTTCGGCAGGGAGGTGGGGTAGCAGCCTGGGGGCAAAAACCTTGCCTTGAACTCCACCCCGTTTCCCCCGCCCCTTTCCCCACACCCCCACCCCGACCCCAGCAGCTGCCCAAAGAGCTTGACAGGGAATGGGGGGAGACCCGAGAGCTGGAGCCCGAATCCCAGTTCAGGCTCTGGGAGCGGGGCCGGGGGAGGGGGAGGGGCTCCCAGGGTGCTCGCTCCTGCACCTGCCCTGCTGCCCCTGGAGCTGCGGGGGGTGGGGGTGCGTGGGAGATGCCTCTCCTTGTTCTGGGTGCGTTTGGGGAGAATGATACACACATGTGGCTCCTGCTGCCCCTATAAGTGCAGGCGTTTGAGGGGTCAGTCCATCCCTTGGCCTCACACACACCTCGCTCCCTACCCAGAGGAGGCGGACGCCTTTGGGAGAGATCAAGGGGAACCTGGGAGGTCAGTGATGGTGTCAGAGCTTGGGGAGGCAGGGATCACTTTTAATAAGGCGGGAGCTTGCCAGCCGCTGAGGTGTGAGCGGGAGCTGGGCACACAGAAGACGCCACGCTGCCCACTCGCCAGTGAGAAGGGGCTGTGGTCAGGCTTGCGTGTTGGGGGAGAGGGGCTGCCTCCTGAGAGCCCCCAGGGCGCTCGCGATGTGTGGGGCAGGGCCCTGAGGAAGGCCGCCTCTGGACAGACACTCCCGAAAGCGCTTGTCCAGCTCCTGTCTGCAGCCAGAGAGAGAAAGGGGACCTGAGTCTCGGTCTTCCGCGCTTTTGAAACCAAGCCCCCTACACTCACAGCACCACTGCCCCCTCTGCCTGGGACCGGCCGTGGCTCCCTGGGCCTGCCATGTAGGTGCACGCTCCCCCCCCCCACACCCGCCGGGTTGAAGAGCTGTCCCAGGCTTCCTGCCATGTTGCACCCCAGTGCACGTGCCCCAGCCTGTGTCCGTGACCACCTGTGCCTTCTCTACACGTCACTGCACTTCCGGGGCCACGGCACAGCCCCACGGATTTTTCTGGACTTGAAATCTCACCACCTTCATTCCTGAGGCCCTCGGCACACCCCACACCTCTAAGCAGCGCACACTCACTCCACAAACACCCCCCCAGCAGAAAGAGTGCCCCCACACCTCTCTAACTCGCTCTCTGCCCCAGTTCACAAACTGCTCCTGCCCTGTGCTCGAACAAGACTTGCGCTGTTTCTCCAGCGTGCTGTGCTGTGTCCGAGCCCCATGCCTTTTGTCACACTGTCCCCCGGGCATCCTATCTTGTAAGCTGAGAATCTTCTTGTCACCTGATGACCCTGATCAGGTGTCCCTTGCAGGCTGGGTCAGGTGCTTTGTGCCACACTCCCATAGACCCTGAACTTCCTGCGGGCACGGCCCTGGTGGCCCATGTGGGTGTCTGAGAACTGTGTGAGAGCAGGCCTCGGACCGGGCAGGGCTCTGTGCCTGGTCAGACAATGGGCCCCAACCTGTGTTGTCTTGCTCCTTCCCTGAGGGTGAGCTGGGCAGCTGCCCTCTGGAGCCCAGCGCCCCCTCTCCAATGGACAAGCTACAGCCCAGCACCAAGGATGCCTGTGGCACAGGAAGCCCTGCCCAGGGAGAGCCCACCTGAAGTGGACGTAGCAGAAGAAGGCCACAGTCTGGGCGAGGAGGAAGAGCAGGAGGACGCTGGGCCGCAGGCAGGAGGAGACCCCTGGGCACCCGCCGGGCTGGCAGGGGGCCTGGACTGCTGTCTTCTGAGAGGGCAAAGGGAGGGGGCTGGAATCTGGGCCATGTGCGGCCCTGTGTCTCCCCGCCCCAGGCTCGGGGTGCCCTGGCTGTTATCCAAGGAGCCTGGAGGAGGGGCAGCAGACGAAGCCGCCTCCCCTACCCGAGCTCCCACGGCTCCATCTGTGGGAACAGCTGGGAAGGCCCAGGGCCTGGGATCCTCAGGGGTCAGAGGCTCAAGAGAAGAGGGGGAGACGCTGACAGCACCAGGCAAGGAGGAGGGCGAGGGGAAGGCCGAGACAGGGCAGGGGCTCTCCTGACAGCTCCTCCTGCCTGGTCACTGAGCGCTGTCCCTGCTCCCACCCTGCTCGGTCTCCATCCCTGCAGAGAGCTGCACACCCAGGCAGACAGGCAGGTGCGCCAGGGGTCCTGGGAGAGGGGCGTCTGGGCTGAGCCCGGGGAGGGGCTCCCCCCTCCCCCGCTGCCTGCCCCTCACCACCACACTCCGCAGGTCCGTCTGCAGGAGCCCGAGGGTCTGCCTCAGCTCTGAGAAGTGGTGCTTGGTGCCCACGGGCAGGAAGGAGACCCGTGCTCCCGAGGCCATCAGAGCCGCGGCATCCCTGGCAGGGGGAGAGCGGGGGAGCTGCAGCCAGAGGCCCTCGTCCTTCCCTGCAATCGCCAGCGGTGGCCACACAAGGCACACGGACGGGCCCCTTCTTTCCGCCCCGGACTTTCTTCCTGCAACCTGAGACAGCTCTCCCTGAGCGAAGGCTCTCCCGGAGCTGTCTCAGCCCCAGGCTCCCCTGGGCCCTGCCTTCCATCCCAGCCCACTGGGCAGTCAGCTCCTCTCCCTCCTCCCTTGCGTCAGCCCCAGGCGTGTGCACGTGTGGGGCGGGTGGTGTTGGGTGCCAGCCGCAGGATCCGCACTATGCAGGGGCTATCTGAGCCCGGGGCCCCGTGGGCAGCTCTGGAGGCCGGGCTCGCAGTGGGAGGCGGGGAGGCCAGAGCAGGGCCCGGTGAAGTTGGGGACTGTCTCCTCCCACTGGCCTGACCCCAGCCCGGCTCTTTCTGAAAACCCCATCAGAACACTCCCTCCTCCTTCCAAGCTAAAGGAAGGCTCCTGTGTACTAATCCCCCCGGGGCTGCGGGTGGACAAGTCGCTTTTGAACAAGGACTTGGAATCCTTAAACTTGGTTCCATTCAAATCCAGGTCAGCTCAGCAAACCTCACCCCACCTCCAGCCCTGCCAGTTCCCAGGCTTGGTACTGGGCGGTGAGGGAGGGAGGGGAGGCGAGCAGGGGTGGGGGGTGCACTTCAGGCAGCAGAGCGACTTGATGGGGGCTTCTCCTCCCTCTCCCTGCCCCCCTGCTCCCCTGCCCCTCACCGCATCTCTCGCAGGGCCTGGAGCAGAGTCCGCTGTCCACAGAGCAGGGTGCTGAGCTGGGCAGAGTCCTGCGGGAGGCCAGCCCGTTGTCCAGGGTCCGGGTCACAGCCCCTGTCTTCTCAGAGCCCCTGGCCCAGGGAACACAGGCCCCCCACTCCTCCCAGCGGTGTTAGCCCATCACCTGCACTCTCCTATTTGGATACCTGGTGTTTATCTGACACCCGTCCACCTGGGCTGCTGGAGCTCCCCGCAACCCCTCTCCCCAGGGGTGCCTCTCCCTTCCCTTCTAAAGGGGCGCTGCCCCCCCAGGGAGTCTCCTTTGCCTCCTTCTTCCCCCAGGGCGGCTTCCAAGCTGGGGCCAGTGCTGATCAGCACCCCCACACACACACAGCCACCGCGCTTGGGTCCCTATCCTGTGACCTGGAGAGGGGACGTCCCTCTTGGGGATGGATGATGGAATCTGGCTGGAGGGGTCCGGGGAGCCCCTCCCCTCTGAGCCACTCTGGCTCAAGGACACAGGATGGAGCCCTCACGCTGTCACAGCCCGGCTGCCCCCTGTGCCCAGTTCCTACCACCTGGGCCGCTACGGCCCTCAGGGCCCCTCTGGGCTGGGCCTGCCCTGGGCATGGATCCCTAGGGAGCCGCCGGGATGGCAGCCCCGCTGAAGCCGGGTTCTGGTGCAGCTGAGCGTGAAGCGAGCCGTGTGCACGCCGCGTGCTCCAAGCAGATTAGCACCTGGTCTATTTCTGCCTTCGCCCGCAGCCCCCGCGTACCTGGCCTCCTTCGCTCTCCCAGCCCCAGCTGCACCTGCCCTGCCTGTCCCTGCAGGCCCTGGAGGAGACCAGCCCCCGGCTGGAGCACTTGTTCCTCTTCCAGGCAAATCAGAGCCCACTTGGCGCTGGACCAGGCCTGCAGGTGGAATCTTGGACGCCCGAGGGGCCACTCACCCAGCCTCCCTCTGGCCGGACCTGGCCTGGGGCCCCCAGCTGCTGCTTCCACTGCCTCCGTGCCTGGGCCAGCTGCTCAGAGAGACCCCCGAGGGCCTGCAGGACCCGGCTGTGCCGGCTGAGGCTCTCCTCCAGGTCACTGAGCCTTTCCCCTGGGGGGTGGGGCAGAGCTGGGTCAGGCAGCCCGTGGGGTGGGGGCGGGGCAACAGCCTACCTGGGGGTGGGGCTTCTCAGGGAGGGGCACCAGGAGGTGTGGCTTCTGCCTGGAAGACCTGCCCCTGGGAAATGTGCCCGGGGGTGTGTTGGGCCCAGCCCCCAGGCCTCCCTCGCCCCATTGGTTACAGGACTCCTGGTTCCAAGGGAAGATGCTCCCCTGCCCCAGCTGCCCACTCCCCGGGTCCCCACCCCCGCCCTGGGCACCGGAGTCCGGCTTCGGAACGACGTCCTCCCGAGCGCCCAGGGCCAGGGTTGCCCGCAGCGCCTCCAGCCGCCTGGCCAGGCGGAGCTGCTCCGCCTCTGGGAGTGGCTGCGGGGGAGCCTGGGCGGGGAGACAGGAAGTCCAGCTGGAACCCAGGGGAGGTCCAGAGGCAAGGACGCCCTCCCGCCGCCCCGCTCCCTGCTCACTGACAGCCAAGCTCCAGGCAGGGGAAGAGACCTGAGTCCAGCTCCCAGCCTCTGCCCCACCCCCGCCGGGCCCCATGCCCTTGTCCACACGGCTCCTACAAGCTCAGGTCCCACAGCCTTCTGTGGCCCCTGGCTGGTCCAGACCCCATCCTCACGCCCCCACAGCCCCTGCGCCTGCTGGTTTCCGGCCCCCAGCTCCCTCCGCTCTGAGCTGCCAGCCTGGGAGGCCGTGAGGACAGGGCCTGGCCCCCGGCACAAGGCCTGAGCAGAACTCCGAGAACCTGCGTGGCAGCGCTGGGGAGGCGTCGGTCACCTCTGGGCCCGGCTCGTGCAGACTGTAGGTCAGGAAGGCCAGGACGTCGTGGTCATCTGGAAGGCGGAGGCGGGGGGAGGTGGGCCCCCAGCCAGCACCCTGCCCAGGCACCCTGCCAAGCAAGCACCCGGCAGGAGGTAGGGCCCGAGAGCTGAGCCACGCCCTCAACCAGAGACAGCCCCCAGCACGTGGGGCAAATGGACAGTCCAGGTGCCCCTTGGCACATCCTGGGCTGGAGCGGGGACCACGCAGCACCCTCCGGGCCCAGGCCTCAAAGCAGCCCCTTGTCCAGCCTGGCTCTGATGTCACTGTCCTCCTCAGGAACCTTCCATGGCTCCCCAGTGCCCAGAGTCTAAAGCCCAGATCACTGCAGCGCCCTCATAAGGATGTGATGAGGGTTAACCAAGCCAGCAAGGGGTGGCGCCCTGTATACCGGGTGTACGGTGCCCGGTGTAGAGTAAGCTCCGCACCACGGACGCCAGCAGTTCAAGGACTCCGAGCTCCAACTGCACCCTGTTCTTTAGCAGGTGCCCCCTAAATGTCCCCACGGCTGTCCCTCTTCTGCTTGCCCGCGTACATCCAGTTGGGGTGGGTGCACACAGTGGGGAAGTGGCTCAGCCCCCCGTCGGGGCTCTCTAGAACGCTGGCTGAGCCGGAGTTGCTAAGCACCGCCCCCCACCCCCCCTCACCTGCCTGGAGGGAGCCTCACCTGCCAGGGTGCTAGTGGCTGCCGAGACCCCAAAGAATCCTCCAGGGGCCAATAGCAGGGGCCCCACCTCGACACAGACCTCATCAGGGTCGTGGGGAGTGAGGCCGCTGTTGGAGGATACCTGCAGGGCACGGAGGAGTGGAGGCAGTGAGCCCCTCCCTCCTCTGCGGAGCAGGGGGGGCAGGACATCCACCCCACCTCTGACTCCCTGGTCCCCGCCCACCGGCCCGCAGACTGGAAGGACGTGTGTGCAGTGGATACTGGGGCTCCGGGTGTGGGGGGGGGGCCTGTGTGTGTGTTGGCCTGTGTGTGCCAGGGACCCCGGGCATCCGTCACCTAGATGGCCCGCCACGGGGCAGGGCACTCACACGCAGTCTCTGTCCCCAGTAGGTGATCCGTGCTCTGATGGGGTATGGCCGGTTCCGGAAGTCCCGGCGACAGAGGCCCAGCACCCGGCTGGCCCCACCCCTGTGGGCACTTGGAATGCAGCAGGCCACAAAGGACCCAAGACCGGGCCAGTGGCCAGCAGCTTCTCTGCCCAGGCCTACAGTGCCGCCCCCTGTCCCCTACACACTGTCTACTCCAGTGTCCCTTGCCGTGGTTTCTCACTGAGGAGGAAGCAAGCCCCGGTCAGCTGAGTGTTGGGCCCTGCCCCCTACAGAAGGGCCAGGGGTCTCCCTGTGACCCCACCCCAGAGGGCAGAGGCCCGCACTGCCAACAGCAGGGTGTGCGCCCGCCATGCCCCCGGAGCCCGTCCCTCCCCACTGTCCTCCCTTCGGCCCAGGTCCCCCGGGCAGGGCTTCTCTTTCTTCCCCTCTGTGATGAGGGGACAAGTCCTAGCAGACAAGGACAAGGTGGCCAGCCCCTCCCTGCCTGGGGAGTGGGAGAGCAGCCGGAAGGGAGCCCTGAGCTTTGCGTTTCTCTGGGCACCGTGGGCAGCTCACCCCAGGGCACCCATCGCTGCCGCCTTCAGCCAAGAGGGAGGCAGGGGCACAGAGCAGACGGGAAGCCCGCCCCAGCGCTGCGTGACCTTGGGCAGCCGCCTCACCCCTCCCCGCCCGCGTCCTCGGCTTTATGAGGAGGAGACTAACTGCCGCGACCTCGTAAGGATGTGATGAGGGTTAACCGAGTCAGCAAGGGGAAGGTAGAGGGCTCTGTGCCCGGCGTTGTGGATGCCAGCAGTTATTCTAATTGTTACAAGCCAGGGGCTGTTTGCTGAGGGCACTGGCAAACCGGCCCAGCTACTGGGGAGGGCGGAGAGCCACGTCAGCTCTGTCATCCAGAACATGGGAGAGGCCCTGCTGGGGCCCACAAGTCCGGGCTCTGGTCTCAGCCCTGCCAGCGGCTCTGTGTCCTCGGGCCAGCCACCTGCCTCCCCTGGGCCTCAGAGGCCTCGGCTGATCCCCACTTACCAAGGGCGTGGGGGGAAGAGGGGCCCTGGGGTGTGAAATGGTCATTCCAGGCCCGCCCCTGTCCTGCCCCTTGGCACTGGGGCGGGGCGGGGAGCTCAGGGGACTGAGGGCTCCCTGGGCCACCTGCGAGCAAACTGGTCCTGGGGCCCCGGAAGCCTCGCTGAGGCTGTGAGCGGAAGTCCCGTCCTGGGGGCAGCCGGCAGCTCAGAGTGGGAGGCCAGCGAGGATGGCGGTTTGGAGGCTGGGGGCCCGGCGGGGCGGGGGCAGGAATGCAGAGGGTAACACAGGGGGCTCCTGCCAGACCCTTACCCGAGCTGTGTGCTGGGGCTGTGCCCGTCACCAGCCAGCACGCGGATGGCAGGGCTGTCCTGTGTGGGAGGCGACCATCAGCCGAGCCGGGCACAGGTGAGGCTGGGGCGCAGGTGGGGGCAGGAGGCGTCCACTCACCTGGGTGTCCCCGGCCGAGGAGTCCAAGAGGATCCCGATGCCGTCCCACGAGGCTGGCCCCCCCAGGACAGAGCCCACTCGGCCCCTTTCCCGCGTGTACCACACAGCCTGCAGGGCCCCAGCCCCAAAGTCAGGGCTCCCTGCAGGCCGCAGGAACCCCGGGCCTATGGCCCCCTCCCTGCCTCGCCCTCCCCCTGGGCTCCAGGTCAGGTGGGGGAGGGGAGGCACTCACCACACCCTGGGCCCCCCGGCGCCCCGGTCCCGTCACCCTCAGCTGCACCTCCACCTCCCAGGCAGACAGCAGGACAGGGACCCTGCTCCACACGGCGCCACCCCGGTCCCTCAGGGACGGCGCCAGGCGCACTTCGTCCAGGCCCAGGATGGCATCTGTGGACAGCACAGTTCAGGGTCCCCCTGTGCTCATAAGAGTCCATCTTACAGGTGAGCAAACTGAGGCCTCGGAGGGACGGGAAGGGCCTGGGAGCGCAGCCAGGGAGGCCTCCGACTTGTCCGCTGGGGCCACGCCCGGCTTCCGGGAGAGCGGAGGAGGGTAGGAAGGCAAAGGGCAGAGGTGGGAGCTGCCCGCCCGACAGTGAGGAAAGGGCAGAGGAAGGGAGGGAAACTGAGGCCGGCTCGGCAGGTGCGGGGTAGGGGGAGTCGGGGGCAGAGCTCCAGCTGCTCCCCACCCCCTGGCCTGCCAGCCTGGACGCTGGCCCGGGGCCAGGCCGTGCAGAAGCTGCTGATCCAGTGTGTGCTCTGCAGAGCCCAGGAGTGGGGGAGGGGTGGGGAGGCAGGAGCTCCCGCAGTCAGCCCTGCACAGGCTCCTGGGCCCTGCTCAGCCCTGCATGTCCTGGCTGGACCCAGGGGCGCCAGGTGGGTTTGCTAAAAGGCCAGATTAATCAATCAGCAGGCAGGCAGGTCTCACTGGGTGACCTTGGAGAATGTGGCTCCACCCCTCCCCGCCACTGGCACCTGTGACACCCCCGACTGGGCAAGCCCCCCCACCCCCAGCAGCAAGGGAGGCACAGGCGGGCCTGGCTCTGTGCCGCTGTTGGGGGCGGGAAGAAAGACCCTGGGGCCAGGCCACCCGCCTAGAGGGGTCTTTGGTTCTGGCTTCTGCCGGGAATCGTTCCTGTTCTGAGAACCTACACCTCATGGACAAAAACACGCAGCTGATCTGCTTTCTCTCTTTGCTCTGCCCTCTAGGCAGCTCTGAAGGAAAACCGTGGCCTACCTCTGGGGTGGGCAGAGCTCAGAGCGGTGTGGGTTTGCAACAAGCAGCTCCTCTCACACCCCCTCTAGCCCGAGTCCCATTCTTCCGGCTCTCGCCTCTGCCATGGGCCTCCACAGATCCCTTGCCAACAAGACCAGGTGGGAAGCAGACTGGGTGGGTCTGGTTGGGGGGGCTCTGAGCACAGACCAGTGGGCTGGATGCCCCTAAGCTCGCTTCCACCCTGGCACACACACAGGGTGAGAGGTGGGTAGCTGGTCCCTTTCGGACAGAACAGCAGACAGGAGGGGCCGGGCAGGTGGGGGCTTGAGGTCTGAGAGGCAGAGTAAGGGGAGGGGTCCAGGAGAGGGGAGGGGGAAGTCGGAAGCAGACAGGGGAAACTGAGGCGGGGTGGGGGGGTAGGAGGAGCAGGAGCGAGTCTGGGAGGGGCCCCCTGGGCAGAGGCTGGCCCTGGCACACCCACTGCGTACCCACTGTACACTCTGAGGTCCCCGCGCCTGGCCCTCACCTCCATGGTGGCTCCAGAAAGACATCCCAGCCCCAGGCGGTGCCAGTCCCGGTCCTTTGAAGCTGAGTTTGTACTCAAACCTGCGCCGTGGAGCAGCGGCCCCCGCAGGGCCCAGGAGGAGGAGGAGGAGGAGGCCGAGCGAGGGCCCTGGCCCACGGGTCCCCGGCATTGTGCAGGGAGCTGAAGGCCTGGCCCTGCGGTGGATCGTGGCTGCGAGGCCGGGGAGGGGCTCCTGGGGCCAGGCCAGGCAGGGAGGAGCTGGGTTCTGGCCCTCACCTCTCCCTCCGCCCCCCCTGCACAGACATCCGGTTCCTTTTTGACCCTATGCCCCCTGCTGCCTGCAGCCTGACCCCTCCCCAGCAGCCCAAGCCCCCTGGCCGCTTCCCCTCCGCTCTGGCACCCCCTTGGCAGCCCCGGCCTGTCCCCGCTAAGGGAGATGGGCCTCTGTGTCCTGCTGCTCCCTGCATGCCAACGCCGCCCCTCCCCCACTCCCAGAAGCCATCCTTGCCAGCACCCGCCTTCCTTAACAAGTGCCCTGGGAAACCGGGCCTGGAGAGACAGAGCAGGGGCCGGCGCCGTGGCGCAGCGGGTTAAGCCCCTGCCTGAGATGCCGGCGTCCCATAGGCGTCCGGGCCGCCCCACTTCTGACCCAGCTCCCTGCTGATGCGCCTGGGAAAGCCTTGCACCCACGTGGGAGACCCAGATGGAGTTCTGGCTGGCTCGGGGCTTCAGTCTGACCCAGCAGCCAGAGTGGGAGTGAACCAGCAGATGGGAGATCTCTGTCTCTCCCTCCCTCTCTCTGTCAACTAAATAGAGAGAGCAAATGAATGCAAGATATATGCCTTGTTTGGAGCTTAAATGTTTAAAAAAGATTTATGTTATCTATTTGAAAGGCAGAGTGCTAGGGAGAAACACTGGTTCATTCATAAAACGGTCACAACAGCTTGAACTGGGCCAAGCTGAAGCCAGGAGCCAGGGACTCCATCCAGGTCTCCCAAGTGCTTGAGCCACCACCACTGCCTCGCAGGGTGCACGTTAGCAGGAAGCTGGGGCAGAAGCAGAGCAGCCAGGACTCGAACCGGCGCTCTGAGCCGGGCTGGCGGTGTCCCAAACAGCGGACCCACAACGCTCACCCTTGGGTGTCAATTTTAACCCAGCAACTGGGGAAAAAAAAGTGTGTGGGAGGATA
Organism: Oryctolagus cuniculus; assembly: GCF_051225735.1. Taxonomy (NCBI): domain Eukaryota; kingdom Metazoa; phylum Chordata; class Mammalia; order Lagomorpha; family Leporidae; genus Oryctolagus; species Oryctolagus cuniculus. The sequence continues at coordinate 108,688,181 of NC_142878.1, forward strand.
CCATTGCAGAAATTTAAACAATAGATTTAATTCTATTAAATAATTATTGTTAAAATTATTAGGAATATCATGGTATTGTTACATTTTAACTCTTTTTAATGTTTATTTATTTGAAAGGCAGAGTGAGAGGGAGAGGGTCTGCTGGGTCACTCCCCTGATGGCCACAACAGCCAAGTCTGGACCAAGCCAGAGCCAGGAGCTCTATCCAGGTCTCCCCCATGGGTGGCAGGGACCTAAATATCTGAGCCGTCCCCCGCTGCTTTCCCAGGCGCACGAGCAGGGAGCTGGATCAGACGCGAAGCACCGGGACTCACAAGCGGCGGCTGAACCCACTAACCCACTGGGCCACACTGCCTGTCTGTGTGGCTATATTTCTTTCTTTATATATATATATATATGTTTGTTTTTTTTTTTTTTTTTTTTTGACAGGCAGAGTGAACAGTGAGAGAGAGAGAGAAAAAGGTCTTCCTTTGCCGTTGGTTCACCCTCCAATGGCCGCCGTGGCTGGCGCACCGCGCTGATCCGAAGGCAGGAGCCAGGTGCTTCTCCTGGTCTCCCATGGGGTGCAGGGCCCAAGCACTTGGGCCATCCTCCACTGCCTTCCCGGGCCACAGCAGAGAGCTGGCCTGGAAGAGGGGCAACCAGGACAGAATCCGGCGCCCCGACCGGGACTAGAACCTGGTGTGCCGGCGCCACTAGGTGGAGAATTAGCCTACTGAGCTGCGGTGCCGGCTGTGGCTGTATTTCTAAGAGGGTGCTTCATGTCTGTGGGGAAATCTCTAAAGAGAAGTGCAGGGTGGGCATCTGGCCCGGCAGTGGGGCTCCAGGTAAGGTGCCCCCGTGCACGCTGGGTATTTGGGTGCCACCCTTGGCTCCAGCTTCCGGCCAGTGAGGACATTTGGGGAGTGAGACGGCAGATGAGACAGATCTCACTCTGCCTTTCTAATTAAAATACATTTATTTATTCTTTATTTTAAATACACAGAGATACAGAGCCAGAAACAGACACAGAGAGATTTTCCCACCCACTGGTTCACCCCCCAGACTGCAGCAGCCAGGGCTGAGCCAGGACCCTGGAGCTCCATCCGGGTCTCCCACGTCGGTGGCAGGGGCCCAGAGTGGCCATCAGGAGGCTGGGATCAGCACAGCCAGGGAGAAGAGGCACGCCGGTGCTGGTGCCGGTGCGGAAGGGTCTTAAAGAGGGGTCTTTAAAGTGTCCTTGGGGAGTGTCTACTAGGAAAAACTGCGCATAGCTTTCAGGTTGTTTTTTGATCAAAATAAATATCTTTTACTTCAATTTTTCATTTTTTTAAAAAAAGTTTATTTGAAAGGCACAGTGACAGAGAAGGAGAGAGGTCTTTCATCCTCAGATGGCCGCAACAGCCAGGGCTGGGCCAGGCCGAGGCCAGGAGCCAGGAGCTTCATCAGTCCTCCCCGTGGGTGCGGGGCCCAAGCCCTCGGGCCATCTTCGCTGCTCTCCCAGGCACGACAGCAAGGAGCTGCATCGGAAGCAGAGCAGCCGGGACTCGAACCGGCGCCCACAGAGGATGCGGGCGTCATCTCAAGGGTTGGCTCAACCTGCTGTGCCATGGTGCCAGCCCCGATTTCCGCAACGTTTCGAACTTTGGAACTTACCCTGGGGCTAACGCGTTGTGGGTGCAGTGACAAAGTATGTCTGGGTTTGCTCGCTTCACAAAGATCCCAGAGGCGGGGGGAGCAGGTGGGGTGCACACGGCCCAGAGTGCGAGCCCCGGAGCTGGGAGGGGCGCGGGGGCTTCCGGCCGCACTTCCCTCTGCTCTCCCGTCTGCCATGCCCGATGGAGGCTGCTCTCCAGGCCGGCGCAGGTGCGACCCGGCAGCCAGGTGCTGCGCTCCACCGACTGATGACAGCCGAGGCTGTACGTGGAAAACTCGGGGACACGTTAAGAAAAGTCATTGCTCAACAGGAAGCCCCCAGCCACCCCGAATCGGTCTCCCCTCACTGTCAGTCCTGGCTTCTGCCCCACCCCCACCCCACCCTGAGCTCCCAGTTCCTCTTCGCCCCCTCCCTCCTTGGCCCCCACCCCGGCTGCGCCCATGGCTCCCAAGCCTTGCCTGGCTCGGCAGGGGACAGCGCCCCCTCTGCGCCAGCCCCCACGTACTTCCCGCTGACTCACCCCTCCGCCCAGGCTGCTCTCTGCATCCTCGCTCTCCTTATCTGAGAAATGGGGACAATGTCCACTTCCCGGCGTCTAGAGGGTCCCACTGGGGTGGGGCCTGGCAGCCGGTGAGGACCCCCTCACCCACTCCTCAGACTCCTCTGCTCCCCAGCCCCGCTGCGCCCGGTGCACCCCAGCCTCCTCCCTGTCCCCACGTCCATGTCCGTGCCACCAGAATGAGCTTCCCAAGTCACACGTCGGCCCTACACCCCATCCGAAGCCCCCGGCCACCTCGTGAAGCCGGGCCGCTCACGGGTCTCCACCTGCTCCCTAACCACGCCCCTCGGCACCTGTGCCATGCACACAGCACCGCCCGAGCCGCCACACCTCACCGCCACTGCCCAGGCAGCGCCCTTCCTCGGCCAGGGTGGACCTTGCCCCGCTGCCCGGCACCTGCGGTGGGCAGAGTCGCTCGAGACTCCCGGCACAAGGTGGGGTCCCCAGAGGGCTGGGGGACGAACTGGCCCACTCACGGCTGGCACAGAGCAGAGCAGGGAGGGGTGAGAGAGAGAGGGAGAAACAAAGCGGAGAGTCAGAGACAGGGCTGGGGCGGGGCGGGGGGCCTCACAGCCACAGGGTGGGAAGCACCCGGCTCTGCTGCCACAGCCTCTGAGCGCCCCGCCCTACCCCACCCCTGCAGACTGGGCCCCCTGTGGACAGAAAGCCGGGCAGAGCTCCCCAGCTCCTGGTTAGCATCCACCAGGGCACGGTCATCTCCTGCCCCATCGCAGGCCCACCCCGCCACCGAGGTCTCCCCCAGCCTCCCCGAGCCCCTGCCGATCTCCCACACGGCCTCCCACCCAGCCCCCTCCTCTGTCATGCTCTTGTCTCTGCTCATTGCCACCTGGGGTCGGCCCCCCAGGGCAGGTGCGACAGATATCAGCAAGGTCCCCTGGGTGCTGGAACCCTGTGTCCCTGGCGGGGCGGCACCGGGGGGGGCTCCCCTCCCAAGGTCCCCGCCGCTGCCAGGCCCTGCGGCAGCCGCCTCCTGTCCACCGCTCCGTGACAACACTCCTGGGCCCTTCTCCCTTCTGGGCCGGGGTCAGGCCTGGCGCTCCCACACCCTCTCCCTGCCAGTAGCAAGTGCGTCCCCACCCTGGTCAAACCTTGTCCCTGGGCCGCCAGGGCTGCAGCTGGATAAGACCAGTCTCACCTCACCGCTCACGCTCGGTCCCCTCCCTCAGCCCTCCCTGCTCTACCCACAAGATTCCTGAGGCACAGTCTCTCTGGAGGCACTCAGCACTCAGACTCCCACGGTGAGCTCCACAGGGTCTCTGGCTCACCACCGACTCCCGGACCTAGCACAAGCAGGTATTCAAGTATTTGTGAACGAACGGGCGGTGTGGCAGGTGGACGGGAGCCGAGGCGGCGGCTGCACCGGGCCAGGAGACCACAGAGGAGGCTGGAGCCACAGCGGGGCCCGGGACACCCCCCCGCAGGGCACACTGCAAAGTCAGAACCGGGGTCTCAGGCGCCGCCTGCAGGGAGAGGAGGGCACAGGGCAGTGTCTGTGCCAGGGCAGCTCCTGTCCCAGGGCTGCCCCAGCCCGCTGTGCCCTTCCGCACCGCAGCGGCCCCGGCGGCGGGCTGGGGTCTCCTCAGCCTGCACCAGTCCAGCAGCCCACGGGGGTCGGGGGTGGGCGGAGCTGGCACACCCCGGGCGACATCGGGATGCCCGGGCCAGGGCCTCCTGTCACATCTCCTCCGCTCCCAGGCCCGATACTGCTGTTCCCAACGTTGCCCAGGGGGCTGGACCCGCCCCTGGGCCCCCTCCCAGGTGCACCCCCCACCCGCGGTGGGCCCAGCCCTCCATGACACAGCCACAGCGGCGCGACCCCCACCCCGGGCAGACACAGGACACTCACTCGTGCAGCTGACACAAAGCGGAGGCCACGCGTGCCGGCCATGCTCCCCACCCACAGACACAGGGGGACGGACAAGACGGCCGGGCGGCGGAGGCGGCGGCGCGGTCCGCAGGGAGGGTTTATTACGGTTGCGGCTCACAAGGCGGCGGCGCGCGACCCCCGGGCCCCCGGCGGACGCGGACGCGGGCGCATGCAACAGTGCGACACGGTCAAGCGCGGCCGAGGCGACACGGGACGCGGACGGACACGGGGTGGGGCCCAGCCCCCCACCCGCACAGGCAGGCCCGGGTCGGGGAAGGGGAAAAACGAGATTCGTACTTCTTGTAAAATGCCCACTGGCTGGGTACTTTTTCTCCTTATCTTGAAAAACAATAAAAAATAAACACACGGAAAAAAAAAGTCTCCAGGAAGGAGAGGGGTAGAACTCTTTAAGTCAGCCGGCGGGCGCCCAGGGGCTGGGGGGGCGCGGCCCCCTCCTCCTCCACCGCCTCCGCTGCTGTGACCGCCGCGGCCGGCAGGGGGCGCCCAAGCCCGCCGGGCAGGTGCGCGGCGCAGGTGCACGGCGCAGGTGGGGGACCCAGGACGCTGGGCTCAGTTCAGGGGCCGGGTCCGCGGCCCACCAACGGACCGACCGACCGGTCATCCAGGCTTGGCCCCGCAGGCCCGGGGCCCGCGGGAGGCCGGAGGTCACAGGTGCAGCTCGTGGGTCTTGATGTGTTCCAGCTGCTCCCGCAGCTGCAGGAACGAGGGCCGCGAGGCGGCGTCCAGGCGCCAGCAGTTCTTCATGACCTCATAGACGGCGGGCGGGCAGCCGTCGGGGGCGTCCATCTTGTAGCCCTTCTCCACCCGAGGGACCACATCCTTCAGGGGCTGCGGGGGCAGGGAGGCGGGTTAGCGCAGGGCCCCAGCCTCGCCCCGGGCGGCAGCGGCGGGGACCCCGCACTCACAATTCTCGGGTAAGGCACTCGCCCGAAGGAGTAGATCTCCCAGAGGAGGATCCCGAAGCTCCACACGTCGGACTTGGTGGAAAACTTCTGCGGGGGGAGGGGGGTCAGAGCCGGCCGCGCGTGGGTGCTGGGTGGGTGGGGGTAGGGCGGGTGCAGGCGGGGATGGGGCCCGTGCGTGGCTGTGGGTGGGGTGGGGTGGAGGTGAAGCCCGCGCATGGGTGGGGTGTGAGTGGGGCGGGGCCCGAGCGCGGGTGGGGCGGGTGCAGGTGGGGATGGGGCCATGCGCGGGTGTGGGTGGGGTGGGGTGGGGTGGAGGTGAGGCCCGCGCGTGGGTGGGGTGTGAGTGGGGTGGGGCCTGAACAGGGGTGGGGCGGGTGTGGGGCCGCACATGGGTGTGGGTGTGGTGGGATGGGGCCCATGCACCCGGGTGGGGGTGGGGCCAAGCTCGAAGGTATAGGTGTGGGTGTGGGTGGGGCCCGCGTGCCTGCGTGGGGTGGGGGTGGCCCGCGCACCGCCCGGCCGCCCCACCTTCTCCCGCAGGGCCTCGGGGGCCGTCCACTTGACCGGCAGCTTGCCCGTGTCCTGGGTGCTGGAGGCCTCCTTGGTGAGGCCGAAGTCGCTGACCTTGGCCATGTTGTCCTCGGACACCAGCACGTTGCGGGCGGCCAGGTCTCGGTGCACAAAGTTGTTGCCTTCCAGGTACTCCATGGCCTCGCACACGTCTCTGCGGGCAGCACGGGCGGGGCTCAGGGGCGCCGGGCGGGCTGGGGTCCTGCTCCCCTGAGCCCCCCGCCCCGGGGGCGGCCGCACTCACAGCGAGAACTTGAGGAGGCAGTCGCCGCCCAGCACCGAGCGGCCGCGCGACCGCAGGTAGTCCACCAGGCTCCCCTGCGGGCAGCGGACACTCAGGACCCGGGGTCAGCCCCGCCCCCAGGACCACGCCCTGCACCTCCCACTGCTCGCTCATGGTCCCCACTCCGCGGGAGGGGCACGGGGAGGCTGGGACGGGGCGGCCACTGGTCCCAGGTCAGGGTGTGTGTGGGGGGCCCACCTTGGCCATGTACTCGGTGACGATGTAGAGCCCGCCCTTCTCCTCCACGATCACGCCCAGAAGCTGCACCAGGTTACTGTGCCGCAGTTGCCTGCGGCGGAGGGGGCGTCAGAGTCCGCCCCGCCCCGCCCCGCCCCCGCCCGGCCGCCACCCCCGCCCGCCCGCCCGCCGGACTCACGTCATGACCGAGGCTTCAGCCAGGAAGGCCTGGGCCGTGGCGTCGCTCTTGATGCACTTCACGGCCACTTTGTTGCCCCGGTAATCGCCCAGCATCACGTCTGCGGAGAGCAGAGGCGCTGACGCCCTGGTCCCTGGTCCCTGGTCCCCGGCCCCGCCCCCGGCCCCGCCCCCAGCTCCTCCCCCCCGCCCCCAGCGCCTCCCCTCACCTCCGAACTCCCCCTTCCCGATGGTCTGCAACAGTTTCAGCTCTTTCATGTTGAGCGCCCAGCCACCTGCGGGGAGGGCGTGAGGGCTGGAGGCGGGCCTGTGGGTCCCCGAGCCTCCGGGACGGCCACGGGCTGGGGGCACTTACTGCGGTAGAACTCGTCCTGGGCGGCCACCGTGCCCTCCATGACCTTTGGTTTGATGAGGCGCGTGCAGAGTCCATCGGCGTCCGAGGTGTAGTGCTGGGGAGGGCAGGCCAGGGCGCTCACGCAACGCCCAGCGCTCGCCACCAGAGGGCGCCAGAGGCCGGTCCCGCCCAGCCCGGCTTGGCTGTGACGGGGGAGGGCGCCCCATTTCTGGCAAGCCCAGCCCCTGACACGTGGCCTGTTCCCCGGACCGCTCCACACCTGGCGGTTGCTACCATTCCGGGCCTGAACCCCGGCTGTGTCCGGACACCAAGCTCCAGCCAGGTGCGCTCAGCGACCCTCCCCTCCCTGGTCAGGCCACACCAGGCCAGGGAGTACGGGCAGGGCGGCTGCCCGCGGCTGTGGGGCTGCGTGGGCACTGCCCGGGCAGGTGCAGGAGCCTGGGCCACCCCGAGGGCCGCCGCTCTGTGAGTGCCTGTGAGACCCCGGTCTCTGGGTCCGTCCGCCGGGCCCTGGACTGCTCACTACTCTGCACCTGTCTCCCCCGCCCCCACCGCGGCTGCCCCGCGGGGTCAGGCGTGAGAGCAGCAGGGCCCCCGGACTCCCGCGCCCACGGCCCAAGGCGGCCTGTGTGTGGGCGCCCGCCGGCCGGCTCACCTCCACCAGCTGCATGAGGTTCTCGAAGTACACCTCCTCGTCGATGCTGAGCTTGCTGGCGTGGTACATGATGCGGTAGTGCTCCACCTTGCCGTCGCAGCTCACGCACAGCGTGTAGTCCCCGGGGTAGTTGGTGCTCTCCCGCACCAGGAACAGGCCCGTCTCCGGCGGGTACAGGAGCCGCTCGGCCTGCTCCCGCGTGATCTTCCCGTGGAACCAGCTGGTGGGGGGAGGCCTGGGGGTCACGGTGGCCCGAGGGGGCGGAGCCCGGCGCCTCCTCCCTCCCAGGGTACTCACGGCATGAGGCTGAGCTTGGTGCCCGCCTTCACGCCCTCTCGCTTCTGGACGTAGTTGGCGGGGATGATGCCCTCACGGCCCACCTTGTTCTTCGCTTTGTACCAGTTGGGGTCCTGGGGAGAGGGCGGCCCACAGCCTCTCAGGCTCTGCCGGCCCCATGGGGGGGCTGAGACCCAGGGGCAGCCCGGGGCGGGGGGTCCCCGTCTACCTTGGTGACGGCCACGATGGTGAGCACGTCTCCTTTGCAGAAGGGTAGGTCCTGCTCGGCGGTGCCGTGGAAGCTGTACTTGGCGATGCACTCCGTGCCCGAGGGCCAGGCGGCCTGCAGGGGGGCGGCGGCCGGGACCCTCTCACCCACACGCCCTCCATCCAGGTCACAGCCTCTGCAAGCCGGGATGAGGTGCCCCTTCCGCCGCCCTAAGCCCTGACGGACAGCCCATGCGGGGCCCCTGCCTCCCGCTACCTGTATCGCCGACATGGTCTCAGGAGAGCTGGTGTCCCCGAGTCACAGCAAGGCCGGCCTGTCGCCTGGTACCATCAGAGCTGCGGGGAGAAGGGACGATGGAGCGGGGCCGTGTGCAGACGGCCCCCACCCAGCCCCTGAGACTTGGGCCCGTCCCTGCGTGCAGATGACACAGGCTGACGCTCCCACTCTGGGGACCTGGGGCCGGCTCTTCCCGCCCGGCCAGCAGCCGGGGAACCCGGGGATCAAGGGGGCTGCCGACCTTAGGCCGGCCTCTGTGGGGCAGCGGCAGTGGAGCCGCCGCCGGTCAGCACACCCGGCCCGCGCGGCTCCGAGGCAGGGAAGGAGCTGGGAAGCCCAGGTCACGCAGGCCCTCGGCCCACGCGGGTCTTTCACCGACACGCGTGCCCAGCCTCTGCCCCCGCAGGCAGAGGTGGGTCTGCGCCGGGAGACAGCGTCCCCGAGATGGGCGGAGGGGCGCGGCCAGCAGCGGGGTAGGCACAGCAGGGAGACCATGCCGCAGCGAACACAGAGAAACCGGCCCTGAGGCAGGCGAGATGGAGGCCTCCCGGTGCCCAGGGATCGAGGCTCGGCCGGAGCCCTGCCCGCTGCTGCTGCTGGGACAGCCTCCCCCATCACGTGGGACAGTGCTGATGCGAGCAGCCAGGGCTGGGGCCCGAGCAGGACAGCACACGGCCTTGGGAGCCAGCGGGAGCCCGGGACACGGCCACGTCCAGCCTCAGCCCCAGGGTCACGGACAGGCAGAGGGGAGCTTCCGACCCGGCTCCTCTTCCTAGGGCGTGTGGGGGCCAGTGACACCCCCCTTGTGAGTCCCAGGTCCTGCACCAGCAAGGGGGGCCGGGACCCCTGCCGCAGGCTGTGGAGTGGCTGGTGGATTAACCCTTCAGCGCCCGGCCACAGAAGGGCTCCCTTCCCCCGAGCACTCCTGGCCCCTCGGTCCCGAGGCCAGCCCGTCCACCCCAACCCCTCGACAGGGACAAGAAGGCCCGAGGAGGACGACTGAGCCCCCAGCACAGGAGGGCCCTGCACGGTACGGGAGAGCTGTGAGCTCCTCGCTCCACCTTATACTGGGGCTCCCACTTGAACGGGGGTGGGGTGCGGCCAGAAGGCCCTTCTGAGCGGTGGCCCTGCCAGCTCGCCCCTCCCCCACCCTTCCCCAAGTGCACCGCCACCGGGAAGCGTGCAGGCTGCAAGCTGCCAGTCACCCCCAGCTGTCAGTTTGCAAACACTGCTTCCGGCCCACAGCTGCCGCCGCCGCCTCCCCACGGCCTGGATGATAATAACAGAAATAATGGCAGGCCCGGGTGCCGGGCGCGGGGTCTGTGCCAGGCCCGGTCCTTGGCACGTGCGGATCCGCGGCACCCTGCCGGCTGTGGCGGGGGCTGTCGTTACTCCCAGCTTACAGGAGAGGCCCGCGTGGCCCCGGCCCAGGCCACCCCTCCATCGCCGGCCAGTGATGACTCTGGAGACGGCAGGCTCTAGGAGGATGCCCAGAGGGGAAGCCCCTCCCCTGCCAGGTGGGAGGCTGCAGACCCAGGCCTCCTCCCTGGGCGCTGAGTTCTGTCACGTGACCTCCCGGGGCCCACCCCTTCCCCCAACCTTGGGGTACAAGACTGCTCCCGGGAGGGCAGGTGGCCTGCACAGCTCCAGCTGCTGCCCGGGGTGTGGACAGCCAAAGGCAACAGGAGCCACTGAAGGACGACGGTGGCACACGGGCCCAGGCTTCACAGCAGGGAGACCGGCGGCCGCCTGCACCAGGCAGCGGGGCTCAGCAGTAACAGCCAGGGGCCGAGCCGGGCCCCCGCTGTGTGGCACCGGCCGTGCACTGCTCCTTCTGTCCAACCCGCCCCAGCCAGGAAGCCACAGTCCGAGGGGACCACAAGCAACCGACTCCAGACTCCAACATCACTAAACGTTACCACCACCACCACCCCCGCCCAGAGGTGGGAGAACGTTCTAGACTGTTCTAGGTTAAATCGGATACTAAAGAAATATGCAAACGAGGCTCAATGAGTGATCCTAAAGTGGATCCTTGATTGAGGGAAAACAGGACCACAGGGGGAGGGCACTGGTGTGGAATTACGGCCGGTGTCCAGAGCTGTGACGGTGGCACACGACGGATGGGTTAACAGTCACACTGCAGCGAAACAAAGCACCAGGAAAATACACACGCAGGGGCGGGCATTTGGCACAACAGCTGAGATGGGGCTGGCACTGTGGCACAGCGGGTAAAGCCACGCCCTGCAGGGCCAGCATCCCGTGTGGGTGCCGGTTCGAGTCCTGGCTGCTCCGTTTTTGATCCAGCTCCTTGCTGATGGCCTGGGAAAGGAGTGGAAGATGGCCCACGTGGGAGACCCCAAAGAAGCTGCTGGCTCCTGACTTCGCCCTGGCTCAGCCCTGGCTGTTGCAGCCATTTGCGGGGAGTGAACCAACAGATGGAAGATCTCTTTCTCTCTAACCTCTGTCAATCTGTAACTCTTTCAAAAAAAAAAAAAAAAGAGAGAGAGAGACACGACCCTGCTTGGACACCTGCGTCCCTGCCTGAGAGCTGGGGTTTGAGTTCTGACTCACTTCTGACCCAGTTCCTGCTGATGCACACGCAGCAGGTGACGGCCCAAGTGCTCGGGCTCCTGCCACCACGAGGGGAGATCCAGCTGGGGTTCTTGTGTCAGCCTGCTCGAACCCCAGTTGTTGGAGGAATCCGGGGACCCTGTGGATGGACGATCTCTCTCCCTCTTGCTTTTTTTTTTGGACAGGCAGAGTTAGAGAGAGAGAGAAAGGTTTTCCTAACATTGGTTCACCCTCCAATGGCTGCCACGGCTGGCGCACTGCGCTGATCCAAAGCCAGGAGCCAGGTGCTTCTCCTGGTCTCCCATGGGGTGCAGGGCCCAAGCACTTGGGCCATCCTCCACTGCACTCCCTGGCCACAGCAGAGAGCTGGCCTGGAAGAGGGGCAACCGGGAAAGAATCCGGTGCCCCAACCGGGACTAGAACCCGGTGTGCCAGCACCGCAAGGCGGAGGATTAGCCTAGTGAGCCACGGCGCCGGCCTCCCTCTTGCCTTTCAAGTAAAATGGAAATAAATAAACATGCACACCCTTCGCTGGATCCCACTAGCTGTAGATCAAATATATTCAAATGTCACACCCGTCCTGAACAGGCGGGCTTTTCTTCGCTGCACAACACGGCAGGGCGATGCTGCCCAGAGCACCCACAAGGCACCGGCAGACTCATCTCCGAGACGTGCAAGCAGCCGGAGGGCACGGGGAGGCCAGGTGCAAGCAGGGGGCCACTTCCCAGAAGGCCTCACCATCCGTGCCTCTCCAGGAGGCAGGGAGTCCTGGACAGTCACCACGGATCCCAGCAGGCCACTGCAGACCCAGGCAGGCCGGCGTCACGGGGCACCGGCGAAGCCAGCTCCTGCGATGCTAACGCCCTGGAGACCGGGAACCCTGCTTCCCACCTGACGAGGCAGACGAGGGCCCCGCCCACCTGCCTGGGCCCCTGCACCCACGAGGCAGACCTGGGTGGGGTTCCAGGCTCCCAGCTTCCGCCTGGCCTGGTTGTCGCCATTGTGGGCATTTGGAGAGGGAACTAGGGGATGGAAGATCTCTGTCTCTTTCTCTTTATTGCGCTACCTTTCAAACACACAAATACAAATAAATAAATAAAAAGGCTAGGTGCAGCTCACACGATGCTACTTCAAAGCAGCTGTGGAAAAACATTCAAGATAAGTTTATATTGGTGCAACCAAATCCTAAAAACCACAGTTTTTTTAATAAGCTTACTTTTATTTCCTTTTTCTATGAACTTTTTGAAGTCCTCTGCTGCTACCAGCTTTTTTTTTTTTTTTTTTTTAAAGATTTATTTATCCATTTGAAAGGCAGAGACAGAGAGAGGACTTCCATCCACTGGTTCACCTCCAAGATGGCCGCAACGGCCAGAGCTGCACCAATCTGAAGCCAGGAGCCAGGAGCTTCTTCCGGGTCTCCCATGCGGGTACAGGAGCCCAAGCACTTGGGCCATCTTCCACTGCTTTCCCAGGCCACAGCAGAGAGCTGGATGGGAAGTGGGGCGGCCGGGACTCAAACCTCTGCCCCTGTGGGGTGCTGGAGTGGCAGGTGGCCACCTCCCCCGCCGCGGGCCCCACCAGCCATGTCCTACACCGGGCTCGCTACAGGAAGTGGCAGCAGAGAGGGGTGAAGTTTAAGGGACATTTGCTTTTTAACTGCACTATTTCCTGTTTCGTCTTTTTTTAAACCACATGTATCCATTACCTCCCTCCAGTAGCAAACCAGCCACATTTTAAAAGCTGGCTCATGGGAGGCCTCCCTGGTTCCCTGGCTCAGCTGGGGCGCAGGGAGCTCATCACAGCTGCAGCCCCAGCGCCTGCAGACGCTGAACGAATGAATGAACAAACAGGGAGGCGGGCGGGCCGGCCGCGCCACACCAGGGTCCCGTAAGGGACAGGCTATATTTAACCCCACTGGGACAGCAGCTGCCTCCCCACCCCCACGCGGCTCAGTGACAGGGCCCTGGGATGTGGCGGGGTGAGCTCTTCACTGACTTCCTGCCCCAAACTCTGCTCCCAGCAGCCCTTGTGCCGGGGTCCCGGGAACAGGCTGGGCATTGTGCCCAGGCGCTGAGGTCAGTGGCCACAGCCCCAGGCAGGCCTTTCTCGGGAGCCCAGACCGCCGGGCAGGGGAGGACGAGGGAGGAATTGGGGCCAGGAACTCCCAGGCTGCCCTCTCCCTGCCCCCCTCACCCAAACGCCACTGCTTCAAGGGGCGTGGGAGCCTTTGCCAAGTGTTTACACCCAGCTAAAAATACCCACTAAAAGGGGAAGTGTACAGGGACCGGGGGACGCAGAGCCGCAGCCCCTAGAGACGCTATGGCAGCCACCGGACCCAGCTGGACTCTGGGGGGGGGCGGGGTCAGCAACAGGAAGGGCCCAACCTTCTCAGACTCTGGGCAGTGCTAGGGAGCCGCCCCGTGCGCCCAGCATCACGCGTGGTGAGCCGGGAGGGCACCCAACAGAACCAGAGCGAGGACCCGGCCTCCCGCCTGTCGCCAGTCCACTCAGTGCTGTGACAGACCGAGCAGAGAGCAGGGCAGCCCGGGGGGGCTTCCAGGAAGAAGGGGCGGGGGTGCCGGCGCCCCACAGAGGCGCTAGGCCTGGCTGCAAGTGTCCTGCAGCCCACGGGACAGCCACGACAGAATGAAGTGTGGGATCCCGGCACGCCCTGGGGAAGGGCAGCGCACCTGTGGCGGAGCCCAGCAGCCGGGCTGGTTGGGCGCCAGTGAGATGTTTCTGCGCAGGTCACCTGACACCCCGGGCCGCACGCACGAGGCAGGCGGAGCAGCCGTGGAGTCCCGCGGACCCCAGCGGCCCAGGCCCAGGCATCTCAAGGTTGGGCAGCAGTGGAATCGCACACAGGACCCGTGGCGACGCCATCACCTCCCTGGGCGTCCGCAGGCAGGACGGGAAGACACCCGCTTTGGCTCCAGCGCCCGCTGCCAACCCCACTCTGGGACCCTCGGCCTTCAGCACCCCTGGCCCCAGGGGAAAATGGCTGAAAAACGCTAAAAACCGGATTACAGCAGCGCGACGTCTTTTCCCCTGCCCTAGTGACTCAGTGGGACCGGAACCCTGTCTAGCGGTTTGGGCAGAGGCGGCCGATGGGGAGCCGCCTCCTCCCCCCCCGCCCCCCACCGCGGCAGCCGACTGGCCCAGAAAGGTTTCTAATTACCGCTCAGGAACCTAATTACCTACAGGCGCGGGCAACGGGGACTGTGGGCCTCCCAAGGGCCCTCACCCAGGCCTCGGCGGCCCCCACCCCAGCAGCACAGGCTGTGGCCTTTGCATCCTCATTTGCCTACATTTGCATAAAAGCCACTGGGCCCTGACCTCCCAAGACATTTTCCAAGTCCTGCAGCGTCCCTGGCCCTCACCCCGAAGTCTCCCAGCCACAGGAGACTGTGGCCCAGAGGCCCCCAGATTCCTGGCCTCCTCATTTCAGAACTGGGACCGGCAGAGCTGGCGGCCTGGAGGTGGCGCAGTGCCGCTGGCGGGACAGGGGGGCTTAGCAACGCCCTCCCCCAGCAGCACAGGAACCAGGGCAGCTGCCCCCACCCGGCGCGGCCCCGGAGGGTCCCAGGAAACGCAGTGCAGGGAGCTGGGCTCCGCAGGCCTCTCCTCCCACGTTTCCTTGGGCAGCACAGGGGGTACCTGATGACCGGCAGGCACGGATGGGGGCCTGCCCCTGGCCTCTGCTCCGAGCAGCACAGAGCCACTGGCGCCCACTTCGGGCTCCGTGCAGACCCCCTGGCCTTGCACAGAGAGGCCTGGAGCTGGCCCAGGGCCACACAGCAACCAGAGGAGCACCACACAAGGAGCTCTGTTCCCACCCTGCTCCCTTATTTGCATGGGCCCCTCCCCTGCCAGGAAGTCCTCCAGGTTGCTCTGGCCCTCGTGGCTCCCCAGCTTCTGAGCTCCCACCAGCCCTGCCAGGAAGCTGGAACCACAAGCCCCCGCCCCGCCAAGTGACACCACTGGCCAGCGGGGGAGCTGGTCCCAACCTCCTGTGTTCCTGCAGCATGGACAGGCACAGGCGCCCGCGGCCGGGCAGATCCCGGGCTGCCAGGCAGGCAGCGTGGTGGGTCACAGCACACCCAGGTTTCCACCCCAGCAACCGACCGCAGGGCCAGCAGAGCGCAGGAGCATGGGGGCGCGGCGGCCTCTCTTCTGCTCGCTCACAGACCCGGAAGGGGAGGGCGGCGGCGGGAAGCTGCGGTCGGAGGGGGTGCAGAGCTGTCCTCACTGCACCTCAAAACCAGGAAGAGAAACCGAGGTGGCCCAAGGGCAGGCTGTGCTGTGCTGGACAAACCCTGGGCCTCAGTTTCCCTGGGAGGGGGAAGTGGGCGCCTCTCTGCCAATCCGCCTGATGGACGGGTGCAGGCTACGCCCAGCGGGCGGTGCAAGCCGCCTGGTGCCCAATCGAGGCACACCCCCAAATGGTGGCACCCCCCTGAGCCTCAGGCCGGGCGGCCTCACCCCAGCCACGCAGGGAGCACACCGCTTCTCCTTCCCCAGCTCTTTATTTTTAGGTCTGAATTTGACTTTAATCATTAGTTAGCGGATTCTATTTCCAGCCCTTGGATGAAGGGACCGAGAGGGGAGGGAGGAGGGAGGAGGGAGTGCTCCCTGCTGGGCGTGGGGGGCGGCCCTCTCCTCCACCCATCCTGTCCCCGATGAGGGCAGAGGGAACTGAGAAATACCCAGAGGGCTCGCGGCAGCCAGGCCAGCGTCTTGGGGTGGACCCCACCCTGTGACCTCACCGCAGCCTGAGCCGTGAGGCCGGAGGGCGGCAGCGATGCCCGCTTCCCTTGCACCAAGCCGGAAGCCAAAGCCTGGCAGCCAGGGTGCAGGTCCCGCACGCACCTGCCCGTGGGACCCTGCCTGGGTTAGCTCCCGTGCGGCTATGGGGTCTTGGGCCCAGGGAAGGCCAGGCAGAGGCTGGCCGCCACCTCCCTCACCCGCACACTCAGGTGAGGCACACCTGTGGAGGAGGAGGAGGAGGAGGAGGCGGCCGCCCCCACAGTCGGCCCCTCGGCCTTGGGACAGGCTGGGAAGACCAGGCTGGCAGGGTGGGGCCGTGGAGGTGCCCGGATCCTTGTCTGAGCCTCAGGCTCAGGAGGCGTCTGTGTCCAAGGGAGGGCTGCGCTGGCCTCGCCCAAGCCAGGAGGCAGGAGGCCACTGGGCACTCAGCTCGGATGCTGCGAGGCCGGAAGGCTGATGGGTGGGGTCAGGCCGGACACCAACCAGCGGCCGTCTCCCCAGGGCCAGCCCCGGGCCTGGGCCAGCCAATCGCAGGGTGACGGGGAGGGGAAGGCAGGCGAGCTGGGCAGGGCACTGGCCAAAGTAGCCAAGACCCTCCGGCTGGAGGGGGCTCTCTGGGTAGGGACCCCCCCACCTCTGCCCATGACTGGGGCCCTCCCTGCACCCCCTCCCCGTGAGGGGTGAGGAGAGCAAACGGGCTGTGCCAGCATCCCCATTACATAAAGGACCCTGGCTCCGGGGGTCAGGGACCTGTCCATCGTCCATCCACTCTGGCCGACGTGGCGTGGCCGGGCCTGGCACCCGCGTCGGCCAGCTCCTCTCTTGGCTGCTCTTGGGACACACAGGGATGACCCCAGGGACAGAGGGGCGGCACCGCACAGGCCTGGCCCGAGGTGCCCGCGGCCCTCTGCAGCTTTCTGAGGCAAAGTCTCCCGGAGCGCGAGGCCCCCTGGGAAAACGCTCAAACGCAGCATCAGCAGTGGCCGGCGGACGAGGCCTGCGGCCCCCCAGGAAAGCTTGGGGGATTTCTGCTGTTTTCTAAGTTTTTCTGCTTGGCTTTGGTGCTGGTTGTTGCTTTCTAAGTTGGGAAAACTAGCACACCCGTAACTTTTGTACAGTGACCCCAGAACCGCCTCCGCGGACCCCATCTGACCCCCACTCGGGCCCAGGCGCCCGGGCCACTTCTGCCACGGCATAGACCCGTGGGGACACCGCTCTGTGGCCTCTTCCCCAGACTCAACGCCTCTGCCCTTTGGGGACACGTGTCAGGGTTCCGAAAGTCCTCAAGAGGCATGGCACAGAGCTGCACCCGCCACCCGCCCCAGGCTCTGCCGGCTCCACTCCGGGGCGGGGGCACTGAACCTGGCCCCTCTCCCTCTCGGGCTCGGGGCACCACGCGTGGCTCGGCCTCGGCGGAGGCAGGAGGCTCCTGGTGCAACGCAGAGGGAAGAGCGGCCACTTCTGAGAGCCAGGGCGGCCCCGAGGTCACCGAACAGAAACCACATCCCGAAGCCGTCCTCTCCACACAGGCGGGGGCCCTGGCCTGCCCCTCAAAACCCCCCAGGCCTCTCCGGGCAGGCTCTGGCTCCAGGACCTGGCCGGGTCTCCTCTGTGTGTGTCCCAGCAACTGGCAGAACCCTAAAGCAAGGGCGGCCCCCCACACCCTCCCTCCTCTGCCGGGTTTCTGCTGGGACCCCAGGGCCCGGGCCCCTCAGGTGTTCCCGCTCCCCCAGAGTTCCCATGCCAAGGCGCTGCCAACGGGGAGGGGGCTCCCAGGCTCCTGCACAGACAGAGCCGCTGGAGGCGTGGGGAGGCCCGGGTGGGGGCTGACCCCCCCACCCCTCAGAACTCATCCCCTGCAGGGGGCACCCAGCCCCAAGCACCAGGGGGAAATCTCAGGGCTGGGCCGGAAGCCCCCTCTCGCCCTCCTCAGGGGAGCACGTGCTCACCCCACAAGGCCCCCTGGGGCTGGGCCTGCGTCCTTAGTGGGCGAGGGTGCACCCAGGGCTTCCCCCCACCAGCAGCAGCCCCGGCCTCTGAGCTGGGGGCAAGCACTGCCCGCCTCATCGTTCCACCAGAGGCCAGGGGCAGCTGTCCCCCTCTCTGCCCTGCTGAGCCTCAGGTCCCCGCAGGCCGACAAGGGAGCCCCAGTTAAGCTCCCAGGCTCTGGTGGCTGGACACACCCCTTCCTGACACCTGGCCCCGGCCCTGAGGAACCTGGGAGAATGGGCCGAGCCAGGTGGCAGGAGGTGGAGGCACGGCTATGGCCTGGTGTCACCTCCACCCAAGACCCAAGCCCTGCCCATGTCCCCACCCAAGGGTCAGAGATCTCTGAGAGTGACAGGTTCAGGCCCTGGACCTGGGTCTCCGGCAGAACTCAGGGGTCCACTGGGGCTTCCGGCCCGGACCAAGGCAGGGGTCAGGAGCAAGCAGGCCAGGGCACCTGCAGAGGCTCCGGCCCACACCGATGCTCTTCCCCTCCCGGGGGGGGGGGGGCTCCGACCCCCTACCCACCCAGAGCTCCACCAACCGGAGCTGGGGGCCCGACAAGCCCTGTGGGGCTGCAGGCGGTCCCTCCCTCCCTCCCTCCCGGCCGGCTTCTGACAGTGGCTCCCGGGAGAATTCGAACCCGACAACGATGGGGCGCCCCAGGCGGTGGGGGGTGGGGAGTGGACGCGGCGGCGGCGGCGGCCACGGGAGCGGGACGGGCCACCCCCGCGCGCGCCCCCCGCCGCAGGCAGCCGGGCACTCACCTCTGGCGGGGCACTGCGGTCCGGGCGGCATCAGCGGCCTGCGGGACGCTCCGCGCGGCCGGCGGGCAGGGGCGGGGCGGGGGTCCCCGGGGGAGCGGCACAAAGAGCGGCGGCACGGCCCGGCGGAGGCAGGGGGCGGCCGCGCGGCCCGGGCCGGGCGCGAAGAAAGGCGGCGGCGGAAGGGGGCGCAAACAATGTGGCCCGCGCGGCCCGGCGGAGTTCCGCTTCCCCGCGCCGCCCCGAGGCTCGCCGGGCGGACGTCGCGCCGGCGGCCGGGGGGCCCGCCCCGCACGCTCGATCGGGGCCGGGGGCCGCGAGCTGCACGCCCCGCGGGCTCGGCGGCCGGGCGAGGGCTGGGCGGGCGGGACGGCGGCCGCGGACGCCCCGACGGCGGCGCGCGCGCGCGCGCGCTCGGACCCCGCCCGGCAGGACCCCGGGGCGGCGGCGCGCGCGCTGCGGCGGGCGGGCGGGGGGCGCGGGGGGCGCGGCGGCGGCGGCGGCCACCCTCGGCTCGCCCGTGCTCCGCGGGAGGAAGCTCGCAGGCCCCGGCGAGAGGAAGCGCGGCCCGGATCTCCGCCCGCCGCAGCGCGCCTGCGCGAGGGCCTGCCCGGCGCGGCGGGGCGCGGGCGGCGCCCCCTGTCGGGCGCCGGGGACACCGCGGGGGGTGTGTCCGCGCCGGGCCTCGCGGGGCTGGCCGTGCGAGGGTCCGTCCCAGCCGCACCCCCGGCCCGCGCGCCGGCCCCGGGTCCGTGTACGGAGAGCGCGCCCTCGCCTCGCGCAGGGGGCGCTCCTTGGTGCGCGCAGGCTCCTCGGGCCCTGCCAGGGGGGCTCCTAGGAGGACCGCTCGGTCGCCGTCCGGGGGTTCTCGGAGGGTGGGCGGCAGACTGGCGGGCCCAGAGGCGCTCGCCAAGCGGGAGGTGATGGAAGGGTGGAGGTGGTGCGCCAGGTGCAGCGGTGGGAGCTGGGCTCCTGCAGCCACAGGGCTGGGAGAGTCCGGACAGCCTCCCCGGGACCCTCTTGGACTTCACGCTCAGCCTGTAGGTGACAGTGAGGGAGTAAGTGGTCAGTAGCTGAGTGACCCTGGGCCGGTGTCTGAACCTGTCTGTCTCTGCATTTGATAAAACGAGGGAAATAACAGCTTGTGCGTCTCTGGGGTTTGTGGAGAGGAAATGAGTTAATATGTCTAAATTGTTTTGCGTGCAGCCGCCGGCGCACGTGGTGGGCCCTCGGTTAAGTACGGGCTGTTATCATTCACCGCCGTGGAGGAGGGGCGGGGAGGGGGCCAGCCCGGAGCTGCAGGAGCTGGCAGTGGGCTCAGTCGTGGGCAGGCGGACCTGGAGTTTACGGGCACCTTCTGGGAACTGGCCCTGGAGCCAGGGTCTGATGTAGGGAGACAGGAGGATGGGCGTTCTCCCTGGTGGACCAGACCCATTGGCAAAGTCCCGAGGGACCAAAGGCACGAGGGGGCCATGGAGACTTTGGGGGCCCAGAGGAGGGAGAGGGAGCACCTATGATGCTGGGAGTTGGAGACCACCGTGCCCCTGCTCCCCCCCCCCGAGGAGTGGCAGGTTGGCCCTCTGACCCCTGGGAGGAGGCACCCAGAGATGGGTGCGGGGTGATGTTGAAAGAGTGTGGATTTGGGTTCAGCTCTCAGAGTTCAGCCTCCTGGGGCTGTGCGACCTTGGGCTAGTTACTTAAGGTCTCTGGGCCCAGTTTCCTCTTTTGTAAGATGAGGTGTGCACCTCCCTCCCGAGAGTAGAGGTGGTGCAGATTCAGCAAGATAAGAGCGGGTGGAGGGGCTGGCGGGGGTGGAGGGGCTGGCGCTGGCTTAGCTGCTTTCTCTCTCCTCTGAAGGCGAGATGGACCGATAACCGGGCTGGCGGATGGAGGGGGGGTGCCTCTGGGCCTGGGGGAGGCTGTCGCTCTGCAGAGGCTTCTGGAAGGAAGTGATTGACACGTCCCTCCCCCGGGGGCTGGGTCAGCTGGTGGAATGGGAAAGCAGCCCCTGGGGGGACGTGGAGAGAAGGAATTCCCCTTCCAGTGTGGTCACCAGCCTGGGTGCCTTGGACCCCAAACGCACTTGACATTTCCACTGCGCTGGGGCCGGGGTTTGAACTTTGGAGCCAAACAAACCTGTGTTGGAATCCTGGCTCCACCTCTTCTCTGCAGAGTGAAATACATGTTGTAGCCTTCCTCACCCCCAATGTTGTAGCCTTCCTCACGCGCAGCCCCTGGGGGTACCGTCAGCAAAGTCTCCTCCGCCCCCCACCTGCCCCGTGCTGTGCTGTTTACAACAGCCCAGTCAGTGCCTCCCAGCCTCTCCCGGTCACTCACTCGGTGGACACTGCTCTGGGGATGCTGCGAGCAGGCAGGGTGGGCCACACCCCGGGAAGGGCCTGAGCTGAAGAGTGGGGGAGGTGGCTCTCGACACTGCTGTCCACACAGTGCCTCTCTGGCCGGGGAGGCTGCAGGTGCAGGGCTGGCCGCTTGGGGCTGGAGCTGCCGGGAAGACAGGGCCAGGCTGGGGTGACACGCAACACCTCGTCCTAGGACAGTGTTGGAGACACCTGTGCAAGGTGGAGACGTCGGCCTGCCCAGGCTGGCCCACGTGTCCCCTGCGTGGTGGGGTGGGGGGCAGAGGGGAGCTGAGCGGCTGGAGCCTCCGCGGGGCGTGGGGCGTGGGCGGAGCTCTCCCGGCTTCCGGCTGCACTCAGGAGCCACAGCCCACGCAGAGCCGGGTTGGTGGCCAGAAGCCAGAGCACCGTGCAGCCAGGGTTCCCTCCCCTGCCTCCTCCCCTCCCCCGAGATGACAGTTTAGAGAAGCAGAGCGGGTGTGAAACTGCTCGACACTCGCACGGTCTGGGCAGTCCCCTGGGGCAGAAAACAGGAAGCCAAGATTAAAGGCAGATTTCCAGCAAAGTCCCCTCTGCTTCCTGCAGAGCAGGTGCTCAGCGGGCAGCCAGCTCCCCCTGCCCACACCTCTGGGCCCCGCCTCCTCGGCCTTGGCTTGGCCGGCACCGAGCCTCTGCCCAGGCTCTGGGGTCGCTGTGGAAGGAGCCGGCACTGGGACACCCAACCGTGGCACAGACAGGAAGCAGCGTCTGTGGGCCGGAGCAGACAGCAGGGGGGGGGGTCCCTGAGGCCAGGTGTGATCCTGCGCCCGCCCCAAGCTGTGGGGTGGAAGTGGTGGGGAAGGGGGCCCAGCGGGCGAAGCCACTGCCTGCACCGCGGGCATCCCACTGCGGGGCGCCCGGTCCAGTCCCTGCTGCTTTGCTGTGGGCCCTGCAGGCAGCCGGGGAGTGAACCAGAGGATGGAAGATCTCTCTCTCTCTGCCTTTCAAATAAATCAATAAATCTTTAAACACACACACACACGCACGCACACGCGCGCACACATCGGTATTCTTAAAAAAATAACTAAAGCGGCAGAAAGGCGACCTTCTCAACAGGCAGCAAGGAGCCCAGAACAGCCTGCGGACCGGGTCCCCAGGGAGGGGAGAGCAGCGGCCGCCCAGAGCCGGGGGCCACGTGCTGGCTGGCCAAACTGCTGTACCCACTGCCAGGGGCTCCCGTGACTTTCCCCTTCCTGACCCACCAGCGAGTGGGCTCTTGGGGTCGGTGCCAAGGCAGGCAGCACGCCTCCCAGGAGCCCTCCCCACTCCTCCCCCAGGCCTGGGCACCCAAGTCCCAAAGCTGTCTTTGGGGGGCAACGCACCTGTCTAAATGCAAGAGTGTTCCATTAAAAATAAAACATTTATTTATTTGAAAGGCAGAGTTACAGAGAGAGAGGGAGAGAGAGACAGAAGGAGAGGTCTTCCATCTGCTGGTTCTCTCCCCAGATGGCCACAATAGCCAGGGCTGGGCCAGGCCCAAGCCAGGAGCCAGGAGCTCCTTCCAGGTCTCCCATGTGGGTGCAGGGGCCCCAGCACTTGAGCCATCCTTTGCTGCTTTCCCAGGTGCATTAGCAGGGAGCTGGATCAGAAGTGGAGCAGCTGGGACTCGAACCCGTACCCATACAGGATGCCCACGTTGCAGGCAGCAGCTTTACCTGCTGCGCCGCAGCGCAGGCCCCAGGGGTCCCACACTGCGTCTGGGGTGTCACTCAGCCCTCCTCAGGCGGGGTGGGTCTGTCACGAGGATGACGCAGGCCCCTGGCTCTGGGGACAGGTCTTGCTTCGCCGTGGGCACAGCCTTTCCTCCTAGGCCTGCTGCTCCCGTGAGCTGCGGGAGACACTGGGGCTGGGGCTGGTGGGGGCTGCCGGCACCGCCGCCTGCTGTCACTCCTCGAGCACCCACAGTGTGCGGTGCGGTGCGCCCTTGCTGTCCCTGGATGGCTGTGGAGCCGGCACTGATGGCACGTGGTAGGCCAGAGCCTGCAGCGCTGGCACCAGGCACTTCCTAGGCAGGCAGTCTTGGCTTCCGGCACGGGGCTGGGGGGGACCTGGGACCTGGAGGACCCCGCCCCCTGCCATGGCACACGCCCCCTCCTCCTGGGTCCCTGTCTCCCCAGACAGTTCTGCCTGGGATGGGGCCAGGGCGGGGGATGCGGCACGGGTGCTCAGCCAGTTCCCAGGAGGGCCAGGCCGGGGCTGTGTGAGCGCCCAGCACAGAACCTGCAGGAGGTGCTGGTGAGGGGAGGAAGGCTCTGAGGCAGCCTACCTTTGATCGCAAGGCTGCAGGAGGGAGCGGGAGAGGTAGGGAGGCTGAGCAGTGTAGCAAAACCAACGAGACGCTTCCGCGTTCCTGAACGTGTGCAGAGGCTCGACTCAAACCCCATCCCAGCGGAGCCCAGGGCTCTGCTTACCGACGAACGAGCCGGCCAGCCTGGGGTGGGCGTCTGGCACAGCGGTTACGATGCCTGCCTCCCATATCCGGGTGCTTGGGTTCGAGTCCCACTTCTGCTTTCAGGTCCAGCTCCCTGCTGATGCAGACTCTGGGGGACAGCAGTGCTGGCCTGGGTAGCTGGGTCCCAGGCCCCCAGACGTGGGAGACGCAGCTTTGGTTGGGCCCAGCCCGGGTTATTGTAGGCATTTGGGGGCAGTAAACCAGAGGTGGGAGGATCTCTGTTGAGAAACAGTGTTTTTCTTATTATTACTTGTTGAATTCTGTGCTTGGTGGAGGGTGAAGCTTATGATTATAAAATAAACTGAAAGTATACCACTGGAAAAACTCGAGGGAGGAGGAGGAGGAGGCGGGAGGGTGGGGTGGGAAGCATCTCTATGCTCCTAAATCTGTATCTATGAGATGGGGCTCCTGAGCCAGGCTGAAGCCAGGAGCCAGGAGCTTCCTCCAGGTCTCCCACATGGGTGCAGGGGCCCAAGCCCCTGGGCCATCTTCTCTTGCCTTCCCAGGCCACAGCAGAGAGCTGGATTGGAAGTGGAGCAGCCGGGACTCAAACCTGCTACACCATAACACCGGCCCCCTTCAATTTTTTAAAATTTTATTTAAAAGGCAGAGAGACAGGGAAAGAGAGCTCCAACTGGCCAGTTCACTCTGCAGATTCCTGCAGTAGTCGGGGCTGGGCCAGGCCAAAGCCAGGAGTCAGAAGGCCATCCTTGCACGTATGTGTGTGTCGGGGGGTGTGTGTGGCAGGGACCCCAGTGCTTGAGCCGCCATCTGCTGCCTCCCGGGGTCTGTATTTGCATGAGGCTGGAGAAGTGGAAGAGGTGGGACTTAAGCCAGGCACCTCCCCCCCCGCCCCGCCCCGCCCCGTGTGGGATGTGGCTTCCCCAGTAGCATCTTAACTGCTGTGCCACATGCCCAACTGTCTGCCTTTGAAATAGGTTAGTAAGTAAGTAACTAAGCCGCCACCCAGCCCAGAAGCTGTGAGGTCTGGGCCCCTCCTCCTGCAGCCTCCCAGGGTCCCCTCTTCCCTGCGGCTCTGCGAGCTCACTGTGGACGCTGTGCCCTGGTCCCCAGCTCCAGCCCCGCTGCTGGTGGCCTGGTGGCCGCAGGAGCTTGCCCCAGGCCTGGGCCTTTCACAGGCAGCACCCGGCAGCTCAATGAACCCCTTTGTTTCAGACTCCGTAGCCTGTAGGGCTTGGGTTGAACCCGAGGAGGCCGGCTGAGGGTACCACTGAGCAGGGGGCTGAGGGTACCACTGAGCAGGGGCCCGGGGCAGCAAGGGGTGGGTTCTGAGCTGGGCGGCAGGGGGGAAGCAAACAGGACCGAGTAAGGGGTGGGCTGTGTGTGCAAGGCCCGGGGTCGGGGGGCAGAACCTGTCACCCCCACAGCTTCAGCAGCTGTGAATCGCAAATTACAAAGACCCCTCTCAGTCTGGGTGGGGAACTCACGGGCGGACCTCCAGGAAGCTGCCAGGACCCCTGCCCTCTGCTGTGCCCACCACGGCCCCTTCTGTGCCCGAGTCCTGGTCTGCAGCTTAAGTGTGGGCCCAGTGAATGGGCCCATGAATTTTGGTTCTCCTTCTTCCTCTTCCTCCTTCTCCCCCTCCCCCCTCTCCCTCCCCCTCCCTCATCACCACCACCACCACCACCATCCTTCCCAGCGAAGGCCCCGTGTTTTCACAGCTGCTGGGGTGGGCTCCTGCCTTCACCCCTGCCCAGCCGTGAGACCAGAAGCCTAACTCTCTGGCCTTTCTGAGCCTGGCTCCTCTTCTCTAGAGCGGGGATGAGGGGGGTGTTGGGCACAGCCTGGGC
Source organism: Oryctolagus cuniculus (assembly GCF_051225735.1). Lineage (NCBI taxonomy): Eukaryota > Metazoa > Chordata > Mammalia > Lagomorpha > Leporidae > Oryctolagus > Oryctolagus cuniculus. The sequence goes on from NC_142878.1 coordinate 108,712,956, forward strand.
CGCCTGCACCCACTCTCCGTGTGCCTGCACGCACACGCTGGGAGGCAGCGGGTGATGGCTCAGGGCCTTGGGCCCCTGCCGCCCACGTGAGGACCCGGATGGAGCTCCCAGGCAGGCCGCTCACCTCCCACTCCCGGAGCAGCCTTTGCGGCTGCCCTGGCTCTCGTCCCCTGTCCTCCGAGGGCTCAGCCGGCCTCACTGGCTTTGTCTGTGCCGAGCTGATGCATCGAGAGCCCTCATTCACCCGCTCCCTGACCTGCAGGGCAAGGAGGCTTCAGCAGCCCGACGCTGCCCCTCCGTGCCACTCAGAGCCCTGCCACAGCCCCGGGGCCCCAGGGGCTGGTGCAGCCCCGGGACCCCAGGCACTGGTGCAGCCCCAGGACCCCAGGCGCTGGTGCAGCCCCAGGACCCCAGGCGCTGGTGCAGCCCCAGCTTCCTCCCTGGGGTGCGACTTCAGGGGTGCACAGCTGGGGCCTGGCTGCGGAGGGGACAGTGCGAAGAAGGAGCCAGGCTCAGCTTTCACACCCAAATCCTCCTTTGGCCAGGAGCTGTACCTGTGGTCTCCGCGGATGTCCTGGGGGCAAACGGCCCTCCCTCCGCCATGGGTCCAGTGGTCTGGAGAGCGGGGGTCAGCAGGGACCCCGGCACCTGAGCCACCACGGCTGCCTCCCAGGATCCGCATCAGCAGGATTGCAGAGTTGGGAGCTAGGGCTTGAACCCGAGAACTCCGCCAGGGGACGCGGGCATCGCCTGTGCCCCGTCCATCCTAACCTAATCCGGTCTCCAGGGGCACCCTCCTCACACAGGGGCCGCCTGCAGGGGTCCGGCCACCTCTCCCTGCAGCCAGGAACGGCTCTGGTTGGACAGATGGGCCCCTTAGCCACCACACATTGGCCCCTGCAGCCTGGGGCCTTGAGCTCGTGGGAACTCAGCTGCTGCTGGTGCCGCCATGGCCAGCCCTCACCGCCGGCTGGCTCACCGTGGGGTCAGGCAGAAGGGGAGGGGGCAGCCTTGCCTGGAGCTGCAGGCTGGAGTCCCCAGGGCTCTCACTGTCACTGAGCGACTGGGGGGATGGGGTGGGGTTGGACGGAGCTGGGGGGCCTTCAGACCCACAAGGGCGGGGCCTTGGAGGGACTTTTCAGTGTTAACCAAGAGCCGAGGCCCGGCAGCCTCCCCCTCCTCCTGGGGGCAGCCCCTTCCCTAGGCCCTTCTGTGTGTTCTGGGGGCTCCTGGGAGCCACACAATTATTTTGTGCCAGCGTCAGCCCAGGTCAGTTTCTGTTCCTTGTGACTTAGAACCCGGCCTGGCGCCCCCAGCCTCCAGTGGCGGGTAGGAGGATGAGGCAGGGTCTTGCGTGGGAAGGGCCAGGTTCACGGCCTTGATTAGACAAAGGCCACTGTGTCCCCCGCACTGGGCGGGCCTGGCCTCCTGCCCTTTTTTTTTTTTTTTTTTTTTTTGAGATGAGGTGGCCTGGGCTGGTCTGAGGGGGAGCAGCGCCCCCTGGTGGCCAGAGTGCAGATCCGGGGGCAGCGGCAGGGGAAATACCTGGTTGTGGGGTGGCTCACGCTGGCCTGGCCGGCAGGCCCTGAGCTGTTTGGATTGTTAGGAGGCCCAGGCTCGGCCAGGGCCAGGGCCAGGGCTGACTGTTGCCTGCCATCCAGACGGGCTGAGGCAGAGAAACCAGGGCAGCCGGAAGGGAAGGAGATAAGGCAGCTTCCCGAGAGCACGGGCGAGCGGCCAGCTGCTGACCGCGCTGCAGGACCCAGCCCTTCCAGAAAGCGCGCCACGGGCCCCTGTCTGGCTTGGAACGGGACGGCCAGACCGGCACGTGGCTGCAGGACTGCCCAGGTCCCCTGCCTTGGGCCGCTTCCTGCTTCCAAGGCCGCCACCACGCTGGCCCCTGGGGCTGCTGCACTGGTCCTGAGTCACGAGGGCCACGCCTGGTGGCCCGCCCACCATGCCTGAGTCTTTGCTCCTTTGCTCCTCATCCCAGATCTAATCTGCAGGACAAGGGGAACCCTCAGAGGCGCAGCCCAAGCCCTGCAGGCTCCCTCTCTCCTGCCCCCTCCTGGGGTCCCCGGGTTTGCCTGGCAGCAAAGGGGGCTGTGAGCTGGGCGAGATGTTTGCCTCCAGCTAAGCCACCGGAGCCGCTGGTGAGGGGCAGGAGGGCCTGGGTGCACCCGTCCCGGGTTCCACATGGGAAGCAGGCTGGGGCCAGACAGCAGGCTCTTTGAGGGGGCAGCACGGGGTGCTGGTGCTAAGTTGGGGTGTCCAGTAGTTGGGGGGCAGGCAATTCTGTAGGAGCTGCAAGAGCCACCACCAGCCAGCCTGGGGTCAGAGCCAGCTCTGCAAGTGACCAGAGGCGTCATCCCGGGCAGCGACCTCCATGTCTGCACCTCTGTCCCCTCCTGTCCCCCCCACCCCCGAGTGCTGTGCTGGCCCCGTGGGGGCAGAAGCCCAGGAGGGCCTGCCACAGAGCGGGTGTCAGGGCCCTCAGCAGATGCTGGCGTGGACTCGAGAGGGCAGCCCGAGGGGGGGGGGGGCAGGGTCGTGGCTCCTTGTGAAACTGGCTGCTCCCATCTCCGTGCGCTGGGTGCACCTGTTGCCAGGTAAGTGAGCAGCGAGAGTGCAGAGGTGAGGGCTGGGCCTGCACGTCAGTGTTCCCCAGCGTGCCCGGGCTCGGGGGCGGTGAGCTCTCTGTCCCTGGGAGCATAACAGGAGCTGAACTTTTTTTATAAAAAATTTAGATGTATTTTCATTTTACTTGAAAGGCAGAGAGACAAAGATCTTCCATCTACTTGTTTACTCCCCAGACGGCTGCAACAGCCAGGGCCGAGGGGGCCACGGGGGTCTCATGTGGCTTCTTAATTGTTGCACTAAACGCCCGCCCCCGGACGCCCTGGACAAGGACTTCCTGCTTGGGGTGAGTCTGTGGGGAGGCGGCCAAGCAGTGATGGGGAGCAGGTGAGGGGAACCCTTCTGGCCGCGCCTAGTGGCTTCTGCAGAATTGCTGCGTAGGAAGGAGCTGAGCCTTGCCTGCACACTGCATTTGCAAAACAGACTCGTTTTTCCTTAGGTTTTCTACTTATTTGGGGAGTGGAGGCATTCCCAAACTGCGACTAGGGGAAGCGCGCATTACTGCAAGTGGCCACGAGGGGGCAGTCAAGACTGCATTCTCACGGCTCCAATTCCGGGCTTGCAGTGTTGGGGGCAGGTCCTGGCCTTAGAATGGGGCACGGGGATAGGAAAGAGGCGGAGGGGGCTGGGCTGGGGAGGAAGGGCCGCTCCGCCCCACACCTCACAAGCTTGACTCTTTTAGGAGGGCGGGCAAGGTGGGGAGCTTTCCTTTCAAGGCGGGGGCGGGGTCCGGGTCCTGGAACAGGTTGGCAGAGCTGGAAGACTTCCAGGTGTAGCTTCTGGCTCATCCGGGAGAGCGTGAGAGTGTGGCTGCAGAGGAGGTGTGGGGCAGTGCTGACCCCAGTGAGAAGCACCGGTGGTGGCTGGGGACTGCTCTGAGCCGCGCTGTCACGCCCTGGCTGGCAGCGTGATGGTGCTGGCTGTGCTGTGTCTTCCCAGAAGGCCGCTGGCTCACTGCCTTACCGGTGAGCCCTGGGGCTGGCTGAGGAGGGGTGCTGCCCCAGGCCCTCGCTGGGTGAGGAGTCGGGGGTGGGCAGAACCAGTCCCTTGACAAACGTAACAGGTGCAGCCCTGAGATACAGGCAGAGAGGGCCAGGAACCCCTTGGCTCCACGCCGGGGATGCAGAGGCCAAGGGGGCTCAGCTGAGGGAGGCCAGCTGCCCCGGGGCCCTGCCTGCCCGAGAGCTTGCAGGTACACAAGACATACGCTCTCGCTCGCACACACTCAGGTTTGCACACTCACAAAGCTGCATTTGAAGGGAGGCACTGTGCAAGGGCTGGGGCAAAGGAGATGACTCAGCTGTGGGAGGCACAGGTGCACACAGCTTCCCCCCCCCCCCCCCCAGCTCCTGGGATGGGTGGGGCGGGGCGGGGCGGGTGGGGAGGCCAACTCTTGCTCACCGCCTGCAGCAGGTCTCCGAGCCCACAGACGGAGCAGCTCTAAGTTCACGGGGCCGAAAGATGCGGGATGAGCTCCGGCTTTGCCTTCTCCCGGGGAAGCCTCTGGCCTCTCCTGTCTTAACAGAGGTTCCTGCCTCAGAGCCTGTGCCTGTCGGTCGCCCTGGATTCCACCTCCTCTGGGGGGCCTGCCCCGCCACCTCCCACACACACCCTGTCTCTGTCTGTGTCTTCCCGGCAGCTTGACGCCAGGCGTTAGTTTGGGAGCTGTTAGTGTCCCCCTCCCCTGGACTGTGGGCTTCTGAGAGCAGAGCAAAGCCCGCCGGCTCTCAGTGCCGCATCCCCCGGGCAGCTCCGCCCAGCGTCGTCAGAGACCTCGTGTGTATGGAGGAGGACGTCTGCACCCAGGCTGCAAAGCCAGGGAGTTCAAAAACAGTGACTTCCGGGGCGCAGTGGGTAGAGCTGCCGCCTGCAAGGCTGGCATCCCATCTGGGCACCAGTTCTAGTCCCGGCTGCTCCACTTCCGATCCAGCTCTCTGCTATGGCCTGGGAAAGCACCAGACGATGGCCCAAGTCCTTGGGCCTCTGCACCCGCGTGGAAGACCTGTTGGTGGTGTGAAGCAGTGCATGGGAGATCTCTCTCTCTGCCTCTCTTGCTATCTCTTCCTCTCCCTGTAACGGCCCTTCAGGTGATCTGTTTAGTCTTTTTTCCTATGGTCAGAATCAATGCCATTCAACGTGTTGGGTGAGAAGCGGAGAAACCAGGACTCAAGCCGGCTCTGGCACGGGATGCTGATGTCGCCAGCGGCAGCAGAGCCCACGCTGCCACTACGCCTGCCCCTCTGGTTTTTTTTTTTTTAAGATTTATTTACTTGAAAGTTGGGGTTACACAGAGAAGGAGAGACAGAAAGAGAGAGAGGTCCTCCATCCACTGGTTCACTCCCCATTTGGCCATAACGGCCGGAGCTGCACCGATCTGAAGCCAGGAGCCAGGAGCTTCTTCCAGGTCTCCCACGTGGGTGCAGGGGCCCACACTGGGGACCTGGATAAAACTCCTGGCTCCTGGCTTCAGCCTGGCCCAGCCCTGACCATTATGGCCATATGGGGAGTGAACCAGTGGATGGAAGATTCTCTTCTCTCTCTCTCTCTCTCTCTCTCTCTCTCTCTCTCTCCCTCCATGCCGTAACTCTTGCAAATAAATCTTTAAAAAATTCATTTGTATTCTCCTCTTCTGTGAATGGTTCATGTTGTTTGCGCCTTTTTTATTCAGTTGTTTTTTGTAGGGACTCTTTGCCCGTTGAGGACATTACCCGTTTATCTGTATCCGTCCAGGGCCCAGCTCAAGTCAGCGGAATCTGCAGGTGGCATATGGGGGTGGGGTGGGGTGGGGTTACTTAGCTGGGGGCAGGCAGGGGGCAGAGGGAGGAGGCCCAGGGTGGGATCTGGAGTCCCCATGGTCCCTTAGGGCCAAGGGCAGGTAGGCTTCCTGAGCCGGGGCAGGGGTGGGAGCTGACAGCGCACACCCTTGCCTACCCATGATTCTCTGGAAGGCAGGATGCGTTCACGTGGCGAGGGGGGGGGGGGCAGAATCCGGCTTCTGCATTACAGCTCTTGGGTCCGTGTCACACTCAAGGCTTTTCCCAGCCGTCGCTCCCGCAACTCCAGGTGCTTCCCGGGCCCCATGGTGTTGGTTTCCACGCTGAGGTCTTTGGTGTTGGGCGGCGGGGGTGGGGCTGTGGGCCCCAGAGAGCTCGTCCACCCACAAGTCTTTCCACCAGGAATCAGACGTGTGTTTCAGTAACAACGGACACGGCTGAACGGGTGAGCTTTGGTCTTGCTGTCGCCCACCCCACAGCTGTGTACCACCCTGAGGGCCCCTCTCAAAGCCCCTCCACCCGCCGGCCGTCCCCTTGGAGGCTGCAAGAGGAAGTAGCTCCAGGGGTCTCCCAGCCAGGAGCACCGGCTGCGATGGGCACAGACGCACGTGCCCGGGGGAGCGTGGACCTGGGTGGTGAGGTGTCCCCTGTACGTGAGTCCGCCAGGTGTGTGCAGCCAGGTACGTGCGTGCTCTCACCTGGGCGTGTGTCTGCAGGTGTGCCGCCCCCTCCCTCCCGTGCCCTTGGGGTGGAGGCAGTCCACGATCAGCCTTCCTAGGGGTGGGGTTGGGGGCAGCTGGCAGGGTAGCCGGGCAGGTTTCTGCGCCTCCTTCTCCCTGGCCATGGTTACACCTGAGCTCAGGGAGGCCTGGACCTGGTGACGCCGTCTCTGTGGACAAGGGAGTAGAGATCGTGCACAGAGCTGCAGGGGGCTGTTGTGGGAGAATGAGGAGCAAAACGTAGGCAGGTGGATGTCGGCGCCCAGCCCCACGGATGGCCCTGCTGTGTGCTGGAGCTTCCTCTGTGCACCCAGGCCAGGAAGCTTAAGGGACCAACCTGTCCAGTCCTTGCCACTCAACACATAGTCGACGGCTCCAAAGTTCTGGCCAGCCACCCGCCAGCCGAGGGCGTGCTGGGCTCTGTGCTGGGCGTGGACCAAGCAGCTCCCAGCCCTGCCCCAGAGTCCCCCTAAGGTGACAGTAGAGGCACAGAACCCACCTAGAGCCCGGGAGACCCGGCGTGGCTGGGTGTGCGGGAGCGGGAGAGGGGGAGCGGGTTTGGTGCAGAGCTGAGCGGCGGCGGGGATCTGTGTGCGCGCTGGCTGCCCTGCGGGGATTTTTGCCCGGGCTGCGGGTGCCCGGCTGCCCCGAGCTGCATCCTATCCACTCGTCTTTGCTGCTCAGCCCCTGGGCCCCCGGCTTCCTTCCCGTGGCCACTCACTCGGTGGTCAGCACCCATGGAGACTGCTGTGGGCTGGACCACACTCGGGGAGCTGGGGGCACCTGGCAGCTCCACAGATGGGGGTCAGGATGCCTGGATGGGGCGGCCCCTCCAGAAGACAGGCTCGGGGAGCCGGTGCAGGTGGCCGTGTCCTGGGCCTCCCTGGGGGCAGGCAGCAAGGGCGGGGGCCTGTCCCTATGGGAGGTGAGCTTCCTCCTGCAGCTCCTTCTCACGCAATGGGCCGGAAAGGGTTGGGGGCCCATTGTTCCCTGGCACGCCAGCACCCCCAGCCCTCCCCAGCTTCTGGGGGAGGGGGGAGCGGTGGAAGGAAGTGGGGCCTGGCAGGGCCCCAGGGAGAGGGCGCAGGCTCCCAGGAGTGCTGCCTCCCGCGTGGACGGCTGGTGCGCTCCCAGCTGCACGTGCGCCACACGCACCAGCCTGGAGACCAGCATTCCTGGTGTGTGTGTGTGCGCGTGTGCGTGTGCACGCACTGATGGGTACCTGGCACGTCATACAAGCTCACTAAGCCTCCTACCAGACTTGCAGGGTAGGATCATCCGCCCAACTGCTGGACGTAGAGAGATTATGTAACCAGCCCCTGCTTAGTGGTGTTGGACCTGGCTCTGGGATCTGCCGGTCCCCTCTCACTCCAGCACATCTGCTGGGGACTGGACTTGGCGGTCAGCACTGCCCAGCAGGGAGTGGGGCTGTCCAGGTGAAGGGTGGGCTGGCAAGCTGTCAGGTGTCACCGCGGTTCCCCCAGAGCACCGCTGGGCACGCAGAGCCGCAGACGGGGCCACAGGAGGCCTCCGGGGAGGCCGGGCCGCTGCCTCCCGAGAGTTCCGGCTGCTCCACTTCCAATCCAGCTCCCGGGTGATGAGGACGGCCCAAGTGCTTGGACCCTGCCCCCCCCCCCCCCCGAGGACCCAGATGGAGTTCCTGGCTCCTGACTTCGGTGTAACCCCAGACCTGGCTAATGTGGCCATTTGGGGAGTGAACCAGAGATTGGAAGACATCTCTCTCCTTTTGTTCTCTCTCTCTCTGCCTTTCAGATAACTAAACAAATCTTTAAAAGAAAAGCCAGAAAAAGAAAAGGAGAGGGAAGCCAATAGTTTCCGTTACCTGCTCAGTTCCCCTCATATTTATAATCTTGCAAAAATAGCTCCACTTATTGTAACTGATGAGCCAACACTGATTTAAAATTTTTTATTAAGATATATTTATTTGAGAGGCAGAGTTACAAATAGAGAGGGAGGGACAGAGAAAAAGAGACATCTTCCATCCACTGTTCACTCCCCGGATAGCAGCAACCGCCAGAGTTTTACCTGCTATGCCACGGTGCTGGCCCGCCAAGAGTGATTTTTAAAATTTATTTTGGGGCCAGCACTGTGGTGCTGTGGTGCAGTGGCCTGGGAAAGCAGTGGAAGATGGCCCAAGTGCTTGGGCCTCTGCACCCACGTGGGAGACCTGGAAGAAGCTCCTGGCTCCTGGCTTCAGATCAGCTCAGCTCCAGCCGTTGCAGCCAACTGGGAAGTGAACCAGCAGATGGAAGACCTCTCTCTCTCTCTGCCTCTGCCTTCCAAATAAATAAATAAATAAATCTTTAAAAATATGTTGTTTTATTTTTAAAAGATTTTTATTTGAAAGGTGGAATTACACACACACACACAGAGAGAGAGAGAGAGAGAGAGAGAGAGAGAGAGAGATCTTTCATCTACTGGTTCACTCCACAAATGGCCACATTGGCCAGGCTGAAGCCAGCATTAGGAGCCTCCTCCAGGTCTCCTGCGTGGGTGCAGAGGCCCAGACATTTGGGCATCTTCTGCCGCTTTTCACAGGCCACCATCAGGGAGCTGGATCGGAAGTGGAGCAGCCGGCTCCCAAACTGTTGCCCACATGGGATGCGGGCACTGCAGGTTGCACCCGCTGCGCCTCAGTCTGGCCACCCCACCCCCTATTTCTTTAAAGACAGTGTGCAGCTTCTCTGGTTGTGCAGTTGGTAGCGCGGGGTGCTTAGGAGGTACTGTTGCAGTTTTCTGATGAAAGCCTGCAGCAGATGCTGGGGGTCCTGCTGCCATCGGTCCTCTGTGTTGGAGGCCCACAGGACGCGGGCCCTCCGCTGCTCTTCATCCGTTACCCTGGGCTCCTGACGCCCACTGGTGCTTCTGCCGTCTCCATTGCTTTGCCTTTTCCGGGGTGTTAAAGGCCAGGAATCTCACTGCCATGTACCCCCCCCCCCCACTGGCTTCTTTCGTCAGCCTCACGACTTCTCATGGCTACGAGAGCTTTTTATCGCACCCAGTGTTTGATTGTGTCCTTTTCTTTCTTTCTTTCTTTTTTTTTTTTTTTTTTAAGATTTATTTATCTATTTGAAAGGCCAAGTTACAGAGAGGCAGAGGCAGAGAGAGAGAGGTTTTCAATCCGATGGTTCCCTCCCCAAACGGCTGCAATGACCAGAGCTGGGCTGACCTGAAGCCAGGAGCCAGGACTTCTTCAAGGTCTCCCATGCAGGTGCAGGGGCCCAAGGACTTGGGCCATCCTCCACTGCTTTCCCAGGGCATAGCAGAGAGCTGGATCGGAAGTGGAGCAGCCGGGACTAGAACTGGTGCCCATAAGGGATGCCTACACTGCAGGCGGTGGCTCTGCCTGCTATGCCACAGCGCCAGCCCCACTTGCCTTTCAAAAAGAATCGTGGTTAGGGCTGGTGTTGTGGCACAGTTACGCTGCAGCCTGCCGTGCTCCCATCCCGTACCCGAGTGCCTGTTCACAGCCCAGCTGCTCTGCTGATCCAGCTTCCTGCTAATGTGCCTGAGAGGCAGCAGGTGGCGGCTCAGGTGCTTGGGCCCTGCACCCACGTGGGAGAGCTGGAAGAAGCTCCTGGCTCCTGGCTTCTGCCTGGCCCAGCCCTGGCTGTTGCGGGTATCTGGGGAGTGAATCTGTGGATGGAAGATCTCTCTCTCTCTCTCTCTCTCTCTCTCTTACTTTCTCTGCCTTTCAAATAAAACGTTTACGAATTGTGGGAGAACACACACATTTTACCGTTGTAAGTATTGGAAGCGCACAGCTCAGCGGTGTCAATGACACTCACGGTGTTATGCAGCCATCGCCCCTGTGGTGCCCAGCAGACCACGCCCATCCTGCCCCTCTCGGCCCCCACGGCCTCTGCGTCTCTGCGTGCCCCACGTCCTGCCTGGACGCGTGCTCCTGCTGCATCGTCTCTGTTGCACCTGCTCCCTTCACTGGTGCCTGGTTCCAGGGTGACCTGTGTGGCTGCCCGTGCCAGGAACAGGACTGCACAGGGCCCAGAGTCTTCAGCAAGGTCACACACACACACACTCACACTCAGCCCCCCAACCCCCCCCACATACACACACACCCAGCCCCCCATACCCAGCCCCCACACACATACACACACACTCAGTACCCCCCCACAGCCCACACACACACATACACACCCTCAGTCCACACACACACACTCAGCTCACACACACACACTCAGCCCCCCCACACCCAGCCCCCCCACTCAGCCCCACACACACCCAGCCCACACACACACATACACACACACTCAGCCCACACACATACCCACACACACCCAGCCCCCACACACACACTCAGCACACACACACACACACCCAGCCCCCACCCACACACCCAGCCCCCCCCACACATACACACACACTCAGCCCCCCCACCCAGCCCACACATACACACACACACACACAGCCCCCCCCACGTTCAGCCCCCCCACACCCAGCCCCCCCACTCAGCCCACACACACATACACACACACACTCAGCTCACACACACACACAGCCCCCACCCGCACCCACACACCCAGCCCCCACACACATACACACACACTCAGCCCCCCCACACCCAGCCCCCCCCACACTCAGCCCACACACACACACACCCAGCCCCCCTCACACCCAGCCCCCACCTACACACACACACTCAGCTCACACACACACACTCAGCCCTCCCACCTACACACACACACACACACACACACCCAGCTTTGCCTGGCTCCCAAAAGCTTTTGTATCAAAACAAACTTCTCTTTTTTTTTTTTTTTTTTTTTTTTTTTTTTTTTTTTTTTTTTTTTTTGACAGGCAGAGTGGACAGTGAGAGAGAGAGACAGAGAGAGAAAGGTCTTCCTTTGCCGTTGGTTCACCCTCCAATGGCCGCCGCTGCAGCCGGCGCACCGCGCTGATCCTGGCAGGAGCCAGGAGCCAGGTGCTTTTCCTGGTCTCCCATGGGGTGCAGGGCCCAAGCACCTGGGCCATCCTCCACTGCACTCCCTGGCCATAGCAGAGAGCTGGCCTGGAAGAGGGGCAACCGGGACAGAATCCGGCGCCCCAACCGGGACTAGAACCCGGTGTGCCGGCGCCGCAAGGTGGAGGATTAGCCTATTGAGCCACGGCGCCGGCTAAACTTCTCTTTTTAATTCCATCTCCCACACGCTTTCTGAGGTCCCGTCACACAGGTGGGATGTGTAGACCCCGTTTTGTGGGTCACTCATCTCGTGATGGGCGGTTGGGGTGTCGTCTGGGACCGAGTTTCTGTCTGAGCTCCTATTTTCAGTTCTTCTGAGTACGCACCTCGGGGTGGAATACCTGAATCCTGCGGCAGTTCTGTGTTTAACCTTTAAAGGGATTTTATTGATTTACTTGTGAGGCAGAAGGAGAGAGTTCTCATCCACTCATTCTCTCCCTAAAATCCCTGCCATCGGTTGGTGCCGGGGCTGAGGCCGGGGGAAGCCAGAAACTTAGAACTCCCTGCGGGCCTCCCACGTGGTTCAGGGACCCAGTTACTCGAGCCATGGCTGCTGCCTGCCAGCGTCCACATTAGCAGGGGTCTGGGCGGGAAGTGGAGCAGCCAGGACCTGAACCAAGCACTCCAGCGTGGGGTGCGGGTGTCCCACGCCGTGACTTAACGGCTCTACCTCAACCCCCGCCCCATTTTTGAGTTTGGTTGGTTGATTTCTCATTGCTAAGATGTGGCAATTCTTCACGGTCTGGCTATCGGTTTCTTATCAGGTGCGTACTCTGTAAACCTTTTCTCTCGGTCTCTGGGTTGACTTTCACGCTTGATACTGATTTTTTTTTAATATTTATTTATTTGAAAGGCAGAGTTACAGAGAAGCAGAGGCAGAGAGAGAGAGAGAGAGAGAGAGAGATCTTCCATCTGCTGGTTCACTCCCCAAATGGACGTAACAGCCAGGGCCGGGCAGGGCAGAAGCCAGGAGCTTCATCTGGGTTGGGCCCCTTCCTCCCCAGGCGCTTCCCGTGTTCAAGACTTGAGCCAGAGCAGAGAGGAGCCGGCCACTGAGCCTGGGACGTAGCCCTGGGCCTGGGGAGCTTTGCGCTCTGGGAAAGTAGCCAGCCACAAGACCATTGACAGGGTGGGCGCAGGGCAAGGAAGCCGCAGGCAGAAAGTAGAGCCGCCGCTGCCCAGGGCTGGGCGGCAGGGGAGGGTGGGGGTCTGGGGACGGGGCGGGGCATTGCGGAGGAAGTTACTGTGAAGAAGAGCAGGAGAGGGCGGCCGAGCCCCCAGAGCGACCGCCGCAGCCCCGCCCCCGGCCGCATTCACTGGTCGGAGAAGCGTGGGCGAGCCTGGACATGCTCACAGCGCGGGTGCTTCATGGTCAGCCCGTAGATGGGGGTCAGGTCCACGGGCACGCCGGGTGGCACGCTGAACTCCAGCCGCTGGAGCAGGATGGCCAGGAAGAGGAAGACTTCCCACCTGGCCAGGGTCTCCCCGATGCACCTGCGCTTGCCGAGGCCGAAGAGCGTGACCTTCTCACTCAGGGGCTTGTTGATGGCCGCGCCGTCCGCAGTGAGGAATCGCTCGGGCCGGAACTCCTCCGGGTCCCCCCACAGCTGCCTGCGAGAGGAAGGCAGGAGAGCTGACCCTGGTTCACTCCCCGAACTGTCTGCAATAGCCGAGGCTGGGCCAGGCTGAAGCCAGGAGCTCAGAACGCCACCCAGATCTCCCACGTGGGTGGCAGAGATCAAAGGACTTGAGCCATCACCCGCTGCCTCCCAGGGTGCCCGGTAGCAGGAAGCTGGAACTAGGCCTTGAACCCAGGCACTCCAGTATGGGACGGATATGGGATGCGGCGTTCCTGTCTTAAGCATTGTACCAAATCCTGCCCCCAAACTGAACTCTGACGTTTCTTTCTTTTATAAAGCTTTCTTTCACACGATTATCCTGGGGCTGGGCGTTGTGGCACAGACGGCTTAGTTGTGGGTCGAGTTCCCACCCCTCCACGTCGCATCCAACTTCCTGCTAGTGTGCTCTGGAAGACGGCGGACAACGCTACACAAACGGGAGACCAGGATGGGGCTCCAGGCTCCTGACTTGGCCCGCCCCCGGCCCAGGCTGTTGCTGGCGTTTAGGGAGTGAGCCAGCAGATGGAAGATCCGCCTTCCTCGCTCCCTTGCGCACGCGCTCTCTCTCTCTCTCTCTCTCTCTGTGTTGCTCTATCAAGTAGACAAAAATAAACGTTTAAAAAATAGCCTTGAAGATAGTGCTTTTTAATATCAATTTTTTTGCTTTATTTAAAGTAAATTAAAATGTGTTTAACTCCACGCCTCTGGCGAGGGGACTCAGCAGTGTGACTGGGTTCATGCCCTTATTTCAGAGTAGTCGTTAATAGCACAATATCGATAGCACCTTCCATCGCAAGAGTGTCCCAGGTTGGCTGGTAAGTTACAAGTCCTCTGCCCATGGACTCAGTGGGGCATCCCCAGGAGAGGAGGAGGCCCATTCACACCAGAAGGGGCTCCGCCTTACCTGTGAGGTGCGCTCTGGGGGCTGGGGCCAGAATATGGAGCAAGCTTCCCGCCCAGCTCTATTTTGAAAAAAGACTTATTCATTTGAAAGTCAGAGTTACACAAAGAAAGGTAGGGAGCAAGAGAGAGAAAGAGTGAGAGAGCGCTTCCATCTGTTTGTTCACTCCCCAAAAGGCTACAATGCCCAGGGCTGGGCTGGGCCACAGCCAGGAGCCAGGAGCCTCCTCCAGGTCCCCCACGCAGGTGGCAGGAACCCAACCACTTGATCCATCTCCACTGCCTCCCAGGGTCTGCACTAGTGAGAAGCTGGAGCCAGGAGCTGGATCCAGAAATCAAACCCAGGTACGCAGGCGTCCTAACCACCAGGCTAGACACTTGGCCCACTGGCCGACTCTTGCGTGCACTAACGTCTGAGAAACATGGACCGAGCTTGGCCATCTGGACAGGCTACGTAGCAGGTGCCGCCTCCTTCCTTCCCCGTACCTGCTCTGAGCAGGCAAAACAGCCTCCCGACTACCGAAGCTGTGCTTGTCTTTCCACGAGGGACGCGTACTCACGGGTCGTGGTTGATTTGCCACTGGTTTATGAAAATGCAGCATTCCTTGGGAATGTGGAAGCCGTTCAGTGTGGTGTCCCTGGTGGTGCTGTGGAGGGAAGAGGGCTCCGTCCGGCTCCGGGCTGGGGCAGTCTCACTCCCGTGCCCACTGTGTCCCAGCGCCCCCACCATGTAGTCACGGGCCCCACCCTGGCAGGCGGGATGAAATTGCCTCCCCTTCCCCCAGCTCCTGTCTTCAAAGCGAGTTTGCTGAACTCTGCGCTCAGCACGCATTTGGCCCTTCCTGGAGCCGGCATTGTGGTGCAGCCAGTTGAGATTCTGCTGTTCCACTTCTGATCCAGTTCCCTGCAAACGCACCTGGGAAGGCAGCAGGTGATGGCCCAGGTGCTTGGGGCCCTACACCCATGTGGGAGACCAGGATGAAGCTCCTGGCTCCTGGCTTTGGCAGGACCCAGCCCCAGGCTATTGTGGTTGTTTGGAGGTGAACTAACAGATGGAAGATCATATAGATAGTAGGGGCCCAAGGAGTTGGACCACCATCCGCTGCCTTCCCAGGCACATTAGTAGGGAGCTGGATCAGAAGTGGAGCAGCCAGGGCTGGCTCTATCTCATAGTGGGCTAAGCCTCCACCTGCAACGTTGGCATCCCATATGGGCGCTGGTTCTAGTCCCGGCTGTTCCTCTTCCAGTCTAGCTCTCTGCTATCGCCTAGGAAAGCAGTAGAGGGTGGCCCAAGGGCTTGGTCCCCTGCACACCTGGGAGATCTGGAGGAGGCTCCTAGCTCCTGGCTTCGGATCAGATCAAATTGGCTCAGCTCTGGCTGTTGTGGCCATTTGCAGAGTGAACCAGCAGATGGAAGACCTCTCTGTCTGTCTCTCCCTCTCTCTGTCTGTAACTCTACCTCTCAAATAAATAAATAAATAAACCAATGGACGGAAGACCTTTCTCTTGGTCTCTCCCTCTCACTGTCTGTAACTCTAACTCTCAAATAAAATAAATAAAATCTTAAAAAATTTTTTTTCAAGAAAAAAGTGGAGCAGCCGGGACTTGAACCAGGCATTGATATGGGACGCTGACATTGCAAGTCACAGCTTAGCCTGCTGCACCACAACAGCCTCTTGCTTGCTGCTGAAGTCAGCGTTCACTAACTCCCTTGATTTCGTTCAATTTCAGGACGTAATCAAGGCTCGGCGGCTGTTAGGTCCTGGCAGACAGCAGAGAGGCTGGACCCGCCAGGTGAGTGCAAGATACTCCCGGAGGGCAGGTTTGTGTCGGGATTGGCTGCGGGGCAGAGGTAGGGCTGTAGGAGCCGAGGAGAGGGTGGGGGTCACTCCGGGTCCTACACCAGCACCGTTGGAGGCTGCTGGGCTGGGGCGAGGGTGCTGGCAGGGAGGGGATGGGGGCAGAGCGGAGGGAGCGCTGTGATCTGGGTGTGGCTTTCTCCTGGCAAGGCCTGGGGCGGGCAAGATGGCCGCCTCACCTGTGGGGGATGGTGAAGGGGACGAAAGAGGTGTGTCGGAAGAGCTCCAGGATGAAGGCCTCCAGGTAGGGCAGCTGGGGTCTGTCGGAGAGGCGGGGCTGCCGCGCCCTGCCAACCACAGCGTCTGCAGAACACCAGGGGTGGGCGACGGACGGAGCTCAGGGCTACTGTGGCACTCGGCACCTGTGTCACTCTACACGGGGCCCCACTGCTCCCCAGCATCTTTGGGGCAAGGGTGGGCATCACTGTCCATCCGGGCTTTCACAGAGCAGGTGCGTAGCAGGCATCTGTAGATGGATCAAGCCCAGCCACAGGGTCAAGGGCACCACCTACCCAGCTCCTCCTGGATCTTTCTCTGTCTCCTGGGGTTGGTCACCAGGTACATGAGGCTCCATGAGAGTGCTGTGGTGATGGTGTCAAACCCTGGGGGGGATAGGAAGGAAGGACGGAAGGACCACGGAGACCTGCGTTAAACAAGCACCTGCCAGGGAGGGACCAAGCCGTATCTTCCTCTGACCCCAGCCCCTGAGCTTCCTGGGGGCAGGGCTGGGCTTCTTGGCGTGGACTTGGGACATTGGTCATCAGCTGCCGGCATGACAGGGGCTAGGCTTAGAGGTCAGAGGGTTCTTTATCGCTCCGTGGGGAAGCTGAGGTGTGCAGGGGGAGAGGGACTTGGAGCAGAGTTTCCAGTGGGAGTTGGTGGCACAGCTCGGGCCAGGTTCCTGTGTCCTGTGCTAGCCGGTGTGAGGCTGGGAGGCCTTCTGATGGGCCCTGGGGCTGAACGAGGGTGTGGGTGCCCAGCAGGCACCGGGTGGGGGTGGAGGGGCAGGGTCCCGCCCCTACCAGCTCCAAAGATGTCGTTGACGAGGTTGACGATCTTCTCCTGGGGGATGAGGCCGCTGTTGGCCTTGGAGTTCTTTTCGCTGTGCTTGAAGAGGGCGCCCGTGATGTCCTGGATGCTGTTCTGAAGGGACACGGGCTTAGGGCGCCAAACGCCGGCCCCGGTGGGTGGCGTGTCCTTGGGTGCTCCCCCCTCCGCCCTGCCTGGGGCTCACAGCAGGAGGCTTGACCCCTCTCCCAACAACCCAGGGTCCAGTTTCAAAGGAGGAAGAGGCCGGTGTGAACAGGGAAGTGAAGCGAAGGCAGAGCTGGGGATCAGCCACTGTTGGGGTTCAGGTTCCCGCAGGACAAAGGCTGAGGGCACCCCCCACGGTGCTGGCGGGTCTCCCAGGGCCCCTGATGGGGAAGCGGTAAGGGTGTGGATTCTGAGGAGGCGTGGTTGGCCCTGGGCCACATGGCTGGTCCTGGGGGGGGGGGGGTCCCTCGGCAGGTGCACCCAGGGCTCACCCTGTCGAAGTCCTCATAGTGCTCCCGGACGGTTTTCTGCAGGAACCGCAGGAACCTCTGGTTGAAGTCCTTGAACCTCTGCAGGGGGCGGTTGGGCAGGTAGCGCAGGATGGGGAAGAAGTCCACGGGGCTGCCGGAAGAGGCGGTCTCCACGAACTTGCTGCTGTTCCTCACGACGTCCAGCATCTCCTCACTGCCCTGCGGGAAGCGCCGCCCAAAGCACATGGCCCCGATGACCCTGGCCGCCGACACCACCAGCTGGCTGTAGGGGTCGAAGCGCCCCACAGCCGCCATCAGCTCCTGGAACCTGCCGATGAGGTTCTCGGCCTCCTGGCTCACGTGCTCCTCCAGGTAGCAGGAGCTGGAGGAGGCGGGGTTGGAGGCGATGGAGAAGCTCTTCAGGGAGTCCTGGGCCAGGCGCCGGCGGGCGGCCCACACGGGCCCCGAGTCTGGGCTGAAGGTCATGCTCTGGCCCTCGGTGATGAAGGAGGAGCTGTAGAGGTCAGGCCGGCCCTTGAAGTCGTCGCCTTGCCGCACCAAGGCCTGCTTGATGGTGTCCAGGCCGCTGAGCACCACCACGGGCGTGGAGCCCAGGCGGATCTGGAACACGTCCCCGTAGCGCCGGCTCAGCCGCGCCAGCGCCACGTGCGGGTTCTTGCCCAGCGTCAGCAGGTGCCCGAGCAGGGGCCAGCCCCAGGGCCCCGGCAGACGCTTCAGGCCTTTGGGGACCTTAGGCCTCGAGGCCCTGACCGCCCAGAACACCAGGCAGAAGACGGCAGAGACCAGGAGCAGCTCAGTGACCGAGAGGGGAGCGGCTGGGGACATCGCCATCTGCAGCAACAGAAGGGGCGAGGCGGGAGGGGCCGGGCTGAGGGTCGGGACGGAGCTGCTCCTCCATCCGCGTCCTCATCCAGGCTCTGTGCTTGGCTGCCTGCCTGCTGCAACCCACAGAGGCTGCGAACTCCCAGAGTGGGTACCCAGGACGCTGAGGTGGGCCCCCAGCACTGTGTGTGTGTGTGTGTGTGTGTGCACGTGCACTCTGGAGGTTGTGCCAACAGGCCCCTACCAGGGCTGGCTTCCTGCCGGCCATGTGGAGCTCCCCCACCCAGTGACACGGAGGAGGCGAGGTCCCAGGGCTGCAACAAACAGCTTCTGGTCCATACCAGGAAGGGTGCCTCCCTCCGCCCCCAATGATGAGTGAGTCCCTGTCCATCACAGCCTGGGAGGCTGGGGTTGGGCAGCAGCCTTGGCCAGGCCACCCTCGTGGCTAGCAAGGACCCTCCTCTCCTCTCCCCCACTCCGAGGAGGGACCCTTGGAGATGTCCTAGGTTAAACCGCTCCTTGGAAAATGGAGGCACTGGCCTCCAGAGCTGGCGTAGTTACGAAGGCCAGGGCTCAGGCCTCCTCCAGGTAACCCAGGGCCCCCCGCCCCCCATCGCTGTAGAGCAGGGAGTCCCGAGGGCCGAGCAACTTACCTGTAGAGGCAGGTGCTTCAGATCGGCGGGGCTGTGGGGGCTGTCCACGGCGGCAGGCTCCGGCCGAGGGGGCATTTATATTCCCTACCACCTATCAGGTTGGCCTGGTCACCTGACATCAAAGTTGGATCACTGAACAAAGTTGGAAGGATCAACCCTCGGCTTTGGGCCATGAGCCCTCAGCTCCGCCCACTCCCCAGGCCCCAGGCCAGCTCCCTGGGGCTGGGCCAGAGAGGATCATGGTAATGGCCAGCTCTTCAGTAGATGTCCAGGGCAGGCGGATCCGCTTCCCTCCAGGGCAGGCCAGGGGGCTGGGAGTGGGCGCTGTCCCCAGAGGGAGGGTCCCTGCGGGCACTTGGTCCAGGGGCCCACGCTGCCCCTCTAGTGCCACCTCCCCAACAACCTATGACTCCAGCCGGCTCCGCATCTTGGCCTGAGCCTTCTAGAAAGTTCCCTCACGTTCCTGCCTCCTGGGAGACACAGTGAGAAACTAAAGAGCAAATGAGGTTGCTCGTGCGACATGAGGGCTCCGGCCAGAATCGCTGGGCCAGAATAGACAAGGGCTGCTCCGGAGACGGGGCGGCCAGATGTGGCGTGCGGAAGGCGGCCAGCACACAGAATCTCTCACAGGCTGCCAAGGACAGCTCCGGGAGAACTGGGGACGTGTGACCGTGACCGTGGCCGGGAGACGGCATCCTGGGCTGAGGGCTGGTCTTCTTCCTTCTGCACACAGCAGCACGGGTGTGAGGGGGTACCCTGGTTTGTGGGGACAGGGGGGTGCTGGTTAGGGGTGGAGTGCCGTGACACCGGCAGCCTGCTTTCAAATGCTCTATCATCGCTCCCTGTCATCCATCTATTATCATTTATCAATCATCTCTCAATAAGAGATGATTATCTGTCCATCCTCTGTCTACCTATCTATCCACCATCTTTATCTGTCATCTGTCTTCTATCTTTCTGTCCATCCTCTGTCTACCTATCAATCTGTCTTCCTATGGATCCATCATCTACTTATCTGCTAGTATCTATTTAACATCTGTCGGTCAGCTCTCTGCTGTCATTTATGTACCCTCTATGTATCCATTTGTCCATCTAGCGATCATCTGCCTGTCATCTGTCAATCAATCTACCTGTTATCCAAGTGGATGACATCTATCTGCTGTCTTTAAAAAAAAAAGATTTATTTTTTATTTATTTGAAAGGCAGAGTTACAGGGTGGGGGGAGACAGAGAGCGAGAGAGAGAGAGAGAGAGAGAGAGAGAGGTCTTCCATCTGCTGGTCTGCTCCCTGAATATCCGCAATGGCAGGAGCTGTGCCAACACGAAGCCAGGAGCCAGGCGCTTCCTCCCGATCTCCCACGTGGGCGCAGGGGCCCAAGGACTCAGCCCATCCTCCACTGCTTTCTCAGGCCATAGCAGAGAGCTGGATCGGAAGAGGAGCAACCGGGACACAAACTGGCGCCCATGTAGGATGCCCGCGCCAGAGGCGGTGGCTTAGCCCACTACGCCAGAGCACTGGCCTCTCTGCGCTCGCTCTCTCTCTCTCTCTCTCTCTCTCGTCTGAGGAACGTCAGCCTTCTATGAATGTACAGGTGCTCGCTGTATGGAAGGGGCCTTTAAGAGAGGCTCAGGTCTTGGCTGGGTCTGAGAGAGGGTGGAGCGCAGCCTTAGGTCGGGCATGGGGTGCAAATCTTACTTTAGGCTGAACTGGGCTTTTCACCCCTGAATACGGGGAAGCTGTGGGGTCAGCCAGTGGAGACGTCGAGGGGCAGGATGGGAAATGGGACAGAGCACAGCGGGGGTTGGAGGCTGGGGAAGGTAGGACGGTAAAGCTGTGCACATAAAACGGGTCAAGGGCCAAGCTAGGCCGTGCTGGTACAGAATGGAACTTTCATGAACTAACTACAGTTCACAGTTTACTCAGAGGCCCTTGGCTTGCGTAACGTCTCTTCTCTTCCAGGGTCTTGTCCAGGACACCTGGAGACATTTAGTCATTGGACTCTTCATGGCTGTGACAGTTTCTGTGTGATTATTAATTTATTTATTTGAAAGGCAGAGTTGGAGAGAGAGGAGAGACATGGGGCTGGCATTGCGGTGTAGCAGGTAGATGTAGGTGCCCTGGGATCGCTCTGGTCTGCCTTCTGCCTTCCCGTCGTTCCCTTGCGGGGGACGTCTGCCCTCCTCCCATCACTTCTCCCTCCCGCAAAGCTCCTCAAGGAAACACAGTGCTTCCGGGTCAGAGCTGCTTATAATGCAACACCAGGATGCCTTTGCGGCTCGGGCTCCCGTCTCCACTCACGCGAGTCTTCCCAGTCTGGCCTGCCGTTGCCGTCTTTAGCTGCTTGCCTGCTTCTCTCAGCCCCGCTGTGAAGACATCGCCTTGTGAAGTCCCACTCGTGACTGCCACATAACGCGGCTCGAGGGGCCAGCCTGGGGCGCGCAGCTGTTGTGGCCCAGTGGGTTAAGCTGGGACACCTGTATCCCTATGGGCGTGCTGGTTCAGGCCTTGGCCACTCGGCTTCCAATCCAGCTTCCTGCTAATGCGCCAGGGAAGGCAGCAGAGGATGGCCCAAGTGCTTGGGTCCCTGCACCCACATGGGAGACCCGGATGGAATTTTTGACTCCTGGCTTCCACTGGGCCCTGCCCTGGCTGTTGTGGGCATCTGGGGAGTGAACCAGCTGATAGAAGATCTCTCTCTCTCTTTCTCTCTCTCTTTCTCTCTCTCTCTCCTCTGTTACTCTGCCTCTCAAATAAATAAATATTTTAACTCTTTTAGAAAAGATTTATTTATTTGAAAGGCAGAGTTATAGACAGATGGGGGGGGCAGAGAGAGAGAGAGAGAGAGAGAGAGAGAGAGAAATCTTCCATCTGCTGGCTCACTTCCCAAATGGTCTCACCGACCAGGGCAGGGCCAGGCCGAAGCCAGGAGCCAGAAACTCCATCTGGGTCTCCCGCATTGGAGGCAGGACCCAAGCACTTGCGCCATCCTCTGCTGCCTTCCCTGGCGCATTAGCCAGGAGCTGAATCGGAATTGGAGCAGCTGGAATTCAAACTGGTGCCCATGTGGAATGCCGGAGTCACAGGCGGCAGCTTCACCCACGGGGCCACCGCGCCAGCCCCTCCCTCGATTTTGAATACAGTGCGGGTCGCACAGTGGGTGTGTTCTGTCCTTACAGCGGCCAGCGTGGACTTCACAGAGGGGCTGGCACCAGCAGGCAAGCAGCTAACAAGGACCCGTGGCAGCCCCAGGTTGGTGCCAAAGCCGTCGTGGCCGGAGGGGGTCCCCTGAACTGACCCTGTTGGACCTGGTACCTCACTTCCTGCTCCCGACTCTCAATGTAAAGTATGTTTGAGGTCTCTCAGGGCTGAAAATAAAAGTCAACTAGGGGGCGGGGGCCAAGCCTGGTGGTTCAGCTGCTGGCATCCCACACCTGATTCCTGCTAATGCAGCCCCCAGGAGGCAGTGGGGACGCCTGCTCCAGGAGTGGGAGATCTGGGTGAGTTCCTGACCCCCAGCAGGGCGGAGGGCACAGAGCCAGTGCGGAGGAGCCCTGAGAGCCTTGAGCCACAGCTGCAGTCCTTGCGTGGGCCACACTCTGCTCGGCAGCCTCTCCACAGCCGCCTTCTGGGGGCTCTGCCTTTGCCCGCTCCCCCCCGAACCCCTGCTCTGCTGGGCCAGCGCTCAGGAGCTGCAGCCTCCCTCCTGGTCTCTCTCACCTGCACAAATGGCCCCTCTGCACGACCCCAGGTGAGGGACTGCGTTGGGCTGATGGACACAGGTGGGGACTGGCCCGGGTTTGTGCCTGGGGAGGAGGAGGGGCTGCAGGGGGTGAGGGAGCCGGCTGGGGAGGGCCCTGCAGGCCGCAGTCAGGAGGCTGCTCCCCTGCTTCTAGAATCTTCCTCTGTAAGGGGCGGGGTCTCCGCCTCAGCACAGCTGCAGGCGGGAGGGCAGAGGGCTTCGGGCAGCAGGGAGCAAAGGGGCAGCTGATGCCTGGGACCCGGCTCTGCTGGCGTCCCAGGGCCACCCCAGCCAAGGCGCCTCCAGCATAGCTCCCGCAGGGCCCAGACGCAATGGACCCACCCTGCCATGGCCCTCGGCAGCCATAGTGGGGGCTTCCGCAGACATGCTGAGCCCCCAGAGTGGGCCTGTTGGAGGCCATTCTATCCAGGGCCCAGCTGTTCAACAGGAGCGACCTCTTAGGAGCCTGTCCAGCCTGAGTGGTCTTGTTGGCTTCTGTCACTCAGAGGCTCGGCTGGGTAAGCCGCCCTGGCTGGCCCCTTGGGTCAGAATTTTTTTTAAGGTTTATTTATTTATTTGAAAGGCAGAGATTCAGAGAGAGAAGGAGAGAGAGAGAGCGCTTCCATCTGCTGGTTCACTCCCAAAATGGCCACTTTGGTCAGCCTTGGCTAGGCCAGGCCAAGCTAGGAGCCAGGAGCTTCTTCAGGGTCTCCCACATGGGTGCAGGACCCCAAGCACTTGGTCCATCTTCTACTGCTTTCCCAAGCCATTAGCAGGGAGCAGAATCAGAAATGGAGCAGCTGGGACTTGAACTGGCGCCCATGTGGGATGCCTGCACTGCAGGCAGAGTCTTAACCTGCTACACCACAGCTCTGGATCCCAAGGGTCAGAATTCTTCTTCTTTTTTTTTAATATTTATTTATTTATTTCAAAGTCAGAGTTACACAGAGAGAGGAGAGGCAGAGAAAGAGAGACAGGTCTTCCATCCAATGGTTCAGTCCCCAACTGGCCGCAATGGCTGGAGCTGTGCCGATCTGAAACCAGGAGCCAGGAGCTTCCTCCAGGTCTCCCACATGGGTGCAGGGGCCCTAGGACTTAGGTCATCCTCCACTGCCTTCCTGGGCAGCCGGGTCTTGAACCGGCACCCATGTGGGATGCCAGCGTTGCAGGTGGAGCCTTAGCCTGCCACACCACAGCGCCGGCCCCGAGCCAGGCTCCTTTGAGAGTGAAAGAGGGCACCTTCGTGCTGATGTCAGGACGACAGCTTAGGCCAAGACCGATATGGGAGATCCTTAATTACAGCAGTCGGGAGCCAGGGAGCCAAGGGTCTCTGTGGACGGGCAGGGGAGGATGGGACGGAACTGAGGACCCAGAGCTGGGTTGACTAGATGGGATGAAGGCGCAATTGGAGACATGGCCCAGGTCTCCATCCACCCAGATTCCCAAATAGCCACAGCCCCAGCCCATGCAGGGACGCCCGTCCATGCTCCTCATACTCCATGATGGCCTTTAACCCCCTCCCTGGCTGCTCCTGTAGCATTTCCTGACCCAGCGTGGGCTCTTCTTCGGGGGGCGGCTCCTGTCAGTCCCCTGCCACAGGGCCCTCAGTGGTGCTGGCCCAAAGCTCTGGGCTGGACGACTCCGCTGAGCCCAGACCTTGGGCTGGGTCTCTGCCCCTCCAACCCAGAGCCCTCTGTCCTCCCCACTGCCCACTGCCCCTGGCCCTGCCCTTGTGTGCCTGGTATTGATCCCTGGGGAGCCCTCGCCAAGTGCTTCTCACGCAAAGGCGTGGAACTTTGACCTAGGAATGTGCTCAGCTCCAGGCCAAGGTCCTCGAACCTCCTGCCCAGCTCCCTCCTTCTCTGCCCAGTGCCCAGTGAGGGCCGCCTTCCCAAAAAGGGCATGCCTCTCACAAGGCCATGCAGCTGCCTCTTGCCCAGGAGCCTGGGGGCTGGGGACCCTGGTCCAGAGGCCAAGCTCGTCCACCTTCTGCCCCCGTGGGCCAGTAAATCATGGTGCAAGGGCCCTGTCTAGTGGACAAGAGGCCTGGGAGCCAGGTTCTGCCTGGACCGGCTCTGTGCTGTGCCCTTGGCCTTTGCCCTCCTGACCTCAGTTTGTCCAGCTGAGAAATGGGAGAACTGGCTTTTTAGCCAATGAATCAGCCAGTGCCAAGAGCCCCTTGGAGGAATGTGAGTGAGGAATGCACCTTCTACAGAGAGATGGGGTTTCCTGAGACCCTGGTCAGGAACCCCACCACGCGGTGGCCCCCCAGCACCCATGCCCAGAACCCCAGCATGCGGTGGGCTCCCAGCACCCATGCCCAGAACCCCAGCATGCGGTGGCCTCCAGCACCCGTGCCCAGGCCACTGTTTCTCCGGCCAGGGGAAGCTCAGGCCTCGCTCCCTGCCTCGCCGCCATGGCTGCCACACCAGCCAGTCCTCTTGGCAGCTCGAGCTCCAGTCGAGACTAAAGGATGGACCCCACTGTGGCGGGTGGGGGGGTGACGCAGAGGATGCCCCGGAAGTGTTCCCTGTCGCCTGCATTTTGGGGGGTGATGTCACCTTCCTTGTGTCCCATCTGTAAGTCAGTGTCTCGCCAGGATGGTGCTCACAGACCCGCTTCCCACTTGGTTCTTCCCCACGTTAGGGCACGGAGGAAGAAGTGGCAGGTTGTGTGTGGGGGGGGCATGTCACAGCAAGGGTCCGATGGCCAAGGAGAAGGGCTGGAAGCAAATCTCAGCTGAGGACAGGATCCAGGAAGGCACCCTGGAGGAGGTGGCGTGAGGGGAGCGTGCAAAGTTAGAGGGAGAGGCCCGGCAGGCTCTGCTCAGGAGTCTGATAACCCTTCTCGGGGTGGTGGGAGCTACGTGAGGGGTTCAGGCAAGAGGGTGATTTTGAAATGAGGTTTTGGGGTCCGCGCTGTGGCATAGCAGGTAAAGCCACCACCTGCAGTGGTGTTCAAGTCCCGGCTGCTCCAATTCCAATCCAGCTCTCTGCTATGGCCTGGGACAGCAGCGAAAAATGGCCCAAGTCCTTGGGCCCCTGCACCCATGTGGGAGACCCAGAGGAAGCTCCTGGCTCCTGGCTTCAGACCGGTGCAGCTCTGACCGTTGTGGCCATCTGAGGAGTGAACCAGTGGGTCGAAGACCTCTCTCTCTCTCTCTTTGCCTCTTTGTAACTCTGCCTTTCAAATAAATAAGTAAATAAGTAAATAAATAAATAAATAAATAATTTTTTAAATGAGGTTTTGCATTTTTTTAAAACTTTTTTTTTTGACAGGTAGAGTTAGACAGTGAGAGAGAGAGACAGAGAGAAAGGTCTTCCTTCTGTTGGTTCATCCCCCTAATGGCCGATCCGAAGCCAGGAGCCAAGTGCTTCCTCCTGGTCTCCCATGGGGTGCAGGGCCCAAGCATTTGGGCCATCCTCCTCTGCCGTCCCGGGCCACAGCAGAGAGCTGGACTGGAAGAGGAGCCACTGGGACTAGTACCCGGCGCCCCAACCGGGACTAGAACCCGGGGTGCCGGCACCGCAGGCGGAGGATTAGCCTATTGAGCTGCAGCCCCGGGCTGAGGTTTTGTATTTTTGAAACAAACACTCGGGGTGCTGCCTGGTGGAGGAGGTGGAAGGAGCATAAAGAAGGTGGGAACTCAGGCCAGAGGCTGAGTGCACAGGTGTGGTGTTGGCGACACCTGCCCTCGCTCTCAGGTGGCTGTCATCAGAATGATGGGCGTGGTCTTGCTCCAATCGGACCCCAGCAGCGTCTCCATGGCTCGAAGAGGCAGCCCCGTGGTGCTCAGCCAAGGGCTCCCCCCACACGGCAGGGCTGCTCCCCCAGGACCCCACCCACCCACCTCAGCCTTGCTGCTAGGTCTCTCGTGCACGGGGGGGGGGGGGGAGGCACCATTCCAGTGCCCTGGTTCTGCTCCTTCCACTCCCACCTCCACCCCAAAACCGCCGCTGCCTGCACCAGGTGCTGCCTTCATCCACGCGCCCCGATGACCACCCCGCTTTGTCTGAATCGCAACCTGCTCCTTCGCTCTCTACCTGGTTCCCTCCCTCGGGGCGCAGGCCCCCTGTGCCTGGCGCACAGTAGGCGCTTGCTACTTATTTTGCACAAGGGAGAGGTGGGTGAGGAGCAGGCGAGGCCGGGTTCTGGCCTGGGCCAGTGCGGACCACGCCGCCGACGCCGTTCGCGGGGCTGGGGCCGGCGGAGTGATGAGTGAGCTGGAGACAGGTTGAGCCAGACACGCAAACACGGCTTTTGTCCCCAGACACCCCAGGTCGGGAGGGTTCGGCCTCGCACGGACAGCGCGGCGTCGGACGAGGCAGCCTTGGGCGTAGACCCAGAGCGCGGACTGGACGCGCAGGCTGAGGCGAGCTCCGCACGCAAGCCCGGGCCCTTTGCCCGCCTCGCCCCCTCTCCAATCGCGCGCCTGCGACGCTCGGGCGAGGCCCTGGCCCTTTAAGAGCCGCGCCCCTGGCCCCCTCCCCCCACTTCGCGTGACTGCGCCGGGACCCGTGCCCAGCCAAGGACCCGGGCGGCGAGTTGGCTGCGCGGGCCTCCAAGCCCTTCTCACGCAACTCCTGGGCGCCGCGCCCCCGGCCAGGTGGCGCGGGGAGGGGCCGCGCGACCTCTGGCCTCTGCAAGCCTGCAGGTGCTCCGACGCGGGCGGGGGAGCCTCCGCGCCCCTTCGCATTCCCCCCTCGCACCCTGGCCGGTCCCGGGGGGCCCCCTCTAGCCCTTGCGCTCTGTAGCCCCCGCAAAGTACTAGCGACCCCCTGGCCTCCTTCCTGGAGCCCAGGGGCAACCTCGAGGGCCAGGGTCCGGCGGGAGGTGGCCCTGGGTTGCCACGCGCCTGACCCCGGAGGCGGCGCCCGGAGAGCCCGCGCGACCCTCGGTCCGTGAGCGCGAGCTTCGCCGGGTCGTCGCGCCCTGGGGGACGGGGCCAGCTCAGCGGCGCCTCTGGCCTTCCGGCGGCCGTGACCTCGGGCACAGGGTCGCTGAGCTTCTCACGCGAGCAGGGACTCAGTAACCCCGGGGGAGCGGTCGCCAGCGGGCAGCCCCGCCCCGCCTGGCCGGTTGGCTGGGCAGCGAATGGGGGAAGGGGGACTGGCACCGCCGTGTCCCGGTCGGTGCAAAAATGATGTCGGGAGATCCGGATCTCCCGACGGAGCCCCTCAGGCCCCCTTTTCCGGGTGAGCTCCAGCTTCTGCCTCAAATCCCCGCGATGCATAAGGGGGTGCCTTGTAACTGGGGGTCCCAGGTATCCGCAGCCTCCACCCCTTATGTGCAGGCACCTAGATGAGGCCTCCCTGTGGAGGTCTTGTCTGTCCCCTCCTCCCCCTTCTCGTCCCACCCTGGAGGGCCCAGCCCCCCGCCCCGCAGCCCTCCCTCTCCCCCCCACCCACCGGGGGCAGCCCCTCCCTCCCCCCCTCCAGTAAAGGAGGCGTGGCCACACGCAGCCTCCTATAAAGGTGGCAGTGCCCTGGCCCTCACCCTGGAGGTGACCGTGCCTTGGAGTCTCCTCTCACCCTCTCACTTCCAGAGGAGCTCGGCACCTTGCATCCGCAGGTGAGTGCAGGTGAGTGTTCCTTTCACTCCCTGTGAAAGGAACATTTTGGTGCCTACAGGGTTTCCTAGGGAGCAGCAGAGGCCGGGATTGTCCTCAGTGGCCAGTCAGTGCAGCCCCCAGTAGGGGCACTGAGGCCGGGGGAAGGACAGGACTTAGCCCAGTTCCTACGACGCGTCCCAGACCTGTGCGTACAGACACCAGCCCTGGTCGGGACTCCACGGGCAGCTCCAGCTCCATGCCCACACACCCTGGGCAAGCTTGGGGCTGCCCCCATCGGGGCCACCTGGGGGGTAGAGGCTCTGTGTTGGGGGAGGGGTCTTCTCTGGGTGGGAGGGCAGACCCAGGGAGCCTGCCAGGTTCTTCCAGCTGTACCGTGCCCTATCTAAGGGCAGCCCCAGTGGGCTCCTCTTTCCCAAGTACTGCTTACCAGAGCGCTGTTCTGAGTAGGACACACACACACACACCTGTGCTCTCCCCAGCCACTTTCCCTGTCTGTGGGCTCCTCTGCAGGCAGGCAGCTGTGGGACAGCCAAGTCCATGGGCCTTCGCCTCCTCCCGTGGCACATAGCTGGAGGTCCCCGGACACCCACTGAGCAGAAGGGGGCCCCGTGGCCACCAAGGCCTGGCAGTGGCCCTGCTCATCCAGGGACTTAGAATCTAGTGTACCTGGGGATTCGGCTCCTGCAGGAAACCTGCCGACAGCAGCAGGGGGCTCTGGGGCTTGAGGTGGGAACGTGGAGCCCCTACTGTAAGACGGAGTGGGCGGCTCCTCCAACAGGGCACAGCTGGGTGGCTCTTGGTCTGCTTTCTCTTGCAGAAAGGTAAAATGACCATCGACACCCACCTGAACCCCAGCACCGGGCCTCCTGACCTACCTACAGCCCGGGGCCCCAGGCAGAGCCCGATCCGTGGACAGAATGGTCCACGATGCACTCGCCCTTCCTAGACCAAGCCTGCAGGCAGTACTGTCTCCGCTTCTGCTGGGTTCAGGTCCATTCCTGACTCCCTGGGTTCGGGTGGCCTGGTGGGAGTCTTCCATTGACTCTTGCCCCTGGGGACCAGCAGAAGGGGGAGGCGGGGACTCTTCATTCATTGAGAGTTGAGCTCAACGAAAATCCTGGCCGGGATTTCTTCACCTGATCTCCAGCGGCTTATAAAGGGCGGGTGGGAGGAGCTCAGAGGGCTGGGCTGAGAGCGGTGTGGCTTTGGCAGTGGCCTTTGCGCTGCCTGCCCAGCGTAGACCCTGGGATGGAGCAGCAAAGAAGCAGGGTTCGGCCGGCGCCGTGGCTCACTAGGCTAATCCTCCGCCTTGCGGCGTCGGGCTAATCCTCCGCCTTGCGGCGCCGGCACACCGGGTTCTAGTCCCGGTCGGGGCGCCGGATTCTGTCCCAGTTGCCCCTCTTCCAGGCCAGCTCTCTGCTGTGGCCCGGGAGTGCAGTGGAGGATGGCCCAAGTGCTTGGGCCCTGCACCCCATGGGAGACCAGGAGAAGCACCTGGCTCCTGCCTTCAGATCACTGTGGTACGCCAGCCGCGGCGGCCATTGGAGGGTGAACCAACGGCAAAGGAAGACCTTTCTCTCTGTCTCTCTCTCTCACTGTCCACTCTGCCTGTCAAAAAAAAAAAAAAAAAAAAAAGGCAGGGTTCTGGGAGAATTCCTCCAGGGCTCCTTAGAGGCTCGCAGCCTGCTGGGGGGGGGGGCGAGCCCCGGCTCAGCACTGTCCCCAGGAGGCTCAGGGCCAGTCCGTGCCCCCTCTGCAGGTCAGCCTTCCCCAAGCGTGCAATGAGGCCAGAAGACTGGCTGATTGCGAGGGTCCCGAACGAGAGAGGTGGGACTCGGTATGCTACCCTCCGATCCTGTGCTTATTCCAGCGTGCCACGGGCCACTTGGACATTGAGGACGCCATTCACGGGCAGGAAACTGTGTGGATGCAATGGCTCCAGCGCCGGGTGGGACTCACGGGGAGGTAGGGGGAGACACGCTGTGGACCCCTGCAGCAGCTGAGTCTGCAGCTGCCACTTCCTGGCTCTGCGACCTTGGGCGAATCACCTGCCCTCTCTGAGCCTCACCTTGGCCTCCCTGGCAGGCTTGTGGCCGTTACTGAACAGAGAATGACTAGGACGTTCTTGGCGCACAGTAGGGCAGCTCAACAAGTGGCTTCTCCCCATAGCTTGCTCCGGTGTGCGCCTAGTGAGGCGCTCTGGGTGGGGAGGCTCCCCCTCATCCCTCACCTGACGGCTGCGTTGCTTTCTTCCTGCAGCCACCAGGGAGACCCCCACGTCCGCCATGGTTTCCGATTTTGGACTCCCCACCTTCATCTCAGCCACCGAGCTGCTCCTGGCCTCTGCCGTCTTCTGCCTGGTGTTCTGGGTGGCTGGAGCCTCAAAACCTCGGGTCCCCAAAGGCCTGAAGCGTCTGCCGGGGCCCTGGGGCTGGCCCCTGCTTGGGCACGTGCTGACGCTGGGCAAGAACCCACATGTGGCGCTGGCGCGGCTGAGCCGGCGCTACGGGGACGTGTTCCAGATCCGCCTGGGCTCCACGCCCGTGGTGGTGCTCAGCGGCCTGGACACCATCAAGCAGGCCTTGGTGCGGCAGGGCGACGACTTCAAGGGCCGGCCTGACCTCTACAGCTTCTCCTTCGTCACTAAGGGCCAGAGCATGATCTTCGGCTCAGACTCGGGGCCCGTGTGGGCCGCCCGCCGGCGCCTGGCCCAGAACGCCCTGAACAGTTTCTCCGTGGCCTCCGACCCCGCCTCCTCCAGCTCCTGCTACCTGGAGGAGCACGTGAGCCAGGAGGCCGAGAACCTCATCAGCAAGTTCCAGGAGCTGATGGCGGCGGTGGGGCACTTCGACCCCTACAGGTACGTGGTGATGTCCGTGGCCAATGTCATCTGTGCCATGTGCTTTGGCCGGCGCTATGACCACGACGACCAGGAGCTGCTGAGCCTCGTCAACCTGAACGATGAGTTCGGGAAGGTGGCGGCCTCCGGAAGCCCCGCCGACTTCTTCCTCATCCTCCGCTACCTGCCCAACCCTGCCCTGGACACCTTCAAGGACCTGAATGAGAGGTTCTACAGTTTCACCCAGGAGAGGGTCAAGGAGCACTGCAGAAGCTTCGAGAAGGTATGGGGGACGGGCCGCAGGGCCGGGGAGGCGGAGGGCCCTGGGGGGCTTGGCAAGGCCTCAGGGAGGCATCGCCTGGGGTTCAGAAGTCAGCCGAGGACCTGGAACCTCTCCACGAGCCAGACAGCAGTGGCCGCTCACCGCAGGCTCCTGCACCAGCGGTTTCGGGGGCCGGGAAGGAAAAGGGTGGGAAGCACATCCCGGTAATAGCGCCGCGCTCGGTGCATCCGTGTCGCTTGAGTCGGGCTACTGCGTTCTAAGGCAGGCCAGAGCCTTCGAGGGGCGGCTGCAGGGGGTGCTCGTGGGAGCGAGGCTCCAGGTGGGATAGCGCTCACCTGCGCGCCCCGCCCCCCCCCCCAGGGCCACATCCGGGACATCACGGACAGCCTGATCAAGCACTACCGGGTGGACAGGTTGGACGAGAATGCCAACGTCCAGGTGTCGGACGAGAAGACCGTTGGTATTGTCTTGGACCTCTTCGGAGCTGGTAGGAGCTACCCCCCGTCCCCGCACCCTCGCAGCACCCACGTGCCCTGGCTCGCCAGCTGAGTCATTTTCCCTCTCTTCTGTGCCGCCCAGGGTTTGACACGGTCACAACTGCCATCTCGTGGAGCCTCATGTACCTGGTGACCAAGCCCAGCATACAGAGAAAGATCCAGGAGGAGCTGGGTAGGTGGTGGGGACGGCCTTCAAAGGCTTGAGGCGGCCTTCCCAGGCCAGGTCTGTGCAGCCCCTGATCCACCGCCCCCGGGTGCTCTGCAGACGCTGTGGTTGGCAGGGCGCGGCGGCCGCGGTTCTCCGACAGACCCCAGCTGCCCTACCTGGAGGCCGTCATCATGGAGACCTTCCGACACACCTCTTTCCTCCCCTTCACCATCCCCCACAGGTGAGGCTCCGAGGATCCAGTCCTGCCTCCCGGGCATCGCTGCAGTCCGCGTGCTTGGTTAGGGTGGTGGTGGGAGACAGGGGTTCATTCTCCTGTGGCCAGGAGCCTGACTGAGCCTCCTCCCTCTGCAGCACCACAAGGGACACCAGTCTGGGTGGCTTTTACATCCCCAAGGGACGCTGTGTCTTCGTGAACCAGTGGCAGAACAACCACGACCCGTGAGTTGGGAGGGACAGGGACGGCTCCGAGCCTCCTGGGTGTGGGCGGCTGTCTCAGCCGGTCTCCTGGGGGGCTCAACCCAAGCAGCTGCCTCCCTCTGGTTCCAGGGAGCTGTGGGGTGACCCCGAAGCCTTCCGGCCCGAGCGATTTCTCACCCCCAGCGGCGCGGTGGACAAGGCGCTGACGGAGAAGGTGCTGCTCTTTGGGCTGGGCAAACGCAAGTGCATCGGGGAGACCATCGGCCGCCTGGAGGTCTTTCTCTTCCTGGCCACGCTGCTGCAGCAGGTGGAATTCAGCGTGTCGCCCGGCACGACGGTGGACATGACCCCCATCTACGGGCTGACCATGAAGCACGCCCGCTGTGAACACTTCCAAGCAAAGCTGCGCTTCGAGGCCTAGACTGTGCCCCGGGCCTAACTGGGCAGCCTGACCTGGGGACCTGTGCAGGGGGCTGTACTTCTGCCTGAAGCTCACAGCCGCTGGTCAGGCTGATTCTGTGCTCTCTGGGCCGTGGGCAAACCAGAGGAACCCAGCCTGCCCCCTCCTCTGGACTTGTCCCTCTGCGTGCTGACCGCGGTGGGGGCCCCCACAGGAGCTGCTGGAGGGAGGAGGCCCTGAGGGCCTCTGATGAACTCTCTGGAAGCCCCCACGCCCCGCGGGTGGCAGGCACCATGTGGGTGCTGACTGGCTGGGGAAACACGAGAGCGGGCCCCATCAGGGCCTGTGTAGTCTCGCTGACAGCCCAGAGCAGCCAGGAGTGAAGGGTGAAACAGCCCAGGGTGCTGGTCCCCAGGGGGTCCCACTGCGGGAGCGGGGCTGAGCTGTGTGCCCTGGGGGTCTGGGACACCTGGGCCTATGGGACAAACAGGGCCGTCTCCTGGGAGCAGAGAGCAGAGCGGGTGCCGGCACAGGGGCTGGTGTTCCCAGTGCCTTCTCCACATCCCGTGTTGAAATGTCTGTCTTTAACATTAACGCCCTGTGATGCGCTTGCCTGCTTGCTTAAGAGCCATTTATTGAGTGCAACAGAGAGGGTTCTAACCAGCTGCGTGGCGGTGTGAATAAACACACTACCAGACATCCTGCGTCCTGTGGGTGCACACTTTGTTTTGTGTCTTGAGTGAAGCTGTCACCCGTCTGGCTGCCCCCTGGGGCCCAGTCTTGAGTTGGGTTTTCCTGGGGCGGGGGGGCAGAGGGTGCAGCCACTGTTCTCAGGCAGTCTGCCTGGGCCAAGGCCCGATGGCTTTGCTGTGTGCCTTGGCCTCTGGCAGGGAGAATCCTCTGACTCAGCCTGGGGGACTCAGTGTTTAAAACCCTGCTTTCCAGGGTTGAGGGAGCGACACACAAACACGTCCTCCAGTGAATTGTGGGCAGGTGCGTATGGGAGGGAGGGGTCCAGAGCCAGGGGTGAGAGAAGCCCCTCCAGGCCAGGGATGCCTGAGCCAAGCCTTCCTGAGAGGGGAGGGAGCACCTCCGTCCCCTGGGGCTGGCACATTAGACAACACTGTGAGCTCTGGGGGCAGCTTGGGTGAGAGAAGGTTCACAGCTCAGAGCTGTGATCTGCGGCTCAGGTCCTGCAGCCACGGTGGGACTGGAGGCTGATACCAGACTGTGGCTCAAGTTTCTTCAAGATTTGTTTATTCATTTGAAAGGCAGAGTGACAGAGAAGGAGAGACAGAAAGACAGACAGACAGCCACACACACACAGACCTTCCATCTGCTAGTTCATTCCATAAATGGCTTCAACGGCCAGGGCTGGGCCTGGCCAAAGTCAGCAGCCAGGAGCCCATCCTGGTCTCCCACATGCAGGGCAGGGACCTGAGTCTTGAGCCATGATCTGCTGCTTCCTGGGAAGCACTTAGCAGGAAGCCGGATCAGAAGCGGAGGTGGGACTGGATCCCCGGCACTCCAATGTGGGTGCCCCAAGGGATGGTGGTTAACCTGCTCCCTACAAGGCCCGCTCTTCAGCCATTCTTGTAGTGGTTTATTTTGTATCCCAAAACACAGAGGAGCCTTGAAACATGTTCAGTGAAAACAGCCAGGTGGACACTGTGGCACCGTGGGCTAGGCTACAGCTGGGGACACCCACATCCCGTTTCAGAGCAAGTCCCAGCTGCTCCACTTTCCATACAGCTCCCTGCTGTGGGGAGCAAACCGGACTAGACTGAGTTACTGGAATTAAGACTTATTCTATGCATCTGCTCTCCTGTGGGGAGCAACCCGGACTAGACTGAGTTACTGGAATTAAGACTTATTCTATGCATCTGCTCTCCCACAATATGGCGCTGGGAGAGAAGTAAACAGCCTCCGCACAGCTGCCTCCAGTTCAACCAATAAACTGTAGGACTTGCTCCTGATTGGAGAGCAGCGTACTCGGCGTGTGGGCAGCCGAGTTAGGATTGGCGGAGGAGGACTATAAAGGAGGAGAGAGACGGCATGCACCAGGAACATCTAAGGGGAACACCTAAGGGGAACACCTGTGCTGCCCCCGAGAGAGCCGGCTGGCGGTGTGCCGCTCCCCTGCGGAAGTGGGGAATGTGGCCAGGGGGAACTGCCCTTCCACGGAGGTGGAAGGGATAGTAGCCAACCCGGGAAGAACCAGCAGCAAACCCGGGGAGGGCCGAGCAGACGAAAGAACAGCGCAGGGTCCTGTGTCGTTCCTCCACGAAGACGGGGAGCGACACCTGCTAATGCACCTGGGAAGGACGTGGACAATGACCCAACTACTTGTGGCCCTGTCACCCACCGGGGAGACCAGGATGGAGCTTCAGGTTGCTGCTCTTTTTTTTTTTTTTTTAAATTTTTATTTATTTGACAGATAGAGTTAGACAGTGAGAGAGAGAGACAGAGAGAAAGGTCTTCCCTCTGTTGGTTCACCCCACAAATGGCTGCTATGGCCGGAGCTGTTCCAATCTGAAGCCAGGAGCCAGGTGCTTCCTCCTGGTCTCCCATGCAGGTGCAGGCCCAAGCGCTTGGGCCATCCTCCACTGCCTTCCCGGGCCACAGCAGAGAGCTGAACTAGAAGAGGAGTAGCCGGGACTAGAACCCAGTGCCCATATGGGATACCGGCGCTGCAGGCAGAGGATTAACCAAGTGAGCCACGGCGCTGGCCCCCAGGTTCCTGCTCTTTGGCCTGGCCCAGCCCTGGCTGTTGTGGGCATTTTTGGGATGAACCAGCAGATGGAAGATGGACCCCCTCTCTGCCTTTCAAATAAACTAATAAATCTTAAAAAAAAAAAAAGACACAAAAGACCACATATTGTATGTGTGCATCTCACAAAATTTGTGGAAACTGGAGTTAACAGATAAGTTCATTTTGGTGCAAGATTTTTTAGAAATTAAGCAGATGCTAGATCTTACAAAAGTTCGTGGAAAATGGGTAGCATACACGGGAAGCAAAGCGTTTGCAGCTTGATAAGCTTATTTTTGAATTCAGTTTCCACAAACTTATCAAAGTAGCCATGTTTGATTTCATCTATATGAAGTGTCCAGAACAGGCAAAATTAGGGGCCTGCGTTGTGGCATAGCAGGTGAAGCCACTGCCTGCAACACCTGTGTTCCATATGGGCACTGGTTCATGTCCCGGCAGCTCCAGCTCCCAGCTACTGGCCAGGGAAAAGCGGGGGGAGATGACCCAAGTGTTTGGGCCCCTGCACCCACACAGGAGACCCGAATGAAGCCCCTGGCTCCTGACTTCAGCCTGGCCTAGCACTGGCCATTGCAGCCATCTGGGGATTGAACCAGAGGATGGAAGATTGATCTCTCTCTCTCTCTCTCTCTCTCTGTCTCTCTCCGGATCTGCCTTTCAGATAAATAAATAAATCTTAACAAAGAAGAACTGTACGGGGCTGGCGCTGTGTGTGGCATAGTAGGTTATGCCTCTGTCTGCAGTGCCAGCATCCCATACGGGCCCTGGCTTGTGTCCTGGCTGCTCCTCTTCTGTCAAGCTCCCTACTAATGCGTCTGGGAAAGCAGTGGAAGACGGCTCAAGTGCTTGGGCCCCTGCACCCACATGGGAGGCCCAGGTGGAGTTCCAGGCTCCTGGCTTCAGGCTGGCTTATCCCTGGCTGTTGAGATCATTTGGGAGTGAACAAGCAGGTGGAAGATCTCTATCTCTGTCTCCTCCTCCCTCCCTCCAGGAAGCTAAAAAAAATTACAAACTCCCACAATCTCAGTCTGTTTCTCTTTTTCTCTTCCTCTGCCTCCCTTATCTTTGGCCTTGAGAGAAAAGACAGAGAAGGGCTACTTGGAGTTGAAAAAAAAATTGCAAGTTTAAAAATTGGAAGCAAGGAAAAAACTTCACTTAGCAGCTGTGAGTATAGATATGCCAATGGCTGGATGACCTACATGTCAGACAGATGACCTCAGAAACACGCTAGGGGCCGGCGCTGTGGCCTGGCACTTAAGTCTCTACCTGCAGCGCTGGCTTCCCATATGGTCATCGGTTTGAGTCCCGGCTTCTCCAATTCCAATCCAGCTTCCTGCTAATGCACCTGGGAAAGCAATAGAAGATGGCCCAAGTCCTTGGGCCCCTGCACCCACGTGGGAGACCCAGAAGAAGCTCCTGGCTCCTGGCTTCGGTCTGGCCCAGCTCCGGCCGTTGTGGCCATCTGGGGAGTGAACCAATGGATGAAAAAACTCTCTCTCTTTCTCTGTTTATAACTATGCCTCTCAAATAAATCAACAAATCTTCCAGAGGGAGAGACACTGAGGGCCCCTCACCCAATACCCGACCACCCCCTAAAAGGTGTAACTACTGATGTTTGGGGGCCCAGGTCTCTGATCTACTGGCTCACTCCTGATTCTGAAGGGGTGTGCTTTCTTTCCTATAATAAACTTGTGTGGTTTGTGCCTCAGCCAATTCATTGTATGAGATTCAAAGTAACCTGGCCATGCCTGCCTTTGCTCCACCCACAGCCATTAGTGTTGCAAGATTAAAAAAAGATTCATCTCAATTTGAATTTCACCTGTTCAGTGCATCTTGCAAATAGCGTAAG
The DNA here is from genome assembly GCF_051225735.1 of Oryctolagus cuniculus. Lineage (NCBI taxonomy): Eukaryota > Metazoa > Chordata > Mammalia > Lagomorpha > Leporidae > Oryctolagus > Oryctolagus cuniculus. The sequence goes on from NC_142878.1 coordinate 108,749,996, forward strand.
GATACACTTACACTAAAAGGTTACTAGAGATCGGGGGACCAGTGTAGCTCCCCCTCTTCGCGGAGGAACGACACTAGACCCTGCGTTGTTCTTTTGTCTGCTTGGCCCCTTCCCGGGTTTGCTGCTGGTTCTTCCCGGGTTGGCTGCCGTCCCTCCACCTCCGTGGAAGGGCGGTTCCCCCTGCCACTTTCCCCACTTCCGCGGTTGAGCGGCACACCGCCGGCGGGCTCTCTCGGGGGCTGCTCAGATGTTCCTCAGGTGTTCCCCTTAGATGTTCCTGGTGCATGTTGTCTCTCTCCTCCTTTATAGTCCTCTTCCACCAATCCCAACTCTGCTACCCACATGCCGAGTACGCTGCTCTCCTCCGATCAGGAGCAGGATCAGCTCCTGCAGGTTATTGGTCGAACTGGAGGCAGCTGTGTAGAAGCTGTTTACTCCTCTCCCAGCGCCATATTGTGGGAGAGCAGATGCATAGAATAAGTCTTAATTCCAGTAACTTAGTCTAGTCCAAGTTGCTCCCCACAGACCAGCTTGAGACCGGACTTATTAGACGTAAGCCTCTGTCTCTTGCTCTAAAAAATGCTCCCTTATAACAATCAAAACAGAGATTATGGGGCCAACACCAGGTGTAGCAGGTCGTCAGCACTTGCAACACCAACATCTTTTTTTTTTTTTTTTTTTTTGACAGGCAGAGTTAGTGAGAGAGAGACAGAGAGAAAGGTCTTCCTTTGCCGTTGGTTCACCCCCCCAAAGGGCTGCTACAGCCAGCAGCTGTGCCGATCCGAAGCCAGGAGCCAGGTGCTTCCTCCTGCTCTCCCATGCGGGTGCAGGGCCCAAGGACTTGGGCCATCCTCCACTGCCTTCCCGGGCCACAGCAGAGAGCTGGACTGGAAGAGGAGCAACCGGGACAGAACCTGGCGCCCCGACCGGGACTAGAACCGGGGTGCTGGTGCCGCAGGCAGAGGATTAGCCTAGTGAGCCATGGTGCCGGCCAACACCAACATCTTATGTTGGAGCACTAGTTCGCGTCCCAGCTACTCCACTTCTGATTTAGTTTCTTGTCAAAGCACCTGAGAAAGCACTGGAAGATGGCCCAAGTACTTGGACCCCTGCCTTCCACATGGGAGACCTGGATTGAGTTCCAGGCTCTTGGCGTTGGCCTGGCTCAGCCCCAGCCACGGCGGCCATTTGGGGAGTGAACCAGCAGATGGAAGATCTCTCACTCTTTGTCTCTCCCTCTTTCTCTCTGTCACTTTGCCTTTCAAATACACAAATCTTTGAAAACATAAAAAATTACAAGAGAATGAAAAAAGATCATTTGATAAACAACAGAAATAAACAGGATTAGCAGAGGCAAGGCTTCTCCAGTGAACTCTCCAAAGCATTCAACTGAGCTACAAAGCAGTTTGCTATCCTAAGATAACAAAATAGAGCAGAGACGGTGCTGTGGTGCAGGGGGTTAGGCCACTGCCCATGACACTGGCATCCCATATGGGCGCTGGTTCGAGTCCTGGCTGCTCTGCTTCTGATCCTCCTCCCTGCCACTGCGTCTGGGAGGACAGTTGAAGATGGCTCAAGTGTTTGGGCTGCCCCCGTCACCCATGTGGGAGACCTGGATGAAGCTCACGGCGTCAGGGTGCTGGTTGGAGTCCTGGCTACTCTGCTTCTGACCCAGTTCCTTGCTGATGTGCACCCTGGGAAAGCAGCAGGTGATGGTCCCTGCCACCCATGTGGGAGACCTGGATGAAGCTCCTGGCTCCTGTTTTTGGCTTGACCCGGACCTGGCTGATAAAGGCATTCAGGAAGTGAGGCAGCAGATGGAAGATTTCTCTATCGCTCTGCCCTTCAAATGGAAGAAAATAAACATTACAAATTATATCAGATGAAAAGAAGAATAAACTAGGAGCATCGCATTTCCTGATTTCAACATCTGCTAGAGGAGCAGCGTTTGACACAGAGGCTGATATGCTGCTTGGGACACCTCGTTCCACACTGGAGTACCTGGTCCAAGCCCCACCCCTGCTCTCCATCCAGTTTCCTGCTTCTGTGCGCCCTGGGAAGGCGACAGACGGCGTCTCAAGCAGTGGGAGACCTGGATGGAGTTCCTGGCTCCTGGTGTTGGGCTGGCCCTGCCCCCGCTGTTGTGAGCATCTAGGGAGTGAACCAGCAGATGGAAGATCTCTCTCCCTGTCTCTCTGTCACTTTGCCTCCCCAATAATGAAATAAATCCTTTAAGGAAAATCTATTGACCAGGGCTGTGTCCTCTATCAGAGTACCTGGATTCAACACCCAGTGCCAGCCAGCTCCTAACTCAAACTCCCTGCCAGTGTAGACGCTAGGAGGCAGTGTGATGGCTCCAGTAATTGACTCCTGCCTTTATTCATTCATCAGGAGCAAGATGATGGGGATGGTGGGGTGGGCACAACACCGACCTCCCAAACTCCCGCCTGGAGGGACAGCAGTGTTTGCGGCAGAGAGAACCTTGTGATGCGAGACAGGTTCTCCTGTGAGTTGAAGAAGTCCTTCAGCTTGGCTGACGGAACCCTAACCCCAGGGAAACAGGAGCAAGAGGTGCCGTGCCAGGACTCTCAGCCACGTCCAGGCGCGCTGTATCTCCTTTAATTTCACGGCAAGGTTGTCAGCTGCTGTCTCCAATTCATCTCTGGAGTTGCACAGCTCCAGTTTGTTTAAAAAACAAGTAAATAAAAAGATACAGCTAGGAGTCAATCCCAGCCTGATCCCAAACCTGGGGTGTGCACACAAACGACTGGAAAGCACATTAAAATAAATGGATGCGGGGTTGGTGTTGTAACACAATGGGTTAAGCCCTGGTTGGTGATGTCGGCATATCCCATATGGGCTGCAGGTTCAGCCCTGGCTGCTTTGCTTCCGAACCAGCCGCCTGCTATCATGCCCGTGACGGCAGTGGGTTCCTGGCTCCGGGTTTTGGCCTGGTCCAGCCATGGCTATTGTAGCCCTTTGGGGGAGTGAAACAGTGGACGCAAGACATCTTGCTGTCTGTCACTCCTTTTGAACAAACAAATAAATAACTAATCTTTACAAAGCAATATACTTGATAAATATAGATGTGACCTCTTGTTTCTGGTCTGGCATAAGGAATCTTCACTGTGTCCTAACAATGACTAAGAAGCTAAACAAGGGAGAGCCTGGTGATTCAGTCGCTGGTTGAGGTGTTTGTGCCCCATATCAGAGGGCCTGCGTTTGAGTCCTGGCTCCACTCCTGCCTTCAGCTTCCTGGGAGGCAGCTGGCGATGACTCAAGTAGCTGGGTCTCTGCCACCCACACGGGAGACCTGGTCCCTGTCGTTTTATTTCGTGGACACTGACTAACTGACTTTAAGATTCATGTGAGGGGCCAGGGCTTGGCGTAGTAGGTTCAACTTCTGCCTGAGGAAGTTTCTTAAAAAACTAAACATACCAGGGTCCGGCGTTGTGGCATAGCGGGGTAAGCCGCCACCTGCAACGCTGGCATCCCATCTGAACGCCGGTTCGTGTCCCTGCTGCCCCACTGCTGATTCAGCTCCCTGCCGTCGCCTGGGAAAAGCAGCAGAAGACGCCCAAGTATTTGGGCCCCTCCACCCATGTGAGAGACCTGGAAGAAACTCCTGATTCTTGGCTTCAGCTTGGCCCAGCGCTGGCTGTTGTGGCCATCTGGGGAGTGAACCAGCAGATGGAAGATCTCTCTAACGCTTTAAATAAATAAGTCTTTTAAAAAACCGTAAAAATATCAAAAGATCCAGCATTGATAGTCCTTAGTGTTCACCAGACGAACTGAAATCCTCTGTCCACCCAGAAGCCTGCACACAGCTGTATTCGTAACTGCCAAAACTTGGCTAGCAACCGAGAAGTCCTTCACTGGACAAACTGATGCCTCCAGACAGTAGGATGTTGTTCAGCATGGAAAGAAATGAGCTGTCAAACCACGAGAAGACAAGAAGGGGCCTAAAATGCATATTGCCGAGGAAGGGAAGCCAAGCTGACTCAACTCTATGACATCCTGGAAAAAAATGCAACAGTTAAACAGGAAGACAGGAATTAGCTCATGCAGGATCGACGCCGTGGCATAGTGGGGAAAGCCGCTGCCTGCAACGTCTGCATCCCATACTCTGAGCTAGTTCCCTGCTAAAGGCATGGGAAGACCAGCAGAATATGACCCAAGCGCTTGGGCACCTGCCACCCACATGGGAGACCTGGATGAAGCTCCTGGCTTCGGTGTAGCCCACTGCCGGCCATTGTAGCCATACGAAGAGTGAGCCAGCAGATGGAAGACTTCCCTGTCTCTCTCTCTCCCTTTTTCTGTAATTCGGATTTTAAAAATAAATAAAACTTTTTAAATGAGCCTATGTGTGTGAAAGGGGCCTCAGGAAAGCAAAGCACCTGTGGATAGGAATGTAGTGGCCTGGTATTTTACACAACAGAGTCTTGCCCATGTATCAGCCTTCTGCCCCAGAGAATGTCTGCCTGGTGCCAAGGGGGGTGCCCAGTCTAACACTGGGACACAAAACCTTAGGAGGAAGTTCACCTGTTTCACACCCAGGAAGCCCTTCATTGAGGAAAAGAGGGTAGGGGGAAGGAGAAACGGTGGGAAGACTGGGGCCCCATACCCTACAGGTATAGGGTTCCTAGTAGGAACGTGGACCAGGCACTCTGGAGAGGTGCCCATCTGTTCTGACAGATCACTACCTCATTGAACCTAGCTACCTCACTTACTGCTACTCTGTCTCACCCGGAATCCCTTTCTCACGGGACTCCAAGAACCTCTATTCCAGCCATCGCTGCTAACGAAACTATGGAGTCAGTTCAAGGATCAGTGGTTTCCAGGAGTTCCCAGGAGGGAGAGGGAACAGTGGAGCTTGGAGGACTTTGAAAAGGGCAGTGGCTTCTCTGTGTGACACAAGATGGGTGTCGTTAGACATTTGTCAAGCCCCCAGAATGTACACTGTTGAGAGTGTGCTAATGTAAACAGACTCACGGTGACAGTGTGTCGGTGGGTCCGTCATCAGCACTGTGGCACAGGGTGCCCACGCAGGAGAGAGGCTGTGGGTGTCTGCCTGTGCAGCAGACCCGTGGGCACTGTATCTACTTTCTGCCTTCTGTGTCTGATACTGTATCTATTGTTTCCTGCTCACTATAGCCCCAAACCTCCAACTAACAAAAGAGCCAGGGCCCTTCCAGCCTGGTGAATCTGGTGATGCGTGTGTGTGCTTGTGCTTATAATCCTCTAGGAAGTAGAAGCCTTCCCAACTGGTTGGAAGGGTTGCTACTGGACCCCCAAACCTGGCTCACTCGCCCGACGTGTGGAAGAGCCCATCTCTGACGACAGGGTGGTTGGAGGACGGTAGGTATTTATGTACAAAGTTCAGAGCGAGATCCCGGTTGTCTTTGCTTAAGGGGTTGGGGTAAAGGACTTTACAGACTGGAGTTGGGGCTGCGGGGTGCATGTTCAGCTCACGTCCAAGTCCCTGGTTGGCCAGGGATGTCCTGCCCTTCAGGGAATGTTTATAATGGCCAGGCAGCTTCAGTTGGTGGTGCTGGTGGGGTTTCCATGCAGGTGGTAGGTTCTAACCAGACCTGGAATTCCCTCAACAACCTCCAACAATGCTGGTCAAGGTTCTTATTTATTAGAGAAGGAAATGAGAATCTTTAGGGCCAGCTGTACCACCCCCTCAATTCACCCCCCCTTTTTTTTTGACAGGCAGAGTTAGTGAGAGAGAGAGACAGAGAGAAAGGTCTTCCTTCCGTTTGTTCACCCCCGAAATGGCCGCCATGGCTGGTGTGCTGCGCCGATCTGAAGCCAGGAGCCAGGTGCTTCCTCCTGGTCTCCCATGCGGGTGCAGGGCCCAAGCACCTCCACTGCACTCCCGGGCCACAGCAGAGAGCTGGACTGGAAGAGGAGCCACCAGGACAGAATCCGGCACCCCAACCAGGGTTAGAACTCGGGGTGCCGGCGCCGCAGGCGGAGGATTAGCCTAGTGAGCCAGGCGCCGCCAGCCCCAGTGGATTCCTTTTGTTACGCAGCGTTGATCCTAGAGGACAGGCGCGGACACCTCGGGCTAACAGAACTACCAAGACTGTAAAACGCCCAAGGGAGGAGCGTGGCGCTTGTCCATGTCCCCGGAGCAGCCCAGCGGAGGCTGGCGGATTCGCTTTTTTTTTTTTTTTTTTAAAGATTTATTTGAAAGTCAAGAGTTACACAAAGAAGGAGAGGTAGAGAGAGAGAGAGAGAGAGAGAGAGAGAGAGAGAGAGTCTTCCATCCGCTGGTTCACTCTCCCAATGGCCGCAACGGCCAGAGCTGTGCTGATCTGAAGCCAGGAGCCAGGAGCTTCTCCCACGTGGGTGCAGGGGCCCAAGCACTTGGGCCATCTTCCACTGCTTTCCCAGGCGCATTAGCAGGAAGCTGGACCGGAAGTGGAGCATCCGGGACCCGAACCAGCGCCCATAGGGGATGCCGGCACTGGAGGCGGCGGCGGCGGCTTCACCCGCCACGCCACAGCCCCGGCCCCCAGACTGGCGGATTCTAACCCCACAAAGGCGCCGCAACGGATCCACCGCGGCGGGACTACACCGTTTCCTGCCAGGTCAGGGCAGTTGGCTACGACCTAGCAAGGACCCAACAGGACCCCAGCAAAGTCCTCGCTGGCGCTGGGCCCCCGTGGGCCTGGGCCGTGGAGTCGGAGTTCAGGCGCACGATTCCAGCCAAGACTCTTTCCCGCGTACGTGGGCGGGAGGGGTGTAGATGGCTGGCTGCCCACGCCGAGTTTTCGGAGAGCCACGCCCTCCCAATCTCTCAAATTTCCCGGGCGCCACGCCCCCTCGGCTCCCGGCGCGCCCGCTCCGAGCCGTCGCGCCGGAAGTGACCTCACGACGGCGGCGTGGAGACGCGAGGGCGCTTCCGGCGGCGGCGGCGGCCGTGGGGGTGGGTGTGGAGAAGCCCCCGCGGCGGGTCCTTTCCGAGCTGAGTTGCCCGCTTGGCGTGCTGCGCGGAGGAGGCCGAGCCCGGACGGCGCGGAGGTGGGAGCGAGGGGCGGCGGCTGCCGTGTGGGTGCTCGTGGGACGGCGCTTCCGGGGCTGCGCGCCGTGGAGACCTTGCGTGCGGTGGCGCGAGCCGGGGGCGGCCCCGGGTTTGGGTGGGCTGGGAGGCGTGAGGCGTGAGCGGCCTGGGCTCGCTCCGCGCCTCGGTGTGTCCTCTGGCTCGGGGGGTGGCGGGGAGCAGCGCGAGCGTGCTCGTGACCGTCGACCCGCGGTGACCTCGCGGGTGGAAGTGTGTGGGTGCGTGGGAGGCGTGGCGCTCGCCGGCCTGGCCTGTGGGTCCGCCCCGGGTTCCGCGGCGCCGAGCCCTCGCGCGGCCGCAGGTGAGGAACGCCCCGGCCGCAGGGAGTCTGCTGTTTGCCAAAGCCGGGTGTTCATCCCACCGGGACAGCGGCGCCTTTCGCCTGGGAACTCCGTGTTGTTTTTTTTTTTTCAATTGAGGGACACAGGATTCTCGTTGGCTGGTTTCTCTGGATGGAGTGGACATTTCCTTTGGGTTACCCTTGCTGGGGGGTGGGGGGGCTGGGGGCGAGGAACGAGAAGTGTCCGACACTGTGGCCGGATGCGTTTTACATCTTCACTCCGGACATTTTCCGTTTCATTAAAAAAAAAAAAAAAAAAAAAAGCTGGTTGCAGCTCTCCGGTCGGACTCGGCGCCAGTGTGCCAGCACCTGTGGTTTCAAAAGCGTTGCGCTAACATGCCCGAGGTTTCTTGTGTTGCCGAGGTTCTGTGTCTCAGAGCGGGTGCCGCAACCCTGGGGACGGCGTGTCGGTTTCTCGAGGGGTTTGTTGAGCGCTTTCTGATGACCCGGTGGGCAGCCGGGGGCGATTGGCCAGACCGTGGCGGACCTGGGCGCACCTCTGCCTGCAGGGCCTACTGGGTGGGCCCCGCGCGGAGTGGGGTCCGGGGTCGGAGCTGGGACGCCGAGTGCGGCCTGAGCTCTGCCTGGAAGCGCTGCTTTTCAGGCCGTGCCTCTGCGAAGTGCAGAGGGAGCCGGCATTTGGTGGAGGCCCGACTGCCCAGCGCTGGTAAGGGGGGGCCTCTGCCGACGCGAGTCCTCGCGTGGGCCCCGCGCAGTGCACGGCCCCTCGGTGATGGGGTGGGGCGCGGCCACGCGTTCCCTTCGGGGAAGACGTAATTCCTGATGCAGCCTCTGTGGTTCATGTACTTCTGTCTAGGTTTTCTGTTGCTTCTTGAGTTAGTTCGGGTCATTTTTATCATTCTGGGAATTTGCCCGTTCCCTGTTTTTCCTTTTTCTTTTTGAACTTCTGTCCATTCCAGTTCTCACACAGAATTGTATCCTGAAGCACAGGTCGTCAGACTTCTAGTTTTTTATTTTTTAAGAGATTTATTTATCTGAAAGGCAGAGTGACAGAGAGAGGGAGAGACAGATTTCCATGAGCTGGCTCACTTCGCAGAAGGCTGCACGGCCAGGTGGGCCACGAGCCTGGAACTCGGGCGGCGTCTCCCATGTGGGTGCAGGGCCAGGGGCTTGGCCGTCTGCTGTTTGCCAGGCGCATTGGTAGGGAGCTCGATCAGAAGCGGAGCAGCGGGACGGGAGGCGGTGCTCCCTGGTAGGGGTGCCGCTGTGCCAGACATGAGCCCCCATGAAGGTTTTCTGTGAAGAGCTGGAGGTAGGCCTTGTGGGTGTGTGCTTTCTGTCTTTACGGCTAAGCTCTCCTTGTAGTGCAGAAACCCCCATAGATGATGGGCAATTGAGTGTGGTTGTATTCCAGAAAAGCTTTATTGGTAGCGGGCCAGATTAACTGATTCTTAGCCATTCATAAAATAACAAATTGTAGAGTCAAGCTTTTTGGTACCTAATTATCACATAGTCAGGTTTATGAAAAAGCAGTGTGGGGGCTGCGCTGTGACAGCGCAGTAGGTAATCCTCTGCCTGCGGCATCGGCATCCTATGTATATGGGCGCCGGATCTAGTCCCGGCTGCTCCTCTTCCTATCCAGCTCTCTGCTGTGGCCTGGGAAAGCAGAAGATGGCCCAAGTGCTTGGGCCCCTGCACCCATGTGGGAGACCCAGGAGAAGCTCCTGGCTTCGGATCAGCTTAGCTCCGGCCATTGTGGCTGTCTGGGGAGTGAAGCAGCGGAAGGAAGACCTGTCTCTTCCTCTCACTGTCTGTAACTCTACCTCTCAAATCTTAAATAAAATCGAAGGAAGGAAGGAAGGAAGGAGGGAGGGAGGGAGGGAGGGGAGGGGAGGGGAGGGGAGGGGAGGGGGGAGGGGGGCAGGGGGAGGAGGTGGGGAGGAGGTGGGGAGGTGTAGAAGTTGATGCCCTGGCTTGACTACCACTCTGTTCCAGTCTGAAGACTGGGACTTCACTTCCGAGGTGTTCTAGAGGGGATTCATGCATTTTTGTTGCTGTGTTTGATTTTTTGAAATGTTTTTAATTTATTTGCGAGGTAGTTACAGGCTGAGAGGTAGAGACAGAAAGGTCTTCCATCCGCTGGTTCACTCCTCAGATGGCTGCAACAGCCGGAGTTGGGCTGATCCGAAGCCAGGAGCTTCTTTTGGGTCTCCCACGTGGGTGCAGGGGCCCAAGCACTTGGTCTGTCTTCCACTGCTTTCCCAGGCCTTAGCAGGGAGCTGGATCAGAAGAGGAGCAGCCGGGACTGGAACTGACACCCATGTGGAATGCCAGTGTTGCAGGCAGAGGATTAACCCACTGCGCTGCAGGGCTGGTGCCGCTGTGTTTGATTATTATTATTATTTTTTTTGACAGGCAGAGTGGACAGTGAGAGAGAGAGAGAGAAAGGTCTTCCTTTGCCGTTGGTTCACCCTCCAGTGGCCGCCATGGCCGGCACACCGCGCTGGTCTGATGGCAGGAGCCAGGTACTTATCCTGGTCTCCCATGGGGTGCAGGGCCCAAGCACTTGGGCCATCCTCCACTGCACTCCCTGGCCACAGCAGAGAGCTGGCCTGGAAGAGGGGCAACCGGAACAGAATCCAGCGCCCCGACCCGGACTAGAACCTGGTGTGCCGGCGCCGCAAGGCCCTTAGCCTAGTGAGCCGCAGCACCGGCCGCTGTGTTTGATTGTTTACAGGCTTGGTCCCATGTGTGAGCAGTAGTAGTCTCGTTGCTGAAAGGAGATATGTGAACGGAAATGCGGTGTGTGATACGCGATGTGGACTTCCTCCTGAGGCCTTTTTTTTTTTTTTAAGCAATTTTTTTTAAAGATTTATTTTATTTTATTTGAAAGACAGAGTTACAGAGAGAGTTAGAGACAGAGAAGTCTTCCATCCACTGGTTCACTTCCCAGATGGCTGCAACGGCTGGAGCTGGGCTGATCTGAAGCCAGGAGCCAGGAGCTTCTTCCAGGTCTCCCCCGCGGGTGCAGGGGCCCAAGGACTTGGGCCATCTTCTACTGCTTTCCCAGGCCATAGCAGAGCAGGATTGGAAGAGGAGCAGCCAGGGCTTGAATTGGCGCCCATATGGGATGCCGGTGCTTCAGGCCAGGGCTTTAACCTGCTGCGCCACAGCGCCGGTTCCCCTCCTGTAGTCTTAGAGGTGAGTCCTGTCCTGTGGTTGAGGTCGTTGGGACTCAGATCATTCACCAGGTCACACTGCTTAAGGACGTCCAAAAGTGAACCAGTGCTGGGATGTTTGACCTCGCAACTCTGCTTTTTTTCTACTGTTGCCTATGGAACATGGAAGGTGGGGATTTAGTACTAGAATTGTGCTAGATGCTTTCTTTTCTTTTTCTTTTTTTTCAAAGATTTATTTATTTATTTATTTGAAAGTCAGTTAGAGAGAGGAGAGGCAGAGAGCGGGAGAGAGAGGTCTTCCATCCACTGGTTCAGTCCCCGATTGGCTGCAACGGCTGGATCTGGGGCTGATCCAAAGCCAGGAGCCAGGAACTTCTTCTGGGTCTCCCACACGGGTGCAGGGGCCCAAGGACTTGGGCCATCTTCCACTGCCTTCCCAGGCCATAGAGAGCTGGGTTGGAAGTGGAGCAGCCGGGTCTCGAACTGATGCCCATGTGGGATGCCAGCACTGCAGACAGCGGCTTTACCCGCAATGCCACAGCGCTGACCCCATCTTTTTTTTTTTTTTTTTTTTTTTTTTTTTTTAAAGATTTATTTATTTGAAAGGCAGAGTGACGGAGAGGGAGAGACAAATCTTCTATCGACTGGTTCACTCCTAAATGGCTGGCCACAGTGACAAGGGCTGAGCCTGTCTCCATGTGCTGAGCCTGTCTCCATGTGGGTGGCAGTACTTGGGCCACCTTCTGTTGCCTTTTTTTTTTTTTTTTTTTTTTTTTTTTTTTTTGGACAGGCAGAGTGGACAGTGAGAGAGAGAGAGAGACAGAGAGAAAGGCCTTCCTTTTTGCCATTGGTTCACCCTCCAATGGCCGCCTCGGCCGGTGCATCACACTGATCTGAAGCCAGCACCTGGGCCATCCTCCGCTGCACTCCCGGGCCACAGCAGAGAGCTGGCCTGGAAGAGGGGCAACCGGGACAGAATCCGGCGCCCTGACCGGGACTAGAACCCGGGGTGCCAGCGCTGCAAGGCGGAGGTTTAGCCTGTTGAGCCGTGGCGCTGGCTAATGAAAGACTTCTTTATAAAATAAACCTCCTTGAAAAGTTCTTTTTTCACCTACTTGAAAGGAAGAGCAAGAGCTTGATCTTCCATCCACTGACCCACTCCCCAGATGCCTGCAGCAGCCAGTCCTGGGTGAGGCTGGAGCACGGGCACCTGCAGCTCCCACCTGGGACCCCGCAGAGGTGGCAGACCCAAGTACTGGAGCCAGCAGAGCCGGCATCTGCTGGCTCCTAGGGTGCATTAATAGGAGCTGGATTGGGAGCGGAGCAGCCGGGGTTCAGACTGGTGCTCTGATACAGGGTGCAGCTTAACAAACACCCACAGTGCTAGCCCCACCGAGTCACGCATTCATGGTCACACTTTATAGAGGGGAGTGTCTGAGAAAAGGAAAGGCAGTTAAACATTCAGTGGTTACTTTGAAAATTTTTATTTATTTGAGAGAGCGAGCTCCCATCCTCTGGTTCACCTCCTGGTTGCCTGCAACTGGGAACCAAGTTCAGGTCTCCCATGTGGGTAATAGGGCAGGAACCCAATGGCTGAGCCATCACCACTGATCACAGGGTCTGCATTGGTGCAAGTTGGAATTTGGAGCAAAGCCAGGCACTGAACCCATGAATTCCCACATGGTATGCGGATGTCCCAACGCAGTGTCTTTTTTTTTTTTTTTTACAGGCAGAGTGGACAGTGAGAGAGAGAGAGACAGAGAGAAAGATCTTCCTATGCCGTTGGTTCACCCTCCAATGGCCGCCACGGGCAGTGCACCGCGGCCGGCGCACCACGTTGATGGGAAGGCAGGAACCAGGTGCTTCTCCTGGTCTCCCATGGGGCGCAGGGCCCAAGCACTTGGGCCATCCTCCACTGCACTCCCTGGCCACAGCAGAGAGCTGGCCTGGAAGAGGGGCAACCGGGACAGAATCCGGCGCCCCGTCCGGGACTAGAACCCGGTGTGCTGGCACCGCTAGGCGGAGGATTAGCTTATTGAGCCATGGTGCTGGCCCCAACGCAGTGTCTTAACTACTACGCCAAATGCCTGTCTCTGGTAGTTCTTTTAAAGCATTTTTTTCTATTATAGAAATAAATGGGAAAATATATACTTGTCAACTAGCACTCACATTTTCAAAGTGTTAAAATTTCTACTCAGTTTTTATTAGCCTAATATAAACTTGACTGCATAACATCAGTGTTACTGGTCCTGGAGGCGGATTTGGTGCGTTTTTTCCTCAGCTCATTATAGAAATAAAAAACTGGAAACAGTTTACAAAGAAGCAGAAACTATTTTTTTGTTCATTCAGTTCCTAAATGATACACGTTGGAGGTGGTTGTTTTGCCTATAGGCTAAGCTTCCATCTGGGACACTCACATCCCGTATTAGAGTGCTAGGTTCAGTGCCTGGCTCTGCTTCCAATTCCAGCTTCTGCTAAGGGGCACCTGGGAGCCAGCAGGTGAGGGCTCAAATGTTTGTGCCACCCACATAGCAGAACTGGAGTTGGTTCCCAGCTCCTGGCCGGCCCAGCCCTGGCTGTTGTGGGCATTGTACCAGCAAATGGGAGCTCTGCCTGTCTCTCTCGCTCCCTTTCTTGTCTCTGATCTCGGAAATAAAATGAAAACAAGATGTTGAATGGAGAAGTATAAGTCCCCCCCCCCCTTTTTTTTTTGTATGACTGGTGAATTTCTGGTGTTTTAAAATGCTTGTTACTACAGGTTTTTATTCTACAGCTATCTAAATTAAGTATCAGAGAAGGCTTATGATGGGGTATTAATGACAGCAAAGGAAACTTGTGCTTCTGTGACATGAAATAGACAAAGGCTGACAGGAAAGGGACATGAGCCTGAAGTGTGTGTGCTCTGTGCTCTTCGGCAGCATTGTGAAAGCTGCGTTGTATTGGAGACTTTTTTGCTGTCTTTTTTTTTTTTAAGCTTTTATTTATTTATTTGAGAGGCAGAGTTAGGGAGGGTGAGAGGGAGAGACAAAGAGAAAGGTCTCCCATCCGCTGGTTCACTCCCCAAATGGTCGCAACCGCTAGGACTGTGCTGATCGGAAGCCAGGAGCCAGGAGCTTCCTCCAGGTCTCCCACGTGGGTGCAGGGGCCCAAGGACTTGGGCCGTCTTCTGTTGCTTTCCCAGGCCATAGCAGAAAGCGGGATGTCAAGAGGAGCAGCCAGGACTTGAACTGGCGCCCATATGGGAGGGCTTAGCCTACTATGCCACAGCACTGGCCCCAGCTTGCTCTCTTCAATATTTACACGTCCGTGGATAATTGTTGCCCCGGGTGGTGGGCATGTGGGGGTTCCGTGTGTGTGTGTGTGTGAAGTCTTCTCTACTGTAAGGATCCTGTGGCTGAGCCTGCTGCGGCACTGCTGCCTTTGTTTCCTGTTTCTTTTTTTTTTTTTTTTTTTTTTTTTGACAGGCAGAGTGGACAGTGAGAGAGAGACAGAGAGAAAGGTCTTCCTTTGCCGTTGGTTCACCCTCCAATGGCCGCCGCTGCAGCCGGCGCACCGCGCTGATCCGATGGCAGGAGCCAGGATCCAGGTGCTTTTCCTGGTCTCCCATGGGGTGCAGGGCCCAAGCACCTGGGCCATCCTCCACTGCACTCCCGGGCCACAGCAGAGAGCTGGCCTGGAAGAGGGCAACCGGGACAGAATCCGGCGCCCCGACCGGGTCTAGAACCCGGTGTGCCGGCGCTGCAAGGTGGAGGATTAGCCTATTGAGCCACGGCGCCGGCCCTGTTTCCTGTTTCTCGACCCGGCTCGTGGCACCGGCGCGGGACAGCACTAGAGGAGGGCTTGGCGCCGACTCACCCTGGGCTGGGCTTGCTCGTGCTTGGCTTCTTACGGGACAGACGCTTTACTATATGAACGTTCTTTTTATCGAATTTTCATGCGCTTTTTTTTTTTTTTTTTTTTTGCTCTTTTTGCTTCTTTTAGACTTAACATTTTATGTAGGCATATGTCTGAAATTTGTATTTGAAAACAGCTTGAGGGCCGGCTCCGCGGCTCACTAGGTTAATCCTCCGCCTGCAGCGCTGGCATCCCATATGGACACCGGATTCTGTCCTGGTTGCCCCTCTTCCAGGCCAACTCTCTGCTGTGGCCAGGGAGTGCAGTGGAGGACGGCCCAAGTGCTTGGGCCCTGCACCCCATGGGAGACCAGGAGAGGCACCTGGCTCCTGGCTTCCGATCAGCACAGCACCGACCGTAGTGGCCATTTGGGGGGTGAACCAATGGAAGGAAGACCTTTCTCTCTGTGTCTCTCTCACTGTCTACAACTCTACCTGTCAAAAAAAAAAAAAAAAAAAGAAAAAAAGAAAAAAAGAAAAAAAAAATGCTTGAAAAGTATTTTATTTCTTTTTTGCAGGAGTCACGGAAAGCAGCGGTGTTTCCTTTGTGCTCAGCGTGTATGTTAGGTTTATTTCAACTTCTATTTCCTGACTTCCGTGATTCCAGAGGTGTTGATTTCATTTCTTGTATAGGATTTCACGCGGAGGATGCTTTAAAAGTGCTGTATTTTTAGAACCATTTTCAAGAAGAGCCAAGGCATTTAGGTATAAATAGATACTACAGACTTTGAGTGGCTAACTTCTGTCACATTTGCTGTGTCTAGCTTCACTCATTGATTAAATCCCTGAATTGAGTTCCTCTTATATTCTGGGTGCTCTTACTGGCTGAACAAGACAGATAAGGTCCTTTGCCCTCTTCTGGTAGTGTGCCGCACACTGTGAACCGACAAGTTGAGGAGAGGTGTTGGAGGGCGGTGCTGAGCAGCCAGGGAAGGTGTCTTTGAGGCGGTAAGGAGCTTCTAGTCCCCGAGTGGAGGAGAGGAGAACGTTCTGGAGATACCTGGTTCGTAGTTCTCGAAGAGCAGCTCCAGTGGGTTTGAGAGCAAGGCAGGGGCCGTCATGCCTGGAGAATAGTTAGGGTGGGGGAAGTGTCATGATTTCTGTAACGTGAAATGTGATAGGTCAGACATCTTTGTTTTCCATTTTCTTGATTCGACTACTCGGCAGACTTTGCCTTTCTGTATATTTTAGAATCAGCTTTCCAGTTTATTTTGGTTCACAGTTTGTATTGATGCATACGTCATTCTGGGAGAGTTGGCAGCACCTCACTGAATCCTTTCGTCTGAAGGTGGAATGCGTCTCTCCGCCTAGGTAGACACCTCCTGCTTCCCAGCAGTCCTTGCTCGCTTTCCTCGTAGAGTTCCCGCAGCTCATCAGACTTATTCCCAGGCATTCTGTGTTTCTAAAACCCTGTTGTGTTCTCAGTTCCCGGTGTTGTCTGTTGCTGTTATATGGAGTCCAGCTGGTTTTTCTGCATCGAGCTTGTGTTGTGGTCTTGCGAGCTCATTCTTGGAGTGAGACTTGTTTCTCAGCGTTCTTGGGTATTCCATAATCATGTCATTGCAGATGTGGACCGTTCGCCTTCTCCTTCCCAGTGCTGAGGCTTTTTGTGTCGTGTTGTATTGCACTGGTGGGGATCTGCAGTGATGTTAAATGGAAGCACACGTGGTCAGAGAGCAGATGCTTGCTTGGAGGGAACGCGTTCAGTATTTCACCATAAAGTATGATGTTAGCTGTCATTGCTTTGTAGACACTAGCCTCCATGCCCTCCACATATCATAGATGGGTGTTGGATTTTACACTGCCTGCATTTGGTGACCACATATGATTTCCTCATGTATTTTGTTAATGTAATGATGGAAGACATTGATTATTTGTTCACTTTTAAAGATTTATTTGAGAGGTAGTTACAGAGAGAGGCCTTCTGTCTACTGTTTCACTCCCCAGGTGGCCACAATGGCTGGAGCTGTGCTGATCTGAAGCCAAGAGTTCCTCCAGGTCTCCCACATGGGTGCTGGGGCCCAACTACTTGGGCCATCTTCTACTGCTTTCCCAGGCCGCAGCAGAGAGCTGGATCGGAAGTGGAGCAGCTGGGACATGAACTGGCACCCATATGGGATGCTGACACTGCAGGCAGAGACTTAGCCCATTACGCCACAGCGCCAGCCCCGATTCTTTTAAATTAAGCTTTATTTTGAGATACTGATAGAACCATATGCAGTTATAAGAAGTAATACACAGGGTCCGGCGCCATGGCTCATTTGGTTAATCCTCCGCCTGCGGTGCCGGCATCCCATATGGGCGCCGATTCTAGTACCAGCTGCCCCTCTTCCACTCCAGCTCTCTGCTGTGGCCCGGGAAGGCAGTGGAGGATGGCCCAAGTGCTTGGGCCCTGCACCCCACGGGAGACCAGGAGGAAGTGCCTGGCTCCTGGCTTCGGATCGGTGCAGTGCCAGCCATAGTGGCCAATTGGGGGATGAACCAGCGGAAGGAAGACCTTTCTCTCTGTCTCTCTCTCTGTCAATAACTCTGTCTAATAAATAATAATAAAAGTAATACACAGAGGTCCCATATATTCTGCCGTTTCCCCCACTGGGCACTTCCTGCAAGGCTGTCACAGGGTCACTGCTGGTGTGTTGACATTGGTGTGGTCCAGCTGCAGGACACTTCCTTACCACAGGGCCCCTCCCCTTGCCCTCCTCAGCAGCATCAGCTTACCCCTCCTTGATCCTGGAACCACGCATGTGTTCTCCATTATTTTTTTCTCAAAGACGTATTTATTTGAAAGGCAGAGCAACCTAAAGAGAGAGTGAGACCGAGAAAGAGCTCTCCCATCCCCTGGTTCACTCCTCATGGCTGTCACCACTGGGCCAGGCTGAAGTCAGATTATAGCTCCATCCAGGTCTCTCACGTGGGCAGCAGGGGCCTGACTACGTGGGCCGTCACCCTGCTGTCTTCCCAGGCACAGTAGCAGGAAGCTGGATTGGAAGCAGAGTGGTGGGGACTCAGAGCCGGCACTGTGATACAGGATGTTGATGTCTCAGGCACCGGCCTAACCTGCACGCCACAAGACTGGCCCCCTGCTCTCCATCTCACAGCTTTGTCTTTTCTAAAGTGTTGCATGAATGGAATCTTGTAGCATGTAACTTCTGGAGGGGTCGGCGCTTTCCACCTGCCCCCACTACATGGATATACAGCAGATTATTGATTGACCAGTCAAAGATTGTCTGGGTTGTTTGCAGTTTGCTGCTGGTGCAAGTAAACCTGATACTAGCACTTGTGTATGGTACGGGTTTTTGTGTGAGCGTCTGTCTTCCTTTCTCTGGGTGCATGACCCATGAGTGTAGTTGCTGGGTTGTCGCTCCCCCTCTTCGTGGAGGAACGACACAGGACCCTGCGCTGTTCTTTCGTCTGCTCGGCCCTCCCCGGGTTTGCTGCTGGTTCTTCCCGGGTTGGCTACCGACCCTTCCACCTCCGTGGAAGGGCGGTTCCCCCTGCCGCTTTTCCCCACTTCCACGGGGGAGCGGCACACCGCCGGCCGGCTCTCTCGGGGGCTGCACAGGTGTTCCCCTTAGATGTTCCCGGTGCATGTTGTCTCTCTCCTCCTTTATAGTCCTCTTCCACCAATCCCAACTCTGCTACCCACACGCCGAGTACGCTGCTCTCCTCCAATCAGGAGCAGGATCAGCTCCTGCAGGTTATTGGTCGAACTGGAGGCAGCTGTGTAGAAGCTGTTTCTCCCTTCTCAGCGCCATATTGTGGGAGAGCATATGCATAGAATAAGTCTTAATTCCAGTAACAGTCTAGTTCGAGTTGCTCCCAGTTGCTCCCCACACTGGGTCACACAAGAGCTGTGGGTTTGGATTTTTTGTGAGTCACCAAATTGTCTTCCAGAATGGCTGCACCATTTACCGTTCCCATTAGGAACTTAGGCCTGACAGTTTTTCTGTGTCCTTGGCTAGCACTTGGTGTTACCACTGTTATTGATTTATTTTGAAGGGCTGGGAGGGAGACAGCTTCCATCTGCTGGTTCACTTTCCAAGTGCAGTCGACAGCCGAGGCGGGGCCAGGCTGGGGCCAGGCACTGGGAACTCATTCAGCCTTCAGCATGAGCAGTAGGGACCCGTGTACCTAGGGCACCAGCAGGGTTTGCATCAGCAGGAAGCTGGAATCAGACGCAGAGTCAGAACGTGAACCCAGGCGCTCTAATATGGGATGTGGGTAGACAAACAGTGTTATTATTTTTTTAAGATTTTATTTATTTGAGAGGTAGAGTTACAGACAGTGAGAGCGAGAGACAGAGAGAAAAGTCTTCCATCCATTGGTTTATTCTCCAAATGGCTGCAACGGCCGGAGCTGCGCTGATCTGAAGCCTGGAGCAAGGTGCTTCTGCCTGGTCCCCCACGAGGGTGCAGGGGCCCAAGCACTTGGGCCGTCTTCCACTGCCTTCTCAGGCCACAGCAGAGAGCTGGATTAGAAGAGGAGCAGCTGGAACTAGAACCGGCGCCCATATGGGATGCTGGCACAACAGGCGGAAGATTAACCTGCGCCATGGCACCAGACCAATATATATATATATATATTTTTTTTTAAGATTTTATTTATTTGAAAGAGTTAGAGAGAGAGAGGTCTTCCATCCACTGTTTCACTCCCTAGATGGCCGCAGTGGCCACATCTGCACCATTCTGAAGCCAGGAGCCAGAAGCTTCTTTGAGGTCTCTCACATGGGTGCAGGGGCCCAAGGACTTGGGCCATCTTCCATTGCTTTCCCAGGCCATAGCAGAGAGCTGATTCGGAAGAGGAGCGGCCAGGACTAGAACCGGCACCCACATGGAATGCCTGCGCTGCAGGAAGAGGATTAACCTAGTGCGCCACGGTGCTGGCCCCCTAACCTTGCTTATTGATATGTGTGCTCTTGGGGCTTGTGCTGTGTTGTAGTGGGTAAAGCCGCTGTTTGCAGTGCTGGCATCCCATACGGGCACCGGTTCAAGTCCCGGCTGCTCCACTTCCAATCCAGCTCTCTGCTGTGGCCTGGGAAAGCAATAGAAGATGGCCCAAGTGCTTGGGCCCCTGCACCCGTATGGGAGACCCAGAAGAAGCTCTTGGCTCCTGGCTTCAGATCTGTTGCGGCCATTTGGAGAGTGAACCAGCAGGTGGAAGATCTCTCTCTGCCTCTGCCTCTGCCTCTCTGTAACTCTGCCTTTCAAATAAATAAATAAATAAATAAATAAAGTCTGTCTTTAAAAAAAGCCCGCATGCTCCTGCTGGAAGCAGTTGTACCGGTTGTTTTTGTGCTCTATCACCTCAGTTAAGGATGTGACAGAGTGTGTATAGTTAAGCAGTGTTTGACACAGAGCCTGCCGTAGTATCTTCTGTCTGAATTTAATGGAAAATCCGTCCCTTGGTGCACTGAATCGTTGCCTCTCTTCACAGTGCCCCGGCATCGGCAGCATGGCTACTGACTGGCTGGGCAGCATCGTGTCCATCAGCTGTGGCGAGAGCCTGGGTGTCTACCAGGGCAGAGTGTCCGCCGTGGATCAGGTCAGCCAGACGATTTCTCTCACGCGGCCCTTCCACAACGGGGTGAAGTGTCTTGTGCCCGAAGTCACCTTCAGGTGAGTGTCCCGACAGATCTCCCCCGCCTGGCCTGGTGCTCTGTTGAGTGGGAGGGGGTCTGGCTGCCAGAACCCCCTTCCCAGGGCCTTGTCAGGCGGGAGCGCCTGCGGTCTTGGGTCTTGACCTCAGCTGCCATCTGGTTCAGCTGCGACTCTGGCTTTCAGCTAACGATTAGGGGTTTGCGGAACTTTACTTAACTGTCAGTGTGCAGTAGTATTTAAATGGGTCAAATTCAGAGCAACTTTTTTTTTTCGTTTATGGTTTCTAAATTTTGTATTTGGGATCTTTGTTAGCTTTCTCCCCGTGTACGTGTGCCTCTGTGTGTAGGTTTGTGTCATGGTGCATCCCCAGTGCGTATTGTAACCTTGGCTGAAGCCCCCAGGGATGAGCAGGGCCTTTTCTCAGTATTTGCTGGTGAATCTCGACTGGACTTGTGCCTTCACTCGCCTGTGTTCACCGGTTTGGTGCAGGCAGGTCCTGTTTTTTTTTTTTTTTTTTTTTTTTTTTTTAAAGATTTTATTTATTTATTTGAGAGGTAGAGTTACAGACAGAAGGAGAAACAGAGAGGTCTTCTTCCGTTGGTTCACTCCCCAGATGGCTGCAACAGCCGGAGCTGCACTGATCCAAAGCCAGGAGCCAGATGCTCCTCCCTGGTCTCCCATGCAGGTGCAGGGTCCCAAGCACTTGGGCCACCCTCCACTGCCTTCCCAGGCCACAGCCGAGAGCTGGACTAGAAGAGGAGCAACCGGGACTAGAACCGGCACCCATATAGGATGCCGGTGCCGCAGGCGGAGGATTAGCCTACTGCACATGGCGTCTGCCCCAGATCCTGTTCTTACGTACCTGAAAAGGAGAGGGAGGCTGTGGGGTAGGAGCTTTCTTGATTTGCTGAGCACTCCCCTTCCCCACACCTGCCACACATAACCTCTCCCGTGGGTACACCCACTCCCACTGTGTGCAGGGCTGACCTTACATGGCTGTGCGTCTTCAGCTCTGGCCTTTCTGGCTCCTTTCTCCTGCATTCTCATTCCCGGGCTGCTCCCATGGTAACACTCTCTTTGCCCTGACCTGGCTTTGGCTGTCAGGTTTTGCCTGTCTGTCCCCTTCCCTTTTTACCCACAGTCCTTTGCAGAGCAGAGCAGTCTGCCTTCGCTCTCCAGCGCCTCCTGCCCTTGGCAGCTGCTAGCTGACTTTATCATCTTAGGGAGTAGCTGCTGTCAGGGTTGCAGCGCCCTAACCGCCCGCTTTAGTCTTGGTTCTAATCCTGTCTGAACGTACTTTTCCTTTTTAAAAAGGAGAGATAGATTCAAGTATGAAAGGCAGACATTTAGATGGATCTCCCACCTGCTGGCTCATTAATCTAAATGCTCTCAATAGCTGGGGCTGTGTCGGGTGGAAGCCAAGACCAGGAACTCAGTCTGGGTCTCCCACATGAGCGGCAAGGACCTGCGTACATGAGCCATCACCTGCTGTCCCCTAAGGTGCACGTAAGCAGGAAGCTGGAATGGAGAATGGAGACGGCGCTCCAGTATGGCACCGCTGCATCACAAACAGTGTCTTTTTTTTAAAAAAAAGATTTGTTTTATTTGAAAGAGTTACACGGAGAGAGGAGAGGCAGAGAAAGAGAGGTCTTCCATCCATTGGTTCACTATCCAATTGGCCACAATGGCTGGAGGTGCGCCGATCCGAAGCCAGGAGCCAGGAGCTTCTTCAGGGTCTCCCACGTGGGTGCAGGGGCCCAAAGACTTGGGCCAAGTTCCACTACTTTCCCAGGCCATAGGAGAGAGCTGGATTGGAAGTGGAGCAGCTGGGTCTTGAACTGGCGCCCATATGGGATGCTGGTTCTTCAGGCCAGGGCGTTAACCTGCTGCGCCACAGTGCCAGCTCCAGCAGGCAGTGTCTTAAGCACTGTGCCAAGCGCCTGCCTCCTTAACTCTGAAGCACCCTCTCTGCAGTCTGTGCCATCACGTTGGGTTTTCTTTCCCTGTATTCTTTGTGTTCCTCTGTTCCTTTACATAGAGGCTTTTTATTTAAAGGTTCTTTTTCTTCTTCTTTTTTTTTTTTTTTAAAGATTTATTTACTCATTTGAAACTCAGAGCACTCATCTGTTGGTCACTTCCCAGGTGGCCACAATGATCAGTGCTGGGCCAGGCTGGAGCCAGGCGCTCCATACGAGTCTCCATGTGGGTAGCAGGGGCTCAGGCGCTTGGGCCATCCTCTGCTGCTTTCCCAGGTGCACTAGCAGAGAGCTGGATTGGAGCTGGGACGTGAACTAGCACCCACTTGGGAGGCTAGCGCTGTGGGCGGTGGCTTTGCCCACTATGCCGTAACACCAGCCCCAGACCACCTGTTAAGATTGGTGACTTCCTGTTCCGTCGTGGGTTCCTTCCTCTGTCTGTGTTCCTGGACAGTCTTGTGGGTGCCTCCTTGTGCGTCAGCAAGGGCTCAGCACAACCCCTGTCGGAGCTCGAGACGCTCTGTCCCTGGTCACTTCCACCTGGAAATACGCAGGGTAGCTGGACTTCAGTTTTCTGAGCTGAACTCATCATGCTTAACTGTAGATTTCTCCTTCCAAAGGTCTGCCTTTCACCCAAGTTAGAATTTCGGAGTCATAGTAGACTCGTCCTCTTTAATCCTCACATTTAGGTGGTTGCTGAATCCTGTGAAAATGCCGCGTTGCCCATTCTCCCGTCTCCTTGTCGCTCACCTGGTTCATCTCCTCTTTCTTGCTTGGTCTCCTTAGTGCCTCTGCCTCTAGTTTCTCTGTCTCACTATAGCCAGTGGGAGGAGAAACTCAGCGAGATCCTGTCTGGTCCCTGGTTGTCCCTGCAGCCTCATTCCTGAGAGCCATGCGTCCTCCCTTTGAGTGACACGGTCACGGTCACAGTTCCTCCCATGGCCATGTTTGCAGTCTCTGCCTGAGAAACCTTTCTCCCCCGTTGTCTGCTTGGCCAGCTCCATCCCCTCACCCCCGCCCAGACTGAGCTCACGTGTTGCCTCCACCTCCCCAGCTGACTTCAGTGTTTTACTTCTGGTTCTGTGGTCCCTGAGCACACTCTGCCATAGCCCGTTCTGCTTTTGATTGATGTGTTGAGTCTTCTCCCCTGACCCGACTGTGAGCAAGCGCCTTGTGGGTGCACAGTGGTTTTCATCTCGGTAGCCTGTTCCTAGCCCAGGGCTCACCACGTAGCCGTGAGTGCTCTCTGTATGCCTGTTGGTGAGCAAGGGAATGAATGTTACTGGGACAAGCCAGTGCCCCTCCCTCTCTCTCTCTCTCTCTCTCTCTTTTTTTTTTAAGATTTATTTATTTAAAGGCAGATTTACAGAGAGGCCAAGGCAGAGACAGAAATCTTCCATCCACTGGTTTACTCCCCAAATGGCTGCAACAAATGGCTGGAGCTGGGCTGATCCGAAGCCAGGAGCTTCTTCAGGTCTCCCACGCAGGAGCAGGGGCCCAAGCACTTGGGCTATCTTCTATTGCTTTCCCAGGCCACAGCAGAGAGCTGGATCAGAAGAGGAGCAGCCAGGACTCGAAACGGCGCCCATATGGGATGCTGGCACTGCAGGTGGCAGCTTTACCCGCTGTGCCACAGTGCCGGCTCTGCCAGTGTCTCTTGAGAGACCAGTGCCGTGCCAGCTGAGTGTTCCTAGCTGAGCCCTGTCTCCTCTCCTAGTGCGTCAGAACCCGCTGCACAGCAGTCCTGACCAGTGGGGCCTTTTCTTTTGTTTCTTACCACGATTAGAATTCTGAGACTTGGATCCTCTTGTTTATTTCAGGGCAGGTGACATTACAGAATTAAAAATTCTGGAGATACCAGGTCTTGGAGAGAGCCAGAATTCTGGAGACCTTCATCAGCCAGAATTAGGTCCCTCTGGTGTGGGGTACCAAGTGGGCATCAACCAGAACGGCACAGGCAAGCTGGTCAAGAAGCCGACCTCTTCCAGCAGTGCCCCCCAGACCATCCCCAGAAGGACAGACATGAGGAGCCAGGACGCCACTGTCTCGCCCCAGCAGCACTGCTCCAGGAGCTACGTGGACAGGCACGTGGAATCCCTGAGCCAGTCCAAGAGTTTCCGGCGCCGGCACAACTCCTGTAAGTAGGGCCGAGTTGCTCTTTCTCCTTAATGAGACGCTCCAGGGCTCTGCTCTCCCTGCTGCTCGCTGACAGGGCCTTTATTGTTCTGATGGAAAGGGAGCTGGCAGAGCCTCACAGAACACAGCGTGGTTCTCTCACTGCAGATGTTACGGGGAAGGAAATAAGCTGTTCAAGACAAGCGCGAGCTTCCCGGCCCTGCCCCCGCGTCACCTCCCTCCTCGGGAGCTGTCAGATGTGCCCAGAGTCCACCGAGACTCGGCCGTGGTGGGCCAGGTCTGAGCTGAAGTGCACGCGGGCTGTTGAGATTCTGGAGTGGATTGGCTGGGTCCTCAGAGGAGAGGAGGCGCCTGGCCCCACATCTCTGTGATCCCTTGTCTGACACACTGACAATTTAAAATGTCCTGGGCCAGGCATTTGGCCCATCACTGAAGACGCTGCTTGGGACATCTGCATCCCATGTCCCAGTGCTTGGGTGTGACTCCCAGCTCTGTTCCTGATTCAGCTTCCCACTGATTGCACCTTGGGAGGCAGCAGGTGATGTCTCAACTACTTGTGTCTTTACATTTATGTGGGAGACTTGGATTAAAAAAAATTGTTTGAAAGGCAGAGGGGGCCGGCATTGTGGCATAGTGGGTTAAACTGCTACTTGAAACTCCAGCATCCCATAAGGGTGGAGTTGGAGTCCTGGCTGCTCCACTTCTGACCCAGCTCCCTGCGAATGTGCTGGGAGGGAGTGGAGGACGGCCCGAGTGCTTTGGCCCCTCCACCATGTGAAGACCCAGATGAAGCACCTGGTTACTCATTTCAGCCTGGTTCAGCCCCAGTGGTTGTGGCCATTCGGGGAGTGAACCAGTGGATGGAAGGTTTCTGTCTCTCCTGCTTCTCTTCTGTAACTATGCCTTTCAAGTAAATAAAATAAATCCTTTTTTTTTTTTTTTTTTTTTTGACAGGTAGAGTTACAGACAGTGAGAGAGAGAGAGACAGAGAGAAAGGTCTTCCTTCCGTTGGTTCATCTGCCAAATGGCTGCTACAGCCAGAACTGCACTGATCCGAAGCCAGGAGCCAGGTGCTTCTTCCCGGTCTTCCATGCGCATGCAGGGCCCAAGCACTTGGGCCATCCTCCACTGTACTCCCAGGCCACAGCAGAGAGCTGGACTGGAAGAGGAGCAGCTGGGACTAGAACCGGCGCCCATATTGGATGTTGGCGCCACAAGCGGAGGATTAACCAAGTGAGCCACAGCGCTGGCCAATAAAATAAATCTTAAAAAAATGAAAGCCAGAGAGAGAGAGGGAGAGACCAGTCTTTTATTTTCTGGGTCACTCCCCAAATGGCCACAACAGCCAGGTCTGGGCCAGGATAATCCCAGAAGCCAAGAATTCCATCCAGGTCTTAACACATACCTGGAAGGGGCCCAAGCATGTGAGCCATCTGCTTCTGCCTTCCCAAGTACATTAGCAGGGAGCTGGAGCGGAAGCAGAACAACTGGTATTTGTACCAGCCCTCTGATAGGGGATGGTGGCATTACAAGCAGGAACATAGCAACACTGCCACAGTGCCACCCCCTGAGACCTGAGTTGAGTTCCTGTCTCTCACTTTTAGCCTGGCCCAGCCCAGGTTATTGTGAACATTTGGGGAATGAACCAGTAAATGGGTGATCTGTTTGTCTTTCTCTCTCTGCCTTTTAAATAAATAAATATTTTTTTTTAAAAAGAGACCAGTGGGGCTGGCGCTGTGGCATAGTAGGTAAAGCCAACGTCTGCAGGGCCAGCATCCCATATGGGCGCCTGTTCATGTCCCGGCTGCTCCACTTCTCATCCAGCTCTCTGCTGTGCCTGGGAAAGTAGTAAAAGACGGCCCAAGTCCTTGGGCCCCTGCACCTGCGAGGGAGACCCGGAAGAAGCTCCTGGCTCCTGGCTTCGGATTGACGCAGCTCCGGCCGTTGTGATCAATTGGGGAATGACCCAGCAGATGGAAGACCTCTCTCTCACTCTCTCTGCCTCTCCTGTCTTCATACAACTCTGCCTTTCAAGTAAATAAATAAATAAATATTAAAAAGGGGGAGGGGGAGGGTGACCAGCGTTGTGGCATAGCAGGTTAAGCCTCCACCTGCAGATCGGGCATCCCAGTTCGAGACCTGGCTGTTCCACTTCCCACCATCTCCCTGCTAATGTGCTTGGGAAAGCAGCGAAAGGTCACCTAAGTGCTTGGGCCCCTGCACCCATGTGGGACACCCAGAAGCAGCTCTGGACTCCTGGCTTCAGCCTGGCCCAGCCCCAGATGTTGCAGCTATCTGGGGAGTGAACCAGCAGATGGAAGATTGTTCTCCCTCCCCCTCCCCCTCCCCCCCTGCTCCCCTCTAATGCTGCCTTTCAAATAATTTTTTTTATAGAAGTAAGTTAATATTTCCTAACGTCCCATCCCTTTGGCACAGGAAGGAGAATGGGCACTGATGCCAAGCTCGAAGGTATAGGTGTGGGTGTGGGTGGGGCCCGCGTGCCTGCGTGGGGTGGGGGTGGCCCGCGCGCCGCCCTGCCGCCCCACCTTCTCCCGCAGGGCCTCGGGGGCCGTCCACTTGACCAGCAGCTTGCCCGTGTCCTGGGTGCTGGAGGCCTCCTTGGTGAGGCCGAAGTCGCTGACCTTGGCCATGTTGTCCTCGGACACCAGCACGTTGCGGGCGGCCAGGTCTCGGTGCACAAAGTTGTTGCCTTCCAGGTACTCCATGGCCTCGCACACGTCTCTGCGGGCAGCACGGGCGGGGCTCAGGGGCGCCGGGGCGGGCTGGGGTCCTGCTCCCCTGAGCCCCCCGCCCCCGGGGGCGGCCGCACTCACAGCGAGAACTTGAGGAGGCAGTCGCCGCCCAGCACCGAGCGGCCGCGCGACCGCAGGTAGTCCACCAGGCTCCCCTGCGGGGCAGCGGACACTCAGGACCCGGGGTCAGCCCCGCCCCCAGGACCACGCCCTGCACCTCCCACTGCTCGCTCATGGTCCCCACTCCGCGGAGGGGCACGGGGAGGCTGGGATGGGGCGGCCACTGGTCCCAGGTCAGGGTGTGTGTGGGGGGCCCACCTTGGCCATGTACTCGGTGACGATGTAGAGCCCGCCCTTCTCCTCCACGATCACGCCCAGAAGCTGCACCAGGTTACTGTGCCGCAGTTGCCTGCGGCGGAGGGGGCGTCAGAGTCCGCCCCGCCCCGCCCCCGCCCTGGCCGCCACCCCCGCCCGCCCGCCCGCCCGCGGGACTCACGTCATGACCGAGGCTTCAGCCAGGAAGGCCTGGGCCGTGGCGTCGCTCTTGATGCACTTCACGGCCACTTTGTTGCCCCGGTAATCGCCCAGCATCACGTCTGCGGAGAGCAGAGGCGCTGACGCCCTGGTCCCTGGTCCCCGGCCCCGCCCCCCGCCTCCGGCCCCGCCCCCAGCCCCTCCCCTCACCTCAGAACTCCCCCTTCCCGATGGTCTGCAACAGTTTCAGCTCTTTCATGTTGAGCGCCCAGCCACCTGCGGGGAGGGCGTGAGGGCTGGAGGCGGGCCTGTGGGTCCCGAGCCTCCGGGACGGCCACGGGCTGGGGGCACTTACTGCGGTAGAACTCGTCCTGGGCGGCCACCGTGCCCTCCATGACCTTTGGTTTGATGAGGCGCGTGCAGAGTCCATCGGCGTCCGAGGTGTAGTGCTGGGGAGGGCAGGCCAGGGCGCTCACGCAACGCCCAGCGCTCGCCACCAGAGGGCGCCAGAGGCCGGTCCCGCCCAGCCCGGCTTGGCTGTGATGGGGGAGGGCGCCCCATTTCTGACAAGCCCAGCCCCTGACACGTGGCCTGTTCCCCGGACCGCTCCACACCTGGCGGTTGCTACCATTCCGGGCCTGAACCCCGGCTGTGTCCGGACACCAAGCTCCAGCCAGGTGCGCTCAGCGACCCTCCCCTCCCTGGTCAGGCCACACCAGGCCAGGGAGTACGGGCAGGGCGGCTGCCCGCGGCTGTGGGGCTGCGTGGGCACTGCCCGGGCAGGTGCAGGAGCCTGGGCCGCCCCGAGGGCCGCCGCTCTGTGAGTGCCTGTGAGACCCCGGTCTCTGGGTCCGTCCGCCGGGCCCTGGACTGCTCACTACTCTGCACCTGTCTCCCCCGCCCCCACCGCGGCTGCCCCGCGGGGTCAGGCGTGAGAGCAGCAGGGCCCCTGGACTCCCGCGCCCACGGCCCAAGGCGGCCTGTGTGTGGGCGCCCGCCGGCCGGCTCACCTCCACCAGCTGCATGAGGTTCTCGAAGTACACCTCCTCGTCGATGCTGAGCTTGCTGGCGTGGTACATGATGCGGTAGTGCTCCACCTTGCCGTCGCAGCTCACGCACAGCGTGTAGTCCCCGGGGTAGTTGGTGCTCTCCCGCACCAGGAACAGGCCCGTCTCCGGCGGGTACAGGAGCCGCTCGGCCTGCTCCCGCGTGATCTTGCCGTGGAACCAGCTGGTGGGGGGAGGCCTGGGGGTCACGGTGGCCCGAGGGGGCGGAGCCCGGCGCCTCCTCCCTCCCAGGGTACTCACGGCATGAGGCTGAGCTTGGTGCCCGCCTTCACGCCCTCTCGCTTCTGGACGTAGTTGGCGGGGATGATGCCCTCACGGCCCACCTTGTTCTTGGCTTTGTACCAGTTGGGGTCCTGGGGAGAAGGCGGCCCACAGCCTCTCAGGCTCTGCCGGCCCCACGGGGGGGCTGAGACCCAGGGGCAGCCCGGGGCGGGGGGTCCCCGTCTACCTTGGTGACGGCCACGATGGTGAGCACGTCTCCTTTGCAGAAGGGTAGGTCCTGCTCGGCGGTGCCGTGGAAGCTGTACTTGGCGATGCACTCCGTGCCCGAGGGCCAGGCGGCCTGCAGGGGGGCGGCGGCCGGGACCCTCTCACCCACACGCCCTCCATCCAGGTCACAGCCTCTGCAAGCAGGGATGAGGTGCCCCTTCCGCCGCCCTAAGCCCTGACGGACAGCCCATGCGGGGCCCCTGCCTCCCGCTACCTGTATCGCCGACATGGTCTCAGGAGAGCTGGTGTCCCCGAGTCACAGCAAGGCCGGCCTGTCGCCTGGTACCATCAGAGCTGCGGGGAGAAGGGACGATGGAGCGGGGCCGTGCGCAGACGGCCCCCACCCAGCCCCTGAGACTTGGGCCCGTCCCTGCGTGCAGATGACACAGGCTGACGCTCCCACTCTGGGGACCTGGGGCCGGCTCTTCCCGCCCGGCCAGCAGCCGGGGAACCCGAGGATCAAGGGGGCTGCCGACCTTAGGCCGGCCTCTGTGGGGCAGCGGCAGTGGAGCCGCCGCCGGTCAGCACACCCGGCCCGCGCGGCTCCGAGGCAGGGAAGGAGCCGTGAAGCCCAGGTCATGCAGGCCCTCAGCCCACGCGGGTCTTTCACCGACACGCGTGCCCAGCCTCTGCCCCCGCAGACAGAGGTGGGTCTGCGCCGGGAGACAGCGTCCCCGAGATGGGCGGAGGGGCGCGGCCAGCAGCGGGGTAGGCACAGCAGGGAGACCATGCCGCAGCGAACACAGAGAAACCGGCCCTGAGGCAGGCGAGATGGAGGCCTCGCGGCGCCCAGGGATCGAGGCTCGGCCGGAGCCCTGCCCGCTGCTGCTGCTGGGACAGCCTCCCCCGTCACGTGGGACAGTGCTGATGCGAGCAGCCAGGGCTGGGGCCCCAGCAGGACAGCACACGGCCTTGGGAGCCAGCGGGAGCCCGGGACACGGCCACGTCCAGCCTCAGCCCCAGGGTCACGGACAGGCAGAGGGGAGCTTCCGACCCGGCTCCTCCTCCTAGGGCGCGTGGGGGCCAGTGACCCCCCCCCTTGTGAGTCCCAGGTCCTGCACCAGCAAGGGGGGCCGGGACCCCTGCCGCAGGCTGTGGAGTGGCGGGTGGATTAACCCTTCAGCGCCCGGCCACAGAAGGGCTCCCTTCCCCCGAGCACTCCTGGCCCCTCGGTCCCGAGGCCAGCCCGTCCACCCCAACCCCTCGACAGGGACAAGAAGGCCCGAGGAGGACGACTGAGCCCCCAGCACAGGAGGGCCCTGCACGGTACGGGAGAGCTGTGAGCTCCTCACTCCACCTTATACTGGGGCTCCCACTTGAACGGGGGTGGGGTGCAGCCAGAAGGCCCTTCTGAGCGGGGCCCTGCCAGCTCGCCCCTCCCCCACCCTTCCCCAAGTGCACCGCCACCGGGAAGCGTGCAGGCTGCAAGCTGCCAGTCACCCCCAGCTGTCAGTTTGCAAACACTGCTTCCGGCCCACAGCTGCCACCGCCGCCTCCCCACGGCCTGGATGATAATAACAGAAATAATGGCAGGCCCGGGTGCCGGGCGCGGGGTCTGTGCCAGGCCCGGTCCTTGGCACGTGCGGATCCGCGGCACCCTGCCGGCTGTGGCGGGGGCTGTCGTTACTCCCAGCTTACAGGAGAGGCCCGCGTGGCCCCGGCCCAGGCCACCCCTCCATCGCCGGCCGGTGATGACTCCGGAGACGGCAGGCTCTAGGAGGATGCCCAGAGGGGAAGCCCCTCCCCTGCCAGGTGGGAGGCTGCAGACCCAGGCCTCCTCCCTGGGCGCTGAGTTCTGTCACGTGACCTCCCGGGGCCCACCCCTTCCCCCCAACCTTGGGGTACAAGACTGCTCCCGGGAGGGCAGGTGGCCTGCACAGCTCCAGCTGCTGCCCAGGGTGCGGACAGCCAAAGGCAACAGGAGCCACTGAAGGACGACGGTGGCACACGGGCCCAGGCTTCACAGCAGGGAGACCGGCGGCCGCCTGCGCCAGGCAGCGGGGCTCAGCGGTAACAGCCAGGGGCCGAGCCGGGCCCCCGCTGTGTGGCACCGGCCGTGCACTGCTCCTTCTGTCCAACCCGCCCCAGCCAGGAAGCCACAGTCCGAGGGGACCACAAGCAACCGACTCCAGACTCCAACATCACTAAACGTTACCACCACCACCACCACCCCCCGCCCAAAGGTGGGAGCACGTTCTAGACTGTTCTAGGTTAAATCGGATACTAAAGAAATATGCAAACGAGGTTCAATGAGTGATCCTAAAGTGGATCCTTGATTGAGGGAAAACAGGACCACAGGGGGAGGGCACTGGTGTGGAATTACGGCCGGTGTCCAGAGCTGTGACGGTGGCACACGACGGATGGGTTAACAGTCACACTGCAGCGAAACAAAGCACCAGGAAAATACACACGCAGGGGCGGGCATTTGGCACAACAGCTGAGATGGGGCTGGCACTGTGGCATAGCGGGTAAAGCCACGCCCTGCAGGGCCAGCAGCCCGTGTGGGTGCCGGTTCGAGTCCTGGCTGCTCCGTTTTTGATCCAGCTCCTTGCTGATGGCCTGGGAAAGGAGTGGAAGATGGCCCACGTGGGAGACCCCAAAGAAGCTGCTGGCTCCTGACTTCGCCCTGGCTCAGCCCTGGCTGTTGCAGCCATTTGGGGGGAGTGAACCAACAGATGGAAGATCTCTTTCTCTCTCTACCTCTGTCAATCTGTAACTCTTTCAAAAAAAAAAAAAAAAAAAAAAAAAGAGAGAGAGACACGACCCTGCTTGGACACCTGCGTCCCTGCCTGAGAGCTGGGGTTTGAGTTCTGACTCACTTCTGACCCAGTTCCTGCTGAGGCACACGCAGCAGGTGACGGCCCAAGTGCTCGGGCTCCTGCCACCACGAGGGGAGATCCAGCTGGGGTTCTTGTGTCAGCCTGCTCGAACCCCAGTTGTTGGAGGAATCCGGGGACCCTGTGGATGGACGATCTCTCTCCCTCTTGCTTTTTTTTTTTTTTTTTGAACAGGCAGAGTTAGAGAGAGAGAGAAAGGTTTTCCTAACATTTGTTCACCCTCCAATGGCCGCCACGGCTGGCGCACTGCGCTGATCCGATGGCAGGAGCCAGGTGCTTCTCCTGGTCTCCCATGGGGTGCAGGGCCCAAGCACTTGGGCCATCCTCCACTGCCCTCCCTGGCCACAGCAGAGAGCTGGCCTGGAAGAGGGGCAACCGGGACAGAATCCGGCGCCCCAACCGGGACTAGAACCTGGTGTGCCGGCGCCGCAAGGCGGAGGATTAGCCTAGTGAGCCGCACGCCGGCCTCCCTCTTGCCTTTCAAGTAAAATGGAAATAAATAAACATGCACACCCTTCGCTGGATCCCACTAGCTGTAGATCAAATATATTCAAAATGTCGCACCCGTCCTGAACAGGCAGGCTTTTCTTCGCTGCACAACACGGCAGGGCGATGCTGCCCAGAGCACCCACAAGGCACCGGCAGACTCATCTCCGAGACGTGCAAGCAGCCGGAGGGCACGGGGAGGCCAGGTGCAAGCAGGGGGCCACTTCCCAGAAGGCCTCACCATCCGTGCCTCGCCAGGAGGCAGGGAGTCCTGGACAGTCACCACGGATCCCAGCAGGCCACTGCAGACACAGGCAGGCCGGCTCCTGCGATGCTAACGCCCTGGAGACCGGGAACCCTGCTTCCCACCTGACGAGGCAGACGAGGGCCCCGCCCACCTGCCTGGGCCCCTGCACCCACGAGGCAGACCTGGGTGGGGTTCCAGGCTCCCAGCTTCCGCCTGGCCTGGTTGTCGCCATTGTGGGCATCTGGAGAGCGAACTAGGGGATGGAAGATCTCTGTCTCTTTCTCTTTGTTGCGCTACCTTTCAAACACACAAATACAAATAAATAAATAAAAAGGCTAGATGCAGCTCATACGATGCTACTTCAAAGCAGCTGTGGAAAAAAACATTCAAGATAAGTTTATATTGGTGCAACCAAATCCTAAAAACCACAGTTTTTTTAATAAGCTTACTTTTATTTCCTTTTTCTATGAACTTTTTGAAGTCCTCTGCTGCTACCAGCTTTTTTTTTTTTTTAAAGATTTATTTATCCATTTGAAAGGCAGAGACAGAGAGAGGACTTCCATCCACTGGTTCACCTCCAAGATGGCCGCAACGGCCAGAGCTGCACCAATCTGAAACCAGGAGCCAGGAGCTTCTTCCGGGTCTCCCATGCGGGTGCAGGAGCCCAAGCACTTGGGCCACCTTCTACTGCTTTCCCAGGCCATAGCAGAGAGCTGGATGGGAAGTGGGGCGGCCGGGACTCAAACCTCTGCCCCTGTGGGGTGCTGGAGTGGCAGGTGGCCACCTCCCCCGCCGCGGGCCCCACCAGCCATGTCCGACACCGGGCTTGCTACAGGAAGTGGCAGCAGAGAGGGGTGAAGTTTAAGGGACATTTGCTTTTTAACTGCACTATTTCCTGTTTCGTCTTTTTTTAAACCACATGTATCCATTACCTCCCTCCAGTAGCAAACCAGCCACATTTTAAAAGCTGGCTCACGGGAGGCCTCCCTGGTTCCCCGGCTCAGCTGGGGCGCAGGGAGCTCATCACAGCTGCAGCCCCAGCGCCTGCAGACGCTGAACGAATGAATGAACAAACAGGGAGGCGGGCGGGCCGGCCGCGCCACACCAGGGTCCCGTAAGGGACAGGCTATATTTAACCCCACTGGGACAGCAGCTGCCTCCCCACCCCCACGCGGCTCAGGGACAGGGCCCTGGGATGTGGCGGGGTGAGCTCTTCACTGACTTCCTGCCCCAAACTCTGCTCCCAGCAGCCCTTGTGCCGGGGTCCCGGGAACAGGCTGGGCATTGTGCCCAGGCGCTGAGGTCAGTGGCCACAGCCCCAGGCAGGCCTTTCTCGGGAGCCCAGACCGCCGGGCAGGGGAGGACGAGGGAGGAATTGGGGCCAGGAACTCCCAGGCTGCCCTCTCCCTGCCCCCCTCACCCAAACGCCACTGCTTCAAGGGGCGTGGGAGCCTTTGCCAAGTGTTTACACCCAGCTAAAAATACCCACTAAAAGGGGAAGTGTACAGGGACCGGGGGACGCAGAGCCGCAGCCCCTAGAGACGCTATGGCAGCCACCGGACCCAGCTGGACTCTGGGGGGGGCGGGGTCAGCAACAGGAAGGGCCCAGCCTTCCCAGGCTCTGGGCAGTGCTAGGGAGCCGCCCCGTGCGCCCAGCATCACGCGTGGTGAGCCGGGAGGGCACCCAACAGAACCAGAGCGAGGACCCGGCCTCCCGCCTGTCGCCAGTCCGCTCAGTGCTGTGACAGACCGAGCAGAGAGCAGGGCAGCCCGGGGGACTTCCAGGAAGAAGGGGCGGGGGTGCCGGCGCCCCACAGAGGCGCTAGGCCTGGCTGCAAGTGTCCTGCAGCCCACGGGACAGCCACGACAGAATGAAGTGTGGGATCCCGGCACGCCCTGGGGAAGGGCAGCGCACCTGTGGCGGAGCCCAGCAGCCGGGCTGGTTGGGCGGCAGTGAGATGTCCTGCGCGGGTCACCTGACACCCCGGGCCGCACGCACGAGGCAGGCGGAGCAGCCGTGGAGTCCCGCGGACCCCAGCGGCCCAGGCCCAGGCATCTCAAGGTTGGGCAGCAGTGGAATCGCACACAGGACCCGTGGCGACGCCATCACCTCCCTGGGCGTCCGCAGGCAGGACGGGAAGACACCCGCTTCTGCTCCATCGCCCGCTGCCAACCCCACTCTGGGACCCTCGGCCTTCAGCACCCCTGGCCCCAGGGGAAAATGGCTGAAAAACGCTAAAAACCGGATTACAGCAGCGCGACGTCTTTTCCCCTGCCCTAGTGACTCAGTGGGACCGGAACCCTGTCTAGCGGTTTGGGCAGAGGCGGCCGATGGGGAGCCGCCTCCTCCCCCCCCCCGCCCCCCACCGCGGCAGCCGACTGGCCCAGAAAGGTTTCTAATTACCGCTCAGGAACCTAATTACCTACAGGCGCGGGCAACGGGGACTGTGGGCCTCCCAAGGGCCCTCACCCAAGCCTCGGCGGCCCCCACCCCAGCAGCACAGGCTGTGGCCTTTGCATCCTCATTTGCCTACATTTGCATAAAAGCCACTGGGCCCTGACCTCCCAAGACATTTTCCAAGTCCTGCAGCGTCCCTGGCCCTCACCCCGAAGTCTCCCAGCCACAGGAGACTGTGGCCCAGAGCCCCCAGATTCCTGGCCTCCTCATTTCAGAACTGGGACCGGCAGAGCTGGCGGCCTGGAGGTGGCGCAGTGCCGCTGGCGGGACAGGGGGGCTTAGCAACGCCCTCCCCCAGCAGCACAGGAACCAGGGCAGCTGCCCCCACCCGGCGCGGCCCCGGAGGGTCCCAGGAAACGCAGCGCAGGGAGCTGGGCTCCGCAGGCCTCTCCTCCCACGTTTCCTTGGGCAGCACAGGGGGTACCTGATGACCGGCAGGCACGGATGGGGGTCTGCCCCGGCCTCTGCTCCGAGAAGCACAGAGCCGCTGGCGCCCACTTCGGGCTCCGTGCAGACCCCCTGGCCTTGCACAGAGAGGCCTGGAGCTGGCCCAGGGCCACACAGCAACCAGAGGAGCGCCACACATGAAGCTCTGTTCCCACCCTGCTCCCTTATTTGCATGGGCCCCTCCCCTGCCAGGAAGTCCTCCAGGTTGCTCTGGCCCTCGTGGCTCCCCAGCTTCTGAGCCCCCACCAGCCCTGCCAGGAAGTTGGAACCACAAGCCCCCGCCCCGCCAAGTGACACCACTGGCCAGCGGGGGAGCTGGTCCCAACCTCCTGTGTCCCTGCAGCATGGACAGGCACAGGCGCCCGCGGCCGGGCAGATCCCGGGCTGCCAGGCAGGCAGCGTGGTGGGTCACAGCACACCCAGGTTTCCACCCCAGCAACCGACCGCAAGGCCAGCAGAGCGCAGGAGCGTGGGGGCGCGGCGGCCTCTCTTCTGCTCGCTCACAGACCCGGAAGGGGAGGGCGGCGGCGGGAAGCTGCGGTCGGAGGGGGTGCAGAGCTGTCCTCACTGCACCTCAAAACCAGGAAGAGAAACCGAGGTGGCCCAAGGGCAGGCTGTGCTGTGCTGGACAAACCCTGGGCCTCAGTTTCCCTGGGAGGGGGAAGTGGGCACCTCTCTGCCAATCTGCCTGATGGACGGGTACAGGCTACGCCCAGCGGGCGGTGCAAGCTGCCTGGTGCCCAATCGAGGCACACCCCCAATTGGTGGCACCCCCCTGAGCCTCAGGCCGGGCGGCCTCACCCCAGCCACGCAGGGAGCACACCGCTTCTCCTTCCCCAGCTCTTTATTTTTAGGTCTGAATTTGACTTTAATCATTAGTTAGCGGATTCTATTTCCAGCCCTTGGATGAAGGGACCGAGAGGGGAGGGAG
Source organism: Oryctolagus cuniculus (assembly GCF_051225735.1). Taxonomy (NCBI): domain Eukaryota; kingdom Metazoa; phylum Chordata; class Mammalia; order Lagomorpha; family Leporidae; genus Oryctolagus; species Oryctolagus cuniculus. Next base: position 108,786,339 of record NC_142878.1, read on the forward strand.
GAGGGAGTGCTCCCTGCTGGGCGTGGGGGGCGGCCCTCTCCTCCACCCATCCTGTCCCCGATGAGGGCAGAGGGAACTGAGAAATACCCAGAGGGCTCGCGGCAGCCAGGCCAGCGTCTTGGGGTGGACCCCACCCTGTGACCTCACCGCAGCCCGAGCCGTGAGGCCGGAGGGCGGCAGCGATGCCCGCTTCCCTTGCACCAAGCCGGAAGCCAAAGCCTGGCAGCCAGGGTGCAGGTCCCGCACGCACCTGCCCGTGGGACCCTGCCTGGGTTAGCTCCCGTGCGGCTACGGGGTCTCGGGCCCAGGGAAGGCCAGGCAGAGGCTGGCCGCCGCCTCCCTCACCCGCACACTCAGGTGAGGCACACCTGTGGAGGAGGAGGAGGAGGCGGCCGCCCCCACAGTCGGCCCCTCGGCCTTGGGACAGGCTGGGAAGACCAGGCTGGCAGGGTGGGGCCGTGGAGGTGCCCGGATCCTTGTCTGAGCCTCAGGCTCAGGAGGCGTCTGTGTCCAAGGGAGGGCTGCGCTGGCCTCGCCCAAGCCAGGAGGCAGGAGGCCACTGGGCACTCAGCTCGGATGCTGCGAGGCCGGAAGGCTGATGGGTGGGGTCAGGCCGGACACCAACCAGCGGCCGTCTCCCCAGGGCCAGCCCCGGGCCTGGGCCAGCCAATCGCAGGGTGACGGGGAGGGGAAGGCAGGCGAGCTGGGCAGGGCACTGGCCAAAGTAGCCCAGACCCTCCGGCTGGAGGGGGCTCTCTGGGTAGGGACCCCCCCACCTCTGCCCATGACTGGGGCCCTCCCTGCACCCCCTCCTCGTGAGGGGTGAGGAGAGCAAACGGGCTGTGCCAGCATCCCCATTACATAAAGGACCCTGGCTCCGGGGGTCAGGGACCTGTCCATTGTCCATCCACTCTGGCCGACGTGGCGTGGCCGGGCCTGGCACCCGCGTCGCCCAGCTCCTCTCTTGGCTGTTCTTGGGACACACAGGGATGACCCCAGGGACAGAGGGGCGGCACCGCACAGGCCTGGCCCGAGGTGCCCGCGGCCCTCTGCAGCTTTCTGAGGCAAAGTTTCCCGGAGCGCGAGGCCCCCTGGGAAAACGCTCAAACGCAGCATCAGCAGTGGCCGGCGGACGAGGCCTGCGGCCCCCCAGGAAAGCTTGGGGGATTTCTGCTGTTTTCTAAGTCTTTCTGCTTGGCTTTGGTGCTGGTTGTTGCTTTCTAAGTTGGGAAAACTAGCACACCCGTAACTTTTGTACAGTGACCCCAGAACCGCCTCCGCGGACCCCACCTGACCCCCACTCGGGCCCAGGCGCCTGGGCCACTTCTGCCACGGCATAGACCCGTGGGGACGCCGCTCTGTGGCCTCTTCCCCAGACTCAACGCCTCTGCCCTTTGGGGACACGTGTCAGGGTTCCGAAAGTCCTCAAGAGGCATGGCACAGAGCTGCACCCGCCACCGGCCCCAGGCTCTGCCGGCTCCACTCCGGGGCGGGGGCACTGAACCGGGCCCCTCTCCCTCTCGGGCTCGGGGGCACCACGCGTGGCTCGGCCTCGGCGGAGGCAGGAGGCTCCTGGTGCAACGCAGAGGGAAGAGCGGCCACTTCTGAGAGCCAGGGCGGCCCCGAGGTCACCGAACAGAAACCACATCCCGAAGCCGTCCTCTCCACACAGGCGGGGGCCCTGGCCTGCCCCTCAAAACCCCCCAGGCCTCTCCAGGCAGGCTCCGGCTCCAGGACCTGGCCAGGTCTCCTCTGTGTGTGTCCCAGCAACTGGCAGAACCCTAAATCAAGGGCGGCCCCCCACACCCTCCCTCCTCTGCTGGGACCCCCAGGGCCTGGCCCCTCAGGTGTTCCCGCTCCCCCAGAGTTCCCATGCCAAGGCGCTGCCAACGGGGAGGGGGCTCTCAGGCTCCTGCACAGACAGAGCCGCTGGAGGCGTGGGGAGGCCTGGGTGGGGGCTGACCCCCCACCCCTCAGAACTCATCCCCTGCAGGGGGCACCCAGCCCCAAGCACCAGGGGGAAATCTCAGGGCTGGGCCGGAAGCCCCCTCTCGCCCTCCGCAGGGGAGCACGTGCTCACCCCACAAGGCCCCCTGGGGCTGGGCCTGCGTCCTTAGTGGGCGAGGGTGCACCCAGGGCTTCCCCCCACCAGCAGCAGCCCCGGCCTCTGAGCTGGGGGCAAGCACTGCCCGCCTCATCGTTCCACCAGAGGCCAGGGGCAGCTGTCCCCCTCTCTGCCCTGCTGAGCCTCAGGTCCCCGCAGGCCGACAAGGGAGCCCCAGTTAAGCTCCCAGGCTCTGGTGGCTGGACACACCCCTTCCTGACACCTGGCCCCGGCCCTGAGGAACCTGGGAGAATGGGCCGAGCCAGGTGGCAGGAGGTGGAGGCACGGCTATGGCCTGGTGTCACCTCCACCCAAGACCCAAGCCCTGCCCATGTCCCCACCCAAGGGTCAGAGATCTCTGAGAGTGACAGGTTCAGGCCCTGGACCTGGGTCTCCGGCAGAACTCAGGGGTCCACTGGGGCTTCCGGCCCGGACCAAGGCAGGGGTCAGGAGCAAGCAGGCCAGGGCACCTGCAAAGGCTCCGGCCCACACCGATGCTCTTCCCCTCCCGGGGGGGGGGCCTCCGACCCCCTACCCACCCAGAGCTCCACTGTCCGGAGCTGGGGGCCCGACAAGCCCTGTGGGGCTGCAGGCGGTCCCTCCCTCCCTCCCTCCCGGCCGGCTTCTGACAGTGGCTCCCGGGAGAATTCGAACCCGACAACGATGGGGCGCCCCAGGCGGTGGGGGGTGGGGAGTGGACGCGGCGGCGGCGGCGGCCACGGGAGCGGGACGGGCCACCCCCGCGCGCGCCCCCCGCCGCAGGCAGCCGGGCACTCACCTCTGGCGGGGCACTGCGGTCCGGGCGGCATCAGCGGCCTGCGGGACGCTCCGTGCGGCCGGCGGGCAGGGGCGGGGCGGGGGTCCCCGGGGGAGCGGCACAAAGAGCGGCGGCACGGCCCGGCGGAGGCAGGGGGCGGCCGCGCGGCCCGGGCCGGGCGCGAAGAAAGGCGGCGGCGGAAGGGGGCGCAAACAATGTGGCCCGCGCGGCCCGGCGGAGTTCCGCTTCCCCGCGCCGCCCCGAGGCTCGCCGGGCGGACGTCGCGCCGGCGGCCGGGGGGCCCGCCCCGCACGCTCGATCGGGGCCGGGGGCCGCGGGCTGCACGCCCCGCGGGCTCGGCGGCCGGGCGAGGGCTGGGCGGGCGGGACGGCGGCCGCGGACGCCCCGACGGCGGCGCGCGCGCGCGCGCTCGGACCCCGCCCGGCAGGACCCCGGGGCGGCGGCGCGCGCGCTGCGGCGGGCGGGCGGGGGGCGCGGGGGGCGCGGCGGCGGCGGCGGCCACCCTCGGCTCGCCCGTGCTCCGCGGGAGGAAGCTCGCAGGCCCCGGCGAGAGGAAGCGCGGCCCGGATCTCCGCCCGCCGCAGCGCGCCTGCGCGAGGGCCTGCCCGGCGCGGCGGGGCGCGGGCGGCGCCCCCTGTCGGGCGCCGGGGACACCGCGGGGGGTGTGTCCGCGCCGGGCCTCGCGGGGCTGGCCGTGCGAGGGTCCGTCCCAGCCGCACCCCCGCGCGCCGGCCCCGGGTCCGTGTACGGAGAGCGCGCCCTCGCCTCGCGCAGGGGGCGCTCCTTGGTGCGCGCAGGCTCCTCGGGCCCTGCCAGGGGGGCTCCTAGGAGGACCGCTCGGTCGCCGTCCGGGGGTTCTCGGAGGGTGGACGGCAGACTGACGGGCCCAGAGGCGCTCGCCAAGCGGGAGGTGATGGAAGGGTGGAGGTGGTGCGCCAGGTGCAGCGGTGGGAGCTGGGCTCCTGCAGCCACAGGGCTGGGAGAGTCCGGACAGCCTCCCCGGGACCCTCTTGGACTTCACGCTCAGCCTGTAGGTGACAGTGAGGGAGTAAGTGGTCAGTAGCTGAGTGACCCTGGGCCGGTGTCTGAACCTGTCTGTCTCTGCATTTGATAAAACGAGGGAAATAACAGCTTGTGCGTCTCTGGGGTTTGTGGAGAGGAAATGAGTTAATATGTCTAAATTGTTTTGCGTGCAGCCGCCGGCGCACGTGGTGGGCCCTCGGTTAAGTACGGGCTGTTATCATTCACCGCCGTGGAGGAGGGGCGGGGAGGGGGCCAGCCCGGAGCTGCAGGAGCTGGCAGTGGGCTCAGTCGTGGGCAGGCGGACCTGGAGTTTACGGGCACCTTCTGGGAACTGGCCCTGGAGCCAGGGTCTGATGTAGGGAGACAGGAGGATGGGCGTTCTCCCTGGTGGACCAGACTCATTGGCAAAGTCCCGAAGGACCAAAGGCACGAGGGGGCCATGGAGACTTTGGGGGCCCAGAGGAGGGAGAGGGAGCACCTATGATGCTGGGAGTTGGAGGCCACCGTGCCCCTGCCCCCCCCCCCCACCCTCGAGAGGAGTGGCAGGTTGGCCCTCTGACCCCTGGGAGGAGGCACCCAGAGATGGGTGCGGGGTGATGTTGAAAGAGTGTGGATTTGGGTTCAGCTCTCAGAGTTCAGCCTCCTGGGGCTGTGCGACCTTGGGCTAGTTACTTAAGGTCTCTGGGCCCAGTTTCCTCTTTTGTAAGATGAGGTGTGCACCTCCCTCCCGAGAGTAGAGGTGGTGCAGATTCAGCAAGATAAGAGCGGGTGGAGGGGCTGGCGGGGGTGGAGGGGCTGGCGCTGGCTTAGCTGCTTTCTCTCTCCTCTGAAGGCGAGATGGACCGATAACCGGGCTGGCGGATGGAGGGGGGGTGCCTCTGGGCCTGGGGGAGGCTGTCGCTCTGCAGAGGCTTCTGGAAGGAAGTGATTGACACGTCCCTCCCCCGGGGGCTGGGTCAGCTGGTGGAATGGGAAAGCAGCCCCTGGGGGGACGTGGGGAGTACGAATTCCCCGTCCAGTGTGGTCACCAGCCTGGGTGCCTTGGACCCCAAACACGCTTGACATTTCCACTGCGCTGGGGCCGGGGTTTGAACTTTGGAGCCAAACAAACCTGTGTTGGAATCCTGGCTCCACCTCTTCTCTGCAGAGTGAAATACATGTTGTAGCCTTCCTCACGCGCAGCCCCTAGGGGTACCGTCAGCAAAGTCTCCTCCGCCCCCCACCTGCCCCGTGCTGTGCTGTTTACAACAGCCCAGTCAGTGCCTCCCAGCCTCTCCCGGTCACTCACTCGGTGGACACTGCTCTGGGGATGCTGCGAGCAGGCAGGGTGGGCCACACCCCGGGAAGGGCCTGAGCTGAAGAGTGGGGGAGGTGGCTCTCGACACTGCTGTCCACACAGTGCCTCTCTGGCCTGGGAGGCTGCAGGTGCAGGGCTGGCCACTTGGGGCTGGAGCTGCCGGGAAGACAGGGCCAGGCTGGGGTGACACGCAACACCTCGTCCTAGGACAGTGTTGGAGACACCTGTGCAAGGTGGAGACGTCGGCCTGCCCAGGCTGGCCCACGTGTCCCCTGCGTGGTGGGGTGGGGGGCAGAGGGGAGCTGAGCGGCTGGAGCCTCCGCGGGGCGTGGGGCGTGGGCGGAGCTCTCCCGGCTTCCGGCTGCACTCAGGAGCCACAGCCCACGCAGAGCCGGGTTGGTGGCCAGAAGCCAGAGCACCGTGCAGCCAGGGTTCCCTCCCCTGCCTCCTCCCCTCCCCCGAGATGACAGTTTAGAGAAGCAGAGCGGGTGTGAAACTGCTCGACACTCGCATGGTCTGGGCAGTCCCCTGGGGCAGAAAACAGGAAGCCAAGATTAAAGGCAGATTTCCAGCAAAGTCCCCTCTGCTTCCTGCAGAGCAGGTGCTCAGCGGGCAGCCAGCTCCCCCTGCCCACACCTCTGGGCCCCGCCTCCTCGGCCTTGGCTTGGCCGGCACCGAGCCTCTGCCCAGGCTCTGGGGTCGCTGTGGAAGGAGCCGGCACTGGGACACCCAACCGTGGCACAGACAGGAAGCAGCGTCTGTGGGCCGGAGCAGACAGCGGGGGGGGGGGGGGGGGTCCCTGAGGCCAGGTGTGATCCTGCGCCCGCCCCAAGCTGTGGGGTGGAAGTGGTGGGGAAGGGGGCCCAGCGGGCGAAGCCACTGCCTGCACCGCGGGCATCCCACTGCGGGGCGCCCGGTCCAGTCCCTGCTGCTTTGCTGTGGGCCCTGCAGGCAGCCGGGGAGTGAACCAGAGGATGGAAGATCTCTCTCTCTCTGCCTTTCAAATAAATCAATAAATCTTTAAACACACACACACACGCACGCACACGCGCGCACACATCGGTATTCTTAAAAAAATAACTAAAGCGGCAGAAAGGCGACCTTCTCAACAGGCAGCAAGGAGCCCAGAACAGCCTGTGGACCGGGTCCCCAGGGAGGGGAGAGCAGCGGCCGCCCAGAGCCGGGGGCCACGTGCTGGCTGGCCAAACTGCTGTACCCACTGCCAGGGGCTCCCGTGACTTTCCCCTTCCTGACCCACCAGCGAGTGGGCTCTTGGGGTCGGTGCCAAGGCAGGCAGCACGCCTCCCAGGAGCCCTCCCCACTCCTCCCCCAGGCCTGGGCACCCAAGTCCCAAAGCTGTCTTTGGGGGGCAACGCACCTGTCTAAATGCAAGAGTGTTCCATTAAAAATAAAACATTTATTTATTTGAAAGGCAGAGTTACAGAGAGAGAGGGAGAGAGAGACAGAAGGAGAGGTCTTCCATCTGCTGGTTCTCTCCCCAGATGGCCACAATAGCCAGGGCTGGGCCAGGCCCAAGCCGGGAGCCAGGAGCTCCTTCCAGGTCTCCCATGTGGGTGCAGGGGCCCCATCGCTTGAGCCATCCTTTGCTGCTTTCCCAGGTGCGTTAGCAGGGAGCTGGATCAGAAGTGGAGCAGCTGGGACTCGAACCCGCACCCATACAGGATGCCTACGTTGCAGGTGTCACTCAGCCCTCCTCAGGCGGGGTGGGTCTGTCACGAGGATGACGCAGGCCCCTGGCTCTGGGGACAGGTCTTGCTTCGCCGTGGGCACAGCCTTTCCTCCTAGGCCTGCTGCTCCCGTGAGCTGCGGGAGACACTGGGGCTGGGGCTGGTGGGGGCTGCCGGCACCGCCGCCTGCTGTCACTCCTCGAGCACCCACAGTGTGCGGTGCGGTGCGCCCTTGCTGTCCCTGGATGGCTGTGGAGCCGGCACTGATGGCACGTGGTAGGCCAGAGCCTGCAGCGCTGGCACCAGGCACTTCCTAGGCAGGCAGTCTTGGCTTCCGGCACGGGGCTGGGGGGGACCTGGGACCTGGAGGACCCCGCCCCCTGCCATGGCACACGCCCCCTCCTCCTGGGTCCCTGTCTCCCCAGACAGTTCTGCCTGGGATGGGGCCAGGGCGGGGGATGCGGCACGGGTGCTCAGCCAGTTCCCAGGAGGGCCAGGCCGGGGCTGTGTGAGCGCCCAGCACAGAACCTGCAGGAGGTGCTGGTGAGGGGAGGAAGGCTCTGAGGCGGCCTACCTTTGATCGCAAGGCTGCAGGAGGGAGCGGGAGAGGTAGGGAGGCTGAGCAGTGTAGCAAAACCAACGAGACGCTTCCGCGTTCCTGAACGTGTGCAGAGGCTCGACTCAAACCCCATCCCAGCGGAGCCCAGGGCTCTGCTTACCGACGAACGAGCCGGCCAGCCTGGGGTGGGCGTCTGGCACAGCGGTTACGATGCCTGCCTCCCATATCCGGGTGCTTGGGTTCGAGTCCCAATTCTGCTTTCAGGTCCAGCTCCCTGCTGATGCAGACTCTGGGGGACAGCGGTGCTGGCCTGGGTAGCTGGGTCCCAGGCCCCCAGACTTTGGTTGGGCCCAGCCTGGGTTGTTGTAGGCATTTGGGGGCAGTAAACCAGAGGTGGGAGGATCTCTGTTGAGAAACAGTGTTTTTCTTATTATTACTTGTTGAATTCTGTGCTTGGTGGAGGGTGAAGCTTATGATTATAAAATAAACTGAAAGTATACCACTGGAAAAACTTGAGGGAGGAGGAGGAGGAGGAGGCGGGAGGGTGGGGTGGGAAGCATCTCTATGCTCCTAAATCTGTATCTATGAGATGGGGCTCCTGAGCCAGGCTGAAGCCAGGAGCCAGGAGCTTCCTCCAGGTCCCCCACATGGGTGCAGGGGCCCAAGCACCTGGGCCATCCCCCACTGCTTTCCCAGGCCACAGCAGAGAGCTGGATCGGAAGTGGAGCAGCCTGGACTCAAACCGGCTACACCATAACACCGGTCCCCTTAAATTTTTTAAAATTTTATTTAAAAGGCAGAGAGACAGGGAAAGAGAGCTCCAACTGGCCAGTTCACTCTGCAGATTCCTGCAGTAGTCGGGGCTGGGCCAGGCCAAAGCCAGGAGTCAGAAGGCCATCCTTGCACGTGTGTGTGGGTGGGGGGGGGTGGCAGGGACCCCAGTGCTTGAGCCGCCATCTGCTGCCTCCCGGGGTCTGTATTTGCATGAGGCTGGAGAAGTGGAAGAGGTGGGACTTAAGCCAGGCACCTCCCTTTCCCCTGCTCCACCCCGTGTGGGATGTGGCTTCCCCAGTAGCATCTTAACTGCTGTGCCACATGCCCAACTGTCTGCCTTTGAAATAGGTTAGTAAGTAAGTAACTAAGCCGCCACCCAACCCAGAAGCTGTGAGGTCTGGGCCCCTCCTCCTGCAGCCTCCCAGGGTCCCCTCTTCCCTGCGGCTCTGCCAGCTCACTGTGGACGCTGTGCCCTGGTCCCCAGCTCCAGCCCCGCTGCTGGTGGCCTGGTGGCCGCAGGAGCTTGCCCCAGGGCCTGGGCCTTTCGCAGGCAGCACCCGGCAGCTCAATGAACCCCTTTGTTTCAGACTCCGTAGCCTGTAGGGCTTGGGTTGAACCCGAGGAGGCCGGCTGAGGGTACCACTGAGCAGGGGCCCGGGGCAGCAAGGGGTGGGTTCTGAGCTGGGCGGCAGGGGGGAAGCAAACAGGACCGAGTAAGGGGTGGGCTGTGTGTGCAAGGCCCGGGGTCGGGGGGCAGAACCTGTCACCCCCACAGCTTCAGCAGCTGTGAATCGCAAATTACAAAGACCCCTCTCAGTCTGGGTGGAGAACTCACGGGCGGACCTCCAGGAAGCTGCCAGGACCCCTGCCCTCTGCTGTGCCCACCACGGCCCCTTCTGTGCCCGAGTCCTGGTCTGCAGCTTAAGTGTGGGCCCAGTGAATGGGCCCGTGAATTTTGGTTCTCCTTCTTCCTCTTCCTCCTTCTCCCCCTCCCCCCTCTCCCTCCCCCTCCCTCATCACCACCACCACCACCACCATCCTTCCCAGCGAAGTCCCCGTGTTTTCACAGCTGCTGGGGTGGGCTCCTGCCTTCACCCCTGCCCAGCCGTGAGACCAGAAGCCTAACTCACTGGCCTTCCTGAGCCTGGCTCCTCTTCTCTAGAGCGGGCATGAGGGGGGTGTTGGGCACAGCCTGGGCCGCCCGCACCCGCTCTCCGTGTGCCTGCACGCACACGCTGGGAGGCAGCGGGTGATGGCTCAGGGCCTTGGGCCCCTGCCGCCCACGTGAGGACCCGGATGGAGCTGCCAGGCAGGCCGCTCACCTCCCACTCCCGAAGCAGCCTTTGTGGCTGCCCTGGCTCTCGTCCCCTGTCCTCCGAGGGCTCAGCCGGCCTCACTGGCTTTGTCTGTGCCGAGCTGATGCATCGAGAGCCCTCATTCACCCGCTCCCTGACCTGCAGGGCAAGGCTCCTGATGCTGCTGCTCCCGGAGCAGCTGGGGCCGGGCAGGACTGCAGCGGCCCTGGTCCTCGCCGGCGTCCGGAGCTCAGAGGCTTCGGCAGCCCGACGCTGCCCCTCCGTGCCACTCAGAGCCCTGCCGCAGCCCCGGGGCCCCAGGCGCTGCTGCAGCCCCAGCTTCCTCCCTGGGGTGCGACTTCAGGGGTGCACAGCTGGGGCCTGGCTGCGGAGGGGACGGTGCGAAGAAGGAGCCAGGCTCGGCTTTTCACACCCAACCAAGAACTCCGCCAGCGAACGCGGGCATCGCCTGTGCCCTGTCCATCCTAACCTAATCCGGTCTCCAGGGGCACCCTCCTCACACAGGGGCCGCCTGCAGGGGTCCGGCCACCTCTCCCTGCAGCCAGGGCCGGCTCTGGTTGGACAGATGGGCCCCTTAGCCACCACACATTGGCCCCTGCAGCCTGGGGCCTTGAGCTCGTGGGAACTCAGCTGCTGCTGGTGCCGCCATGGCCAGCCCTCACCGCCGGCTGGCTCACTGTGGGGTCAGGCAGAAGGGGAGGGGGCAGCCTTGCCTGGAGCTGCAGGCTGGAGTCCCCAGGGCTCTCACTGTCACTGAGCGACTGGGGGGATGGGGTGGGGTTGGACGGAGCTGGGGGGCCTTCAGACCCACAAGGGCGGGGCCTTGGAGGGACTTTTCAGTGTTAACCAAGAGCCGAGGCCCGGCAGCCTCCCCCTCCTCCTGGGGGAAGCCCCTTCCCTAGGCCCTTCTGTGTGTTCCGGGGGCTCCTGGGAGCCACACAATTATTTTGTGCCAGCGTCAGCCCAGGTCAGTTTCTGTTCCTTGTGACTTAGAACCCGGCCTGGCGCCCCCAGCCTCCAGTGGCGGGTAGGAGGATGAGGCAGGGTCTTGCGTGGGAAGGGCCAGGTTCACGGCCTCGATTAGACAAAGGCCACTGTGTCCCCCGCACTGGGCGGGCCTGGCCTCCTGCCCTTTTTTTTTTTTTTTTTTTGAGATGAGGTGGCCTGGGCTGGTCTGAGGGGGAGCAGCGCCCCCTGGTGGCCAGAGTGCAGATCCGGGGGCAGCGGCAGGGGAAATACCTGGTTGTGGGGTGGCTCACGCTGGCCTGGCCTGCAGGCCCTGAGCTGTTTGGATTGTTAGGAGGCCCAGGCTCGGCCAGGGCCAGGGCCAGGGCCAGGGCTGACTGTTCCCTGCCGTCCAGACGGGCTGAGGCAGAGAAACCAGGGCAGCCGGAAGGGAAGGAGATACGGCAGCTTCCCGAGAGCACGGGCGAGCGGCCAGCTGCTGACCGCGCTGCAGGACCCAGCCCTTCCAGAAAGCGCGCCACGGGCCCCTGTCTGGCTTGGAACGGGACGGCCAGATCGGCACGTGGCTGCAGGACTGCCCAGGTCCCCTGCCTTGGGCCGCTTCCTGCTTCCAAGGCCGCCACCACGCTGGCCCCTGGGGCTGCTGCACTGGTCCTGAGTCACGAGGGCCACGCCTGGTGGCCCGCCCACCATGCCTGAGTCTTTGCTCCTCTGCTCCTCATCCCAGATCTAATCTGCAGGACAAGGGGGACCCTCAGAGGCGCAGCCCAAGCCCTGCAGGCTCCCTCTCTCCTGCCCCCTCCTGGGGTCCCCGGGTTTGCCTGGCAGCAAAGGGGGCTGTGAGCTGGGCCAGATGTTTGCCTCCAGCTAAGCCACCGGAGCTGCTGGTGAGGGGCAGGAGGGCCTGGGTGCACCCGTCCCGGGTTCCACATGGGAAGCAGGCTGGGGCCAGACAGCAGGCTCTTTGAGGGGGCAGCACGGGGCGCTGGTGCTAAGTTGGGGTGTCCAGTAGTTGGGGGGGCAGGCAATTCTGTAGCAGCTGCAAGAGCCACCACCAGCCAGCCTGGGGTCAGAGCCAGCTCTGCAAGTGACCAGAGGCGTCATCCTGGGCAGTGACCTCCATGTCTGCACCTCTGTCCCCTCCTGTCCCCCCCACCCCCGAGTGCTGTGCTGGCCCCGTGGGGGCAGAAGCCCAGGAGGGCCTGCCACAGAGCGGGTGTCAGGGCCCTCAGTAGATGCTGGCGTGGACTCGAGCGGGCAGGAGGGGAGGGGCAGGGTCATGGCTCCTTGTGAAACTGGCTGCTCCCATCTCCGTGCGCTGGGTGCTGGGTGCACCTGTTGCTAGGTAAGTGAGCAGCGAGAGTGCAGAGGTGAGGGCTGGGCCTGCACGTCAGTGTTCCCCAGCGTGCCCAGGCTCGGGGGCGGTGAGCTCTCTGTCCCTGGGAGCATAACAGGAGCTGAACTTTTTTTTATAAAAAATTTAGATGTATTTTCATTTTACTTGAAAGGCAGAGAGACAAAGATCTTCCATCCACTTGTTTACTCCCCAGACGGCTGCAACAGCCAGGGCCGAGGGGGCCACGGGGGTCTCATGTGGCTTCTTAATTGTTGCACTAAACGCCCGCCCCCGGACGCCCTGGACAAGGACTTCCTGCTTGGGGTGAGTCTGTGGGGAGGCGGCCAAGCAGTGATGGGGAGCAGGTGAGGGGAACCCTTCTGGCCGCGCCTAGTGGCTTCTGCAGAATTGCTGCGTAGGAAGGAGCTGAGCCTTGCCTGCACACTGCATTTGCAAAACAGACTCGTTTTTCCTTAGGTTGTCTACTTATTTGGGGAGTGGAGGCATCCCCAGGACAGCGACTAGGGGAAGCGCGCATTACTGCAAGTGGCCACGAGGGGGCAGTCAAGACTGCGTTCTCACGGCTCCAACTCCGGGCTTGCAGTGTTGGGGGCAGGTCCTGGCCTTAGAATGGGGCACGGGGATAGGAAAGAGGCGGAGGGGGCTGGGCTGGGGAGGAAGGGCCGCTCCGCCCCACACCTCACAAGCTTGACTCCTAAAAGGAGGGCGGGCAAGGTGGGGAGCTTTCCTTTCAAGGTGGGGGGGGGGGGCGGGGGTCCGGTTCCTGGAACAGGTTGGCAGAGCTGGAAGACTTCCAGGTGTAGCTTTCTGGCTCATCCGGGAGATCATGAGAGTGTGGCTGCAGAGGAGGTCTGGGGCAGTGCTGACCCCAGTGAGAAGCACCGGTGGTGGCTGGGGACTGCTCTGAGCCGCGCTGTCACGCCCTGGCTGGCAGCATGATGGTGCTGGCTGTGCTGTGTCTTCCCAGAGGGCCGCTGGCTCACTGCCTTACCGGTGAGCCCTGGGGCTGGCTGAGGAGGGGTGCTGCCCCAGGCCCTCGCTGGGTGAGGAGTCGGGGTGGGGAGAGCCAGCCCCTTGTCAAACGTAACAGGTGCAGCCCTGAGATACAGGCAGAGAGGGCCAGGAACCCCTTGGCTCCACGCCGGGGATGCAGAGGCCAAGGGGGCTCAGCTGAGGGAGGCCAGCTGCCCCGGGGCCCTGCCTGCCCGAGAGCTTGCAGGTACACAAGACATACGCTCTCGCTCGCACACACTCGGGTTTGCACACTCACAAAGCTGCATTTGAAGGGAGGCACTGTGCAAGGGCTGGGGCAAAGGAGATGACTCAGCTGTGGGAGGCACAGGTGCACACAGCTTCCCCCCCCCCCCCCCAGCTCCTGGGATGGGTGGGGCGGGGCGGGGCGGGTGGGGAGGCCAACTCTTGCTCACCGCCTGCAGCAGGTCTCCGAGCCCACAGACGGAGCAGCTCCAAGTTCACGGGGCCGAAAGATGCGGGATGAGCTCCGGCTTTGCCTTCTCCCGGGGAAGCCTCTGGCCTCTCCTGTCTTAACAGAGGTTCCTGCCTCAGAGCCTGTGCCTGTCGGTCGCCCTGGATTCCACCTCCTCTGGGGGGCCTGCCCCGCCCCCTCCCCCACACACCCTGTCTCTGTCTGTGTCTTCCCGGCAGCTTGACGCCAGGCGTTAGTTTGGGAGCTGTTAGTGTCCCCCTCCCCTGGACTGTGGGCTTCTGAGAGCAGAGCAAAGCCCGCCGGCTCTCAGTGCCGCATCCCCCGGGCAGCTCCGCCCAGCGTCGTCAGAGACCTCGTGTGTATGGAGGAGGACGTCTGCACCCAGGCCGCAAAGCCCGGGAGTTCAAAAACGGTGACTTCCGGGGCGCAGTGGGTAGAGCTGCCGCCTGCAAGGCTGGCATCCCATCTGGGCACCAGTTCTAGTCCCGGCTGCTCCACTTCCGATCCAGCTCTCTGCTATGGCCTGGGAAAGCAGCAGGCGATGGCCCAAGTCCTTGGGCCCCTGCACCCGCGTGGAAGACCTGTTGGTGGTGTGAAGCAGTGCATGGGAGATCTCTCTCTCTGCCTCTCTTGCTATCTCTTCCTCTCCCTGTAACGGCCCTTCAGGTGATCTGTTTAGTCGTTTTTCCTATGGTCAGAATCAATGCCATTCAACGTGTTGGGTGAGAATGGAGAAACCAGGACTCAAGGCAGCTCTGGCACTGGATGCTGATGTCGCCAGCAGCAGCAGAGCCCACACTGCCACTACGCCTGCCCCTCTGTTTTTTTTTTTTAAAGATTTATTTACTTGAAAGTTGGGGTTACACAGAGAAGGAGAGGCAGAAAGAGAGAGAGGTCCTCCATCCACTGGTTCACTCCCCATTTGGCCACAATGGCCGGAGTTGCACCGATCTGAAGCCAGGAGCCAGGAGCTTCTTCCAGGTCTCCCACGTGGGTGCAGGGGCCCATGCTGGGGACCTGGATAAAACTCCTGGCTCCTGGCTTCAGCCTGGCCCAGCCCTGACCGTTATGGCCATGTGGGGAGTGAACCAGTGGATGGAAGATTCTCTTCTCTCTCTCTCTCTCTCTCTCTCTCTCTCTCTCCCTCCCTCCATGCCGTAACTCTTGCAAATAAATCTTTTAAAAAATTCACTTGTATTTCCCTCTTCTGTGAATGGTTCATGTTGTTTGCGCCTTTTTTATTCAGTTGATTTTTGTAGGGACTCTTTGCCCGTTGAGGACATTACCCGTTTATCTGTATCCGTCCAGGGCCCAGCTCAAGTCAGTGGAATCTGCAGGTGGCATATGGGGGTGGGGTGGGGTGGGGTTACTTAGCTGGGGGCAGGCAGGGAGCAGAGGGAGGAGGCCCAGGGCGGGAACTGGAGTCCCCATGGTCCCTTAGGGCCAAGGGCAGGTGGGCTTCCTGAGCCGGGGCGGGGGTGGGAGCTGACAGCGCACACCCTTGCCTACCCATGATTCTCTGGAAGGCAGGATGCGTTCACGTGGCGGGGGGGGGGGGAGGGCAGAATCCGGCTTCTGCATTACAGCTCTTGAGTCCGTGTCACACTCAAGGCTTTTCCCAGCCGTCGCTCCCGCAACTCCAGGTGCTTCCCGGGCCCCATGGTGTTGGTTTCCACGCTGAGGTCTTTGGTGTTGGGCGGCGGGGGTGGGGCTGTGGGCCCCAGAGAGCTCGTCCACCCACAAGTCTTTCCACCAGGAATCAGACATGTGTTTCAGTAACAATGGACACGGCTGAACAGGTGAGCTTTGGTCTTGCTGTCGCCCACCCCACAGCTGCGCCCCACCCTGAGGGCCCCTCTCAAAGCCCCTGCACCCTCCGGCCGTCCCCTTGGAGGCTGCAAGAGGAAGTAGCTCCAGGGGTCTCCCAGCAGGAGCACTGGCTGCGATGGGTACAGACGCACGTGCCCGGGGGAGCGTGGACCTGGGTGGTGAGGTGTCCCCTGTGCGTGAGTCCGCCAGGTGTGTACAGCCAGGTACGTGCGTGCTCTCACCTGGGCGTGTGTCTGCAGGTGTGCCGCCCCCTCCCTCCCGTGCCCTTGGGGTGGAGGCAGTCCACGATCAGCCTTCCTAGGGGTGGGGTTGGGGGCAGCTGGCAGGGTAGCCAGGCAGGTTTCTGCGCCTCCTTCTCCCTGGCCATGGTTACACCTGAGCTCAGGGAGGCCTGGACCTGGTGACGCCGTCTCTGTGGACAAGGGAGTAGAGATCGTGCACAGAGCTGCAGGGGGCTGTCGTGGGAGAATGAGGAGCAAAACGTAGACAGGTGGATGTCGGCGCCCAGCCCCACGGATGGCCCTGCTGTGTGCTGGAGCTTCCTCCGTGCACCCAAGCCAGGAAGCTTAAGGGACCAACCTGTCCAGTCCTTGCCACTCAACACATAGTCGACGGCTCCAAAGTTCTGGCCAGCCGCCCGCCAGCCGAGGGCGTGCTGGGCTCTGTGCTGGGCGTGGACCAAGCAGCTCCCAGCCCTGCCCCAGAGTCCCCCTAAGGTGACAGTAGAGGCACGGAACCCACCTAGAGCCCGGGAGACCCGGCGTGGCTGGGTGTGCGGGAGCAGGAGAGGGGGAGCGGGTTTGGTGCAGAGCTGAGTGGCGGTGGGGATCTGTGGGCGCGCTGGCTGCCCTGCGTGGATTTGAGCCCGGGCTGCGGGCGCCCGGCTGCCCCGAGCTACATCCTATCCACTCGTCTTTGCTGCTCAGCCCCTGGGCCCCCGGCTTCCTTCCCGTGGCCACTCACTCGGTGGTCAGCACCCATGGAGACTGCTGTGGGCTGGACCACACTCGGGGAGCTGGGGGCACCTGGCAGCTCCACAGATGGGGGTCAGGATGCCTGGATGGGGCGGCCCCTCCAGAAGACAGGCTCGGGGAGCCGGTGCAGGTGGCCGTGTCCTGGGCCTCCCTGGGGGCAGGCAGCAAGGGCGGGGGCCTGTCCCTATGGGAGGTGAGCTTCCTCCTGCAGCTCCTTCTCACGCAATGGGCCGGAAAGGGTTGGGGGCCCATTGTTCCCTGGCACGCCAGCACCCCCAGCCCTCCCCAGCTTCTGGGGGAGGGGGGAGCGGTGGAAGGAAGTGGGGCCTGGCAGGGCCCCAGGGAGAGGGCGCAGGCTCCCAGGAGTGCTGCCTCCCGCGTGGACGGCTGGTGCGCTCACAGCTGCACGTGCGCCACACGCACCAGCCTGGAGACCAGCATTCCTGGTGTGTGTGTGTGCGCGTGTGCATGTGCACGCACTGATGGGTACCTGGCACGTCATACAAGCTCACTAAGCCTCCTACCAGACTTGCAGGGTAGGATCATCCGCCCAACTGCTGGACGTAGAGAGATTATGTAACCAGCCCCTGCTTAGTGGTCTTGGACCTGGCTCTGGGATCTGCCGGTCCCCTCTCACTCCAGCACATCTGCTGGGGACTGGACTTGGCGGTCAGCACTGCCCAGCAGGGAGTGGGGCTGCCCAGGTGGAGGGTGGGCTGGCAAGCTGTCAGGTGTCACCGCGGTTCCCCCAGAGCACCGCTGGGCACGCAGAGCCGCAGACGGGGCCACAGGAGGCCTCCGGGGAGGCCGGGCTGCTGCCTCCCGAGAGTCCCGGCTGCTCCACTTCCAATCCAGCTCCCGGGTGATGAGGACGGCCCAAGTGCTTGGACCCTGCCACCCCCACACGGAGGACCCAGATGGAGTTCCTGGCTCCTGACTTCGGTGTAACCCCAGACCTGGCTAATGTGGCCATTTGGGGAGTGAACCAGAGATTGGAAGACATCTCTCTCCTTTTGTTCTCTCTCTCTCTGCCTTTCAGATAACTAAACAAATCTTTAAAAGAAAAGCCAGAAAAAGAAAAGGAGAGGGAAGCCAATAGTTTCCGTTACCTGCTCAGTTCCCCTCATATTTATAATCTTGCAAAAATAGCTCCACTTATTGTAACTGATGAGCCAACACTGATTTAAAATTTTTTATTAAGATATATTTATTTGAGAGGCAGAGTTACAAATAGAGAGGGAGGGACAGAGAAAAAGAGACATCTTCCATCCACTGTTCACTCCCCGGATAGCAGCAACCGCCAGAGTTTTACCTGCTATGCCACGGTGCTGGCCCGCCAAGAGTGATTTTTAAAATTTATTTTGGGGCCAGCACTGTGGTGCTGTGGTGCAGTGGCCTGGGAAAGCAGTGGAAGATGGCCCAAGTGCTTGGGCCTCTGCACCCACTGGGAGACCTGGGAGAAGCTCCTGGCTCCTGGCTTCGGATCAGCTCAGCTCCAGCCGTTGCAGCCAACTGGGAAGTGAACCAGCAGATGGAAGACCTCTCTCTCTCTCTGCCTCTGCCTTCCAAATAAATAAATAAATAAATCTTTAAAAATATGTTGTTTTATTTTTAAAAGATTTTTATTTGAAAGGTGGAATTACAGAGAGAGAGAGAGAGAGAGAGAGAGAGAGATCTTTCATCTACTGGTTCACTCCACAAATGGCCACATTGGCCAGGCTGAAGCCAGCATTAGGAGCCTCCTCCAGGTCTCCTGCGTGGGTGCAGAGGCCCAGACATTTGGGCATCTTCTGCCGCTTTTCACAGGCCACCATCAGGGAGCTGGATCGGAAGTGGAGCAGCCGGCTCCCAAACTGTTGCCCACATGGGATGCGGGCACTGCAGGTTGCACCCGCTGCGCCTCAGTCTGGCCACCCCACCCCCTATTTCTTTAAAGACAGTGTGCAGCTTCTCTGGTTGTGCAGTTGGTAGCGCGGGGTGCTTAGGAGGTACTGTTGCAGTTTTCTGATGAAAGCCTGCAGCAGATGCTGGGGGTCCTGCTGCCATCGGTCCTCTGTGTTGGAGGCCCACAGGACGCGGGCCCTCCGCTGCTCTTCATCCCCTTACCCTGGGCTCCTGACGCCCACTGGTGCTTCTGCTGTCTCCATTGCTTTGCCTTTTCCGGGGTGTCAAAGGCCAGGAATCTCACTGCCTCAGTGCCCCTCCCACTGGCTTTTTTCGTCAGCCTCACGACTTCTCATGGCTACAAGAGCTTTTTATCAGCCCCCCACACCCAGCCCCCCCACTCAGCCCCCCCCACCCAGCCCACACACATACACACACACACTCAGCCCACACACACACACACCCAGCCCCCCTCACACCCAGCCCCCACACACATACACACACACACTAAGCCCACACACACACACTCAGCCCCCCCCCCCCACACACCCAGCCTTGCCTGGCTTCCAAAAGCTTTTGCATCAAAACAAACTTCTCTTTTTAATTCCATCTCCCACACGCTTTCTGAGGTCCCGTCACACAGGTGGGATGTGTAGACCCCGTTTTGTGGGTCACTCATCTCGCGATGGGCGGTTGGGGTGTCGTCTGGGACCGAGTTTCTGTCTGAGCTCCTATTTTCAGTTCTTCTGAGTACGCACCTCGGGGTGGAATACCTGAATCCCGCGGCAGTTCTGTGTTTAACCTTTAAAGGGATTTTATTGATTTACTTGTGAGGCAGAAGGAGAGAGTTCTCATCCACTCATTCTCTCCCTAAAATCCCTGCCATCGTTGGTGCCGGGGCTGAGGCCGGGGGAAGCCAGAAACTTAGAACTCCCTGCGGGCCTCCCACGTGGGTTCAGGGACCCAGCTACTCGAGCCATGGCTGCTGCCTGCCAGCGTCCACATTAGCAGGGGTCTGAGCGGGAAGTGGAGCAGCCAGGACCTGAACCAAGCACTCCAGCGTGGGGTGCGGGTGTCCCACGCCGTGACTTAACGGCTCTAGCTCAACCCCCGCCCCATTTTTGAGTTTGGTTGGTCGATTTCTCATTGCTAAGATGTGGCAATTCTTCACGGTCTGGATATCGGTTTCTTATCAGGTGCATACTCTGTAAACCTTTTCTCTCGCTCTCTGGGTTGACTTTCACGCTTGATACTGATTTTTTTTTTAATATTTATTTATTTGAAAGGCAGAGTTACAGAGAAGCAGAGGCAGAGAGAGAGAGAGAGATCTTCCATCTGCTGGTTCACTCCCCAAATGGACGTAACAGCCAGGGCCGGGCAGGGCAGAAGCCAGGAGCTTCATCTGGGTTGGGCCCCTTCCTCCCCAGGCGCTTCACGTGTTCAAGACTTGGGCCAGAGCAGAGAGGAGCCGGCCACTGAGCCTGGGACGTAGCCCCGGGCCTGGGGAGCTTTGCGCTCTGGGAAAGTAGCCAGCCACAAGACCATTGACAGGGTGGGCGCAGGGCAAGGAAGCCGCAGGCAGAAAGTAGAGCCGCCGCTGCCCAGGGTTGGGCGGCAGGGGAGGGTGGGGGTCTGGGGACGGGGCGGGGCATTGCGGAGGAAGTTACTGTGAAGAAGAGCAGGAGAGGGCGGCCGAGCCCCCAGAGCGACCGCCGCAGCCCCGCCCCCGGCCGCCCTCACTGGTCGGAGAAGCGTGGGCGAGCCTGGACATGCTCACAGCGCGGGTGCTTCATGGTCAGCCCGTAGATGGGGGTCAGGTCCACGGGCACGCCGGGTGGCACGCTGAACTCCAGCCGCTGGAGCAGGATGGCCAGGAAGAGGAAGACTTCCCACCTGGCCAGGGTCTCCCCGATGCACCTGCGCTTGCCGAGGCCGAAGAGCGTGACCTTCTCACTCAGGGGCTTGTTGATGGCCGCGCCGTCCGCAGTGAGGAATCGCTCGGGCCGGAACTCCTCCGGGTCCCCCCACAGCTGCCTGCGAGAGGAAGGCAGGAGAGCTGACCCTGGTTCACTCCCCGAATTGTCTGCAATAGCCGAGGCTGGGCCAGGCTGAAGCCAGGAGCTCAGAACGCCACCCAGATCTCCCACGTGGGTGGCAGAGATCAGAGGACTTGAGCCATCACCCGCTGCCTCCCAGGGTGCCCGGTAGCAGGAAGCTGGAACTAGGCCTTGAACCCGGGCACTCCAGTATGGGACGGATATGGGATGCGGCGTTCCTGTCTTAAGCATTGTACCAAATCCTGCCCCCAAACTGAACTCTGACGTTTCTTTCTTTTATAAAGCTTTCTTTCACACGATTATCCTGGGCTGGGCGTTGTGGCACAGACGGCTTAGTTGTGGGTCGAGTTCCCACCCCTCCACGTCCCATCCAACTTCCTGCTAGTGTGCTCTGAAGACGGCGGACAACGCTACACAAACGGGAGACCAGGACGGGGCTCCAGGCTCCTGACTTGGCCCTCCCCCGGCCCAGGCTGTTGCTGGCGTTTAGGGAGTGAGCCAGCAGATGGAAGATCCGCCTTCCTCGCTCCCTTGCGCACGCTCTCGCTCGCTCTCTCTCTCTCTCTCTCTGTGTTGCTCTATCAAGTAGACAAAAATAAACGTTAAAAAAATAGCCTTGAAGATAGTGCTTTTTAATATCAATTTTTTTGCTTTATTTAAAGTAAATTAAAATGTGTTTAACTCCACGCCTCTGGCGAGGGGACTCAGCAGTGTGACTGGGTTCATGCCCTTATTTCAGAGTAGTCGTTAATAGCACAATATTGATAGCACCTTCCATCGCAAGAGTGTCCCAGGTTGGCTGGTAAGTTACACGTCCTCTGCCCATGGACTCAGTGGGGCCTCCCCAGGAGAGGAGGAGGCCCATTCACACCAGAAGGGGCTCCGCCTTACCTGTGAGATGTGCTCTGGGGGCTGGGGCCAGAATATGGAGCAAGCTTCCCGCCCAGCTCTATTTTGAAAAAAGACTTATTCATTTGAAAGTCAGAGTTACACAAAGAAAGGTAGGGAGCAAGAGAGAGAAAGAGTGAGAGAGCGCTTCCATCTGTTTGTTCACTCCCCAAAAGGCTGCAATGCCCAGGGCTGGGCTGGGCCACAGCCAGGAGCCAGGAGCCTCCTCCAGGTCCCCCACGCAGGTGGCAGGAACCCAACCACTTGATCCATCTCCACTGCCTCCCAGGGTCTGCACTAGTGAGAAGCTGGAGCCAGGAGCTGGATCCAGAAATCAAACCCAGGTACGCAGGCGTCCTAACCACCAGGCTAGACACTTGGCCCACTGGCCGACTCTTGCGTGCACTAACGTCTGAGAAACGTGGACCGAGCTTGGCCATCTGGACAGGCTACGTAGCAGGTGCCGCCTCCTTCCTTCCCCGTACCTGCTCTGAGCAGGCAAAGCAGCCTCCCGACTACCGAAGCTGTGCTTGTCTTTCCACGAGGGACGCGTACTCACGGGTCGTGGTTGATTTGCCACTGGTTTATGAAAATGCAGCATTCCTTGGGAATGTGGAAGCCGTTCAGTGTGGTGTCCCTGGTGGTGCTGTGGAGGGAAGAGGGCTCCGTCAGGCTCCGGGCTGGGGCAGTCTCACTCCCGTGCCCACTGTGTCCCAGCGCCCCCACCATGTAGTCACGGGCCCCACCCTGGCAGGCGGGATGAAATTGCCTCCCCTTCCCCCAGCTCCTGTCTTCAAAGCGAGTTTGCTGAACTCTGCGCTCAGCACGCATTTGGCCCTTCCTGGAGCCGGCATTGTGGTGCAGCCAGTTGAGATTCTGCTGCTCCACTTCTGATCCAGTTCCCTGCAAATGTACCTGGGAAGGCAGCAGGTGATGGCCCAGGTGCTTGGGGCCCTACACCCATGTGGGAGACCAGGATGAAGCTCCTGGCTCCTGGCTTTGGCAGGACCCAGCCCCAGGCTATTGTGGTTGTTTGGAGGTGAACTAACAGATGGAAGATCATATAGATAGTAGGGGCCCAAGGAGTTGGACCACCATCCGCTGCCTTCCCAGGCACATTAGTAGGGAGCTGGATCAGAAGTGGAGCAGCCAGGGCTGGCTCTATCTCATAGTGGGCTAAGCCTCCACCTGCAACGTTGGCATCCCATATGGGCGCTGGTTCTAGTCCCGGCTGTTCCTCTTCCAGTCTAGCTCTCTGCTATCGCCTAGGAAAGCAGTAGAGGGTGGCCCAAGGGCTTGGTCCCCTGCACACCTGGGAGATCTGGAGGAGGCTCCTAGCTCCTGGCTTCGGATCAGATCAAATTGGCTCAGCTCTGGCTGTTGTGGCCATTTGCAGAGTGAACCAGCAGATGGAAGACCTCTCTGTCTGTCTCTCCCTCTCTCTGTCTGTAACTCTACCTCTCAAATAAATAAATAAATAAACCAATGGACGGAAGACCTTTCTCTTGGTCTCTCCCTCTCACTGTCTGTAACTCTAACTCTCAAATAAAATAAATAAAATCTTAAAAAATTTTTTTTCAAGAAAAAAGTGGAGCAGCCGGGACTTGAACCAGGCATTGATATGGGACGCTGACATTGCAAGTCACAGCTTAGCCTGCTGCACCACAACAGCCTCTTGCTTGCTGCTGAAGTCAGCGTTCACTAACTCCCTTGATTTCGTTCAATTTCAGGACGTAATCAAGGCTCGGCGGCTGTTAGGTCCTGGCAGACAGCAGAGAGGCTGGACCCGCCAGGTGAGTGCAAGATACTCCCGGAGGGCAGGTTTGTGTCGGGATTGGCTGCGGGGCAGAGGTAGGGCTGTAGGAGCTGAGGAGAGGGTGGGGGTCACTCCGGGTCCTACACCAGCACCGTTGGAGGCTGCTGGGCTGGGGCGAGGGTGCTGGCAGGGAGGGGATGGGGGCAGAGCGGAGGGAGCGCTGTGATCTGGGTGTGGCTTTCTCCTGGCAAGGCCTGGGGCGGGCAAGATGGCCGCCTCACCTGTGGGGGATGGTGAAGGGGACGAAAGAGGTGTGTCGGAAGAGCTCCAGGATGAAGGCCTCCAGGTAGGGCAGCTGGGGTCTGTCGGAGAGGCGGGGCTGCCGCGCCCTGCCAACCACAGCGTCTGCAGAACACCAGGGGTGGGCGACGGACGGAGCTCAGGGCTACTGTGGCACTCGGCACCTGTGTCACTCTACACGGGGCCCCACTGCTCCCCAGCATCTTTGGGGCAAGGGTGGGCATCACTGTCCATCCGGGCTTTCACAGAGCAGGTGCGTAGCAGGCATCTGTAGATGGATCAAGCCCAGCCACAGGGTCAAGGGCACCACCTACCCAGCTCCTCCTGGATCTTTCTCTGTCTCCTGGGGTTGGTCACCAGGTACATGAGGCTCCATGAGAGTGCTGTGGTGATGGTGTCAAACCCTGGGGGGGATAGGAAGGAAGGACGGAAGGACCACGGAGACCTGCGTTAAACAAGCACCTGCCAGGGAGGGACCAAGCCGTATCTTCCTCTGACCCCAGCCCCTGAGCTTCCTGGGGGCAGGGCTGGGCTTCTTGGCGTGGACTTGGGACATTGGTCATCAGCTGCCGGCATGACAGGGGCTAGGCTTAGAGGTCAGAGGGTTCTTTATCGCTCCGTGGGGAAGCTGAGGTGTGCAGGGGGAGAGGGACTTGGAGCAGAG